>NC_139667.1:2976182-3148682 GCF_951799395.1 Argentina silus
TGCGATTGAGCTAGAGGACCCTAAGGAGGACGCCCCTGAGAATGCCTGACTGAAAATGGGCCATTTAACGATTGGTTAAAAAAAAAAAGGAAGTTGCGGCGCAAGCAATAACAGCTGCCCATGAGGAAACTCCTCCTGTCATAACGATTGGTCAGCTGATGACCCTCCCACCTGCTAATGATTGGCCCATGCCTTTGCCGTTGTGTTGGGAAGAGGGCCCGATAGGGCCACAGACGACACATGGTGCAGCATTAGCGCGATGACACACTCGCTCTTTTATTTGTGACAGACACAAAGCTCATCTCCATGTCACGTTTGTCACGTATGTCATTGTGTCCGTGTGTCCATCCGGCAGGTGAACCCGTGCTACTGTATGTCTCTCAGTCCTGTCTGAACTGTCTGTCTGTCTGTCTGTCACTAAGATACACACCAACATCGAACCGAACTGCTGTGTGTTTAGAGTATGTCATGGCAAACGCACGACAGGTGACTTACCGCAGAAGCCATTGGATCTGATTAGAGAAAGCATACAGTGAATGGATATGTCCTCATGCATACTCCAGCCCATTCCCACCTCATGCGGCCAGGCATAAGTGATGGTAACTGTTAGTCCTGTAATGTTTCCCCCACGTCCGATCCAACACCTGCCAAATTGGGCAGAACCTTGTAGCCCAAGACTCTTCAACCGCATGTCAATGTCCAAAGCTGGAAAGTGATGTCAGTATTTATATATATATCTATATATCTATATATCTATTCTCTATATATCTATTTCTCTCTTGTTCCTACTTCTTATTGAAACTCAATGTCTTCTCCTTTGCTTATGTCTGCTTTTTTTGTTTGTTTGTTCCTTCTTATTAATTTTTTAAACTCATCGGTCGCAGTCAACGTGAGTGAGCGGGGTAAATACATGGTTTAGATTCTACTCATTTCGCAATGCTGCCATCCTGATTGCTCTCTCTCCGTCCAGCCCTCCCATCCCTCCCTCCCCCCCCCTCCCCCCTCCCTCCCCCCTTGTCTTGAATGCGGTTATGACCTACGGCTCTGGTCTGAAGGAACACATGCATGCTCTAATGACATTTTGGCTAGATTATCGAATCCATAACAGACCCAAACTGACTCTCTCTCTCTCTCTCTCTCTCTCTCTCTCTCTCTCTCTCTCTCTCTCTCTACCTCTTCCTGTACTAAGTTAGTGCTTGTTGTCCGTGTGGGAACTTGTCTGTCTCTTTATGTTCTTAATACTAACACAATATAACTCGATTAAGTCGAATCGTAACAAGAATAAAATTCCCAAAGCTTTGTTTGTGGCTTAAGTACAAAACAACAAAGCTCTTCAATGCAGTTTTATTCAACGCAGTCGTGCGATATGTATCTGTAGTCTCCTTTATGCCGCCTACGGTGCATATGCTTTCATCACGAAGCCTCTCGTCTCGGAGCTTCAGGACAAGACAGCGGCTTTGTGAGGAAGTGTTATGCTAGCTACGGTTCCCTGTGTTGCTGTAGATACTGTGATGTCGGGAGGTGTGATGTCGGGGTTCTAACCCCCTCACAACCAAAGGGGACAGTTGTCAATCTCATCTCCTGTCTTCAGGTTCCAAGGTTCTGCAGAACGATGAGTTCACTAAGGATCTATTTAGGTTTCTGCAACTGCTCTGTGAGGGCCACAACAATGGTAGGTTGATCCCTCTGGGCTACGCCACGTCAATTACCTGTTTGTATTGTAGCTCAATATCTTATTCTTCTCGTGCCATGATTCTTTATAACTGACCGTTAACATTCCAACCTGTCCCCATCTTTAGACTTCCAAAACTTCCTGCGGACTCAGACGGGAAACACAACCACAATAAATATCATCATCAGTACTGTGGACTACCTGCTCCGCCTGCAGGTAACATGCAAACACACACACACACACACACACACACACACACACACACACACACACACACACACACACACACACACACACACACACACACACACACACACTCTATACAGTACTTTATTTGTTTATTTGTTTGTTTTATACTCAACCCTGTCACATCTTTGTCCCTTGTTCTGTCAGGAGTCTATCACACACACACACTCTATACAGGAGTCTGTCAGTGATTGTCACATATATCTTTTCCCTTGTTCTGTCAGGAGTCCATCAGTGATTTCTACTGGTACTACTCTGGTAAAGACATCATGGACGAAGCAGGCCAGAGGAACTTCTCCAAAGCCTTAGCTGTGGCCAAGCAGATCTTCAACTCTCTCACTGAGTACATCCAGGTTACACAACACCCTTTTTACTCTTAATTTAGATAAATATGTCACTTAGCTGACGCTTTTATCCAAAGCGACTTACATTGCAGTGAGTGCATACATTTTTCAGTATATATGGTCCCAGTGGGAAACGAACCCACAACCTAAGCGTTGTTAGCACCATGCTCTACCAACTGAGCCACAGAGGACCACAGAGGACTCTTATGTCTAGGCTAGTCTCTGTAACTGAGATATGGACACTGTAAGTAAACGCCTTACAATCACTCAATGAGGTGTTGTGTTCTCCGTCTGTTCCCAGGGTCCATGCATAGGGAACCAGCAGAGTCTGGCCCACAGCAGGCTATGGGATGCAGTTGTCGGTTTCCTCCACGTGTTTGCCAACATGCAGATGAAGCTGTCACAGGTACAATACAACTGAGCATGGTTTTCGAATCACTTGAAGTAATCCAGTGGCTCATTAGGAATCATGAGAAATCAGCTATACGATCAGATATGATGCAATCGATATTATATAACATTGGAAAGGGTATTTTGGGTGGAGAGTGCACATTCAGTCTGAGTATCTTAAAAAATGCCTTCTGCCACTAGAGGTCTCTCTTAGCTCAGGGATGCAGTCAGCAACAAAACAGGCTTCTCTCCCTTGATTAGAAAGGTGAGGAAAGCTATGTGATCCATCACTCCTCCAGTGGGGCATCTCAGATCTGCTCTGTCCCCCAATAACCCAGTTGGGATCAAAATGAAACCTATCGGCCAGCATTAGAGCTTATGTCAGGGTTAAGGCTGGTGTGGCAAGGCTGTTCGCAGGCAGGCAGATTGACAGGGCAGGCGTGTTTTGATTAGCCCTCAGATTTATGGCATGCTGGGCACAGGTTCTAAGGAGGGCCCCACAATGAGTCAGCCCTTCCTTGCCATCTGCTCCTGCCCAGCTGAATGACATTAGGCTCTGTGCTGATGGATGGCCGAGGCTTAGCGGGGGCCCCGACGGGGGGCTAGCAGTGCCCAGCACTCTGAGGGGGCCTTGATCTCTCCAAATGCCACTCTGGGATATTAGATCCCTGTGAGGGAGTGGCGCTAGCTGGCTAGCCAACCCCTCTCTGATGTGGTGCAGGATGTGTCACAAGGTTGTTTTTGTTTCCTTCCCCGTCCCCACAGGACTCGAGTCAGATTGAGTTACTGAAGGAGCTGCTGGACCTGCAGAAGGACATGATCGTGATGATGCTGTCCCTTCTCGAAGGTTCTGTTACTCTGAGACGTAGCAGGGTGCACCCGTTGGGCATATCTGATTATTATTATTATTATTATTATTATAATATTGAGTTCGCTATGAGCATGAGCCCTAAGTATATTACCTGATACATCTCTTATGACCAAGCAATCTCTCTAAACAGATTTATGTGCTCAAATTACGTTAAATTATATCAAACCCTCACCAGCTCTGCTTTCTAGGGAGGGATATGATACCGTCCTACACTTTAATAACCCTTACCGTTCTCCTCCAGGTAATGTTGTCAATGGAACCATCGGAAAACAGATGGTGGACACTCTGGTGGAGTCCTCCAACAACGTGGAGATGATCCTAAAGTTCTTCGACATGTTCCTCAAGCTGAAGGACCTGACCACCTCCGACAGCTTCAAGGAGTACGACCCGGACAGCAAGGGGGTCATCTCCAAGAAGGAGTTTCAGAAGTCCATGGAGAACCAGAAGCAGTATTCTCAGTCTGAGATCGAGTTCCTGCTCTCCTGCGCCGAGGCTGATGAGAACGACATGTTTAACTATGAGGAGTTTGTGGAGCGTTTCCACGAACCAGCCAAGGATATTGGTTTTAATGTGGCAGTACTGCTGACTAACCTGTCAGAGCACATGCCCCATGACGCCCGCCTCGCTACCTTCCTGGACCTAGCTCAGAGCGTCCTTAGCTACTTTGAGCCATACCTGGGACGAATCGAGATCATGGGTGGAGCCAAGCGCATCGAGAGGGTCTACTTTGAGATCAGCGAGTCCAGCCGAACACAATGGGAGAAGCCCCAGGTCAAGGAGTCCAAGCGACAGTTCATCTTCGACGTGGTCAACGAAGGCGGCGAGAGCGAGAAGATGGAGCTGTTCGTTAACTTCTGCGAGGACACCATCTTCGAAATGCAGCTGGCCTCCCAGATCTCGGAACCCGATATGGTGGAGCGCCCAGAGGAGGACGAGGAGGAGGGACATAGCGTGGAGGAGGAGCCCGAGGAGGAAGAGGAGGAGAGCGTCCTCCTGGAGGCCTCCTCGGCCTTCACCATGGCCTGCATGTCCATGAGGAAGAACCTGTCCAGCTTCCGCCAGATGCTCACCCTGAAAAGCATGAGGCGTCAGTACAGGAGGTTCAGGAAGATGAGCGTGAGGGAGATGGTGCGAGGCTTCTTCTCCTTCTTCTGGATGATCTTCACGGGCCTCTTCCGCTTCCTCTACAACTTGGTGTGGGGCTTCTTCCACATCCTGTGGAGCTCCATGTTCGGGGGCGGGCTGGTGGAGGGCGCCAAGAACATGAAGGTGACGGACATCCTGGGCAACATGCCCGACCCCACTCAGTTCGGTATCCACGGCGACGTGCTAGAGGCGGAGAAGATGGAGGCAAGCGAGGCGTTATCGGTGGCGGAGCTGAACCAGATGGCTCAGGGGGACACGGTGGAGGCGGACCTGATGGCTGAGCTGCTCAATACCCATTCCAAGAGGGAGGGGGGCAAGCATGGGGCAGAGCCCGGCCTGGGGGACGTTGCAGAAGTAGTGGGAACCGACGCCCCCTCTATAGCCAGTGCTGTGCGACAGAAGAAGGCCCAGGTCTGTGTACGACCTCTCCCACACATTTAAAAAATAATTGGTTATTGATTATCCTTGTTGTTATTTCATCTCAGGCATTAATGTTAATTGCCCATCTTGCAAATGCGTTGCTTGACATTTGAAAATGAAGTAGGAGTTTAACCAAGATTAATTTGTTCTTGAAGGAAGCTGCCAGTAAGGACTGCCCCAAAGGAGATCACAAAGCGGAGGCAGAGAAAGCAGAGTGAGTGGCTTTATGATGTCCTTGATCCTCAATTTGATTGCAACTTATTTGATTCCCCTTGTGAACACAATCATCTCAGCCTGTCAGCCATAACAGGATTAGCTTTGCTCCTGATGTGAAGTGAACTGGTTCTGGTGAGGATTCTTGTTGTGTGTGTGTGTATGTGTGTGTATGTGCGTGTGTGTGTATGTGTGTGTATGTGTGTGTGTGTGTGTGTGTGTGTGTGTGTGTGTGTGTGTGTGTGTGTGTGTTTACCTCCGTTCGGTGAGCGCATTATGACCGAAATGCAGGATGAGCTGATGAAGAGCGTCTCAGCCTCCTCCCACGTGATGGTGTGTGTTTGTGTTTTCTCCAGCCCAGAGGACGGGGAGAAGAAGGACAAGGACAAAGCCAAAGAGGAGGCTGCCCCGAAGCCCCCAGCGGAGGACGAGAAGAAGCACCCCAAGAAGAGACCAGGCCTGAAGAAAGAGGCGCCCGAGGCGTTCATGGCCAGCTTCTTTGCCGGCCTGGACATCTACCAGACCAAGATGCTGGTACGTACAGTACAAATATGTATGTTCATCTGTTTATCTGACCCTGCTGCTTCTGATCGGAATATTGCTTTCTGTGTTTATTGGCTTGTTGCAATGTCTGACTGATATATGTGTTTACAGAACTATCTGGCCAGAAACTTCTACAACCTTCGTTTCTTGGCATTGTTTGTTGCGTTCGCCATCAACTTTATTCTGCTCTTCTACAAAGTAAGTGAATTAAGAAGAAGTAAGTTCTTATTTAATTCAATGGGTCACGTTTACAGCATCACTACCAGGCTAAAAAAGCTAAAAGCTTTCTTGTCGGTGTCAGGTGACTGGTGATGACTCAGACGAGGAGGACCCCTGGCATGGAGGTGGTGGAGGTGATGAAGAGGAGGATGAAGGTGGAATGGAGTACTTTGTCCTGCAGGAGAGCACAGGCTACATGGCACCGACGCTGCGCTTCCTAGCTATACTACACACAGTTATCTCATTCCTATGTGTGGTGGGATACTATTACTTGAAGGTACACACACACACGCGCACACACACACACACGCACACACACACGCGCACACACGCACACACACACACACACGTGCACACACACACACACACACACACACACACACATACACATCCGAGTGATGATCTCCAGAGTACCTGTGGAGTGCTGATCTAATGACCTGTGTGTCTCCCGTAGGTGCCCCTGGTCGTGTTTAAGAGGGAGAAGGAGATAGCCAGGAAGCTGGAGTTCGATGGCCTCTACATCACAGAACAGCCCTCAGACGATGACATCAAAGGACAGTGGGACCGTCTAGTTATCAACACCCCGTAAGTCCTGCAGAAGGGAGGACACTTACCAAACTATAGTGATCATATCTCTTAACTTAGTATCATTCACATTGAGGACTAATTGTTTTCTTTTTTTTGGACAGTTCTTTCCCTAACAACTACTGGGACAAGTTTGTCAAACGAAAGGTAAGTGCCTTTTATTCACCAGAACAATGTGAATGGACATGCACATACTACTACTACTACTACTACTACTACTACAGTACTACTACTACTACTACTACAGTACTACTACTACTACTACTACTACTACTACACTACTACTACTACTACTACTACTACTACTACTACTACTACTACTACAGTACTACTACTACTACTACTACTACTACTACTACTACTACACTACTACTACTACTACTAGTACTACTACTACTACTAACTGTAGCCTCCTCCTGAACCTGTCCCTGGTGCTGCTGTTGTGTGCAGGTGATCAATAAGTATGGAGACCTGTATGGAGCAGAGCGCATAGCAGAGCTGCTGGGTCTGGATAAGAGCGCCCTGGACTTCAACCCGACGGAGGAGACTGTGATGAAGGAGGCATCGCTGGTGTCCTGGTGAGGAACTAGGACAGTGGGTTAGAGGAGAACTGGAAGACAGAGTGTGAAGTTACAGAACACAGTTGACGATGTCCTGAAGGCCGAAACGTTTGTCTTTCGATCCCTGAACGAAATAAATACTAAACACCTTCAAATCTGTTTTCTTTTTAGTGCGGACCGGTTACATATTTTGGGAGATCTGTTGCAATTTGGTTGACACACCTATTCTGAGTGCAGTAGTCTCAAGAACTCTCAAGTTCCAAAACATACCAATCTTACTAATCACCAAACCACCTCTTTTGTCAGGCTGAGCTCTATTGATACCAAGTACCACATCTGGAAGTTGGGCGTGGTCTTCACCGACAATGTGAGTGTGGTGTAACGGCCCAATGTACATGACACCCACAATGATTAGACATAAGAAACAGCGCATGATTCATGTCTGGATGGTTGATTCATCCTACGTGTTGTTTCTCCTTGCAGTCGTTCCTCTATCTGGTCTGGTACACCACCATGTCCATCTTGGGACACTACAACAACTTCTTCTTCGCTGCCCATCTGCTGGACATCGCCATGGGCTTCAAGACCCTGAGGACCATCCTCTCCTCTGTGACCCACAACGGCAAACAGGTGCGAGGTGCTGCAGTGTGCAGTTTGTTACACCTGGCAGCAGGGGTCAGTGTTGAGCCTGGGCTGTAGTTGGTGCGCTGTTGGTTGTTCTGTAGGGGAGAGTAAGCTGAGGTTCTGTGCCTCTCACCGACAGCTGGTGTTGACCGTGGGTCTACTGGCCGTGGTTGTCTATCTCTACACTGTGGTGGCCTTCAACTTCTTCCGCAAGTTCTACAACAAGAGTGAAGACGAGGACCAGCCTGACATGAAGTGTGACGACATGATGACCGTGAGTATTAGAGGTTTTACGGAAAACATAACGAACAGCGTAGCGCAAATAGTTACAAATAGTACAGGGGTTTACACTACTTAAATGATGCAGCAAAAATAGGTCTTCACGGCCATATCCTGGATATCATCTTGTTCTCTACCTTCCTTCCCTCTTCCGCCAGTGTTACCTGTTCCACATGTATGTTGGCGTGAGGGCAGGAGGCGGCATAGGTGATGAGATTGAGGACCCAGCAGGCGACCCCTATGAGCTCTACCGCATCCTCTTTGACATCACCTTCTTCTTCTTCGTCATCGTCATCCTGCTAGCCATCATCCAGGGTGGGTACCGGCTGTGGTGGGCGGAGAGAGAGAGGTGGTCAGTGTGAGGGACTCAGCGGGGTCGGTGTCACTCTGGCTACTTGGTGTCAAAGTCACCTTGGTGTCGCTGTGGGCCATGTCGACAGGAGATTAGTGACGCACACACACACACACACAGACGCACACACGCACGCACACAGACACACGCACGCACGCACACACACACACACACACACACACACACAGACGCATGCACACACACACACAGGCACACACACACGCACACACACACACACACACACACACACACACACACACACACACACACACACACAAGCAGGTTTGTTTCAACCAGGCACTGAGGAGAGGATCCCTGCAGCAGACCCCCCTCATGGCCAGTAATGTGTCTCTTACAGTCAATCAGCCTCAAACTGTCTCATGTTGTTTCCGCCCACAGACAACTATCAGTCAGCCTCATGTCCCTCCCGTGGACACCCTGTCTGACTGTCTGTTTGTCTCAAAGTCAGTCACCACCACCGCACAGACAGACAGACACACCATCAGACAGACCCATCGGCCACCCACAGTCAGACAGATGGACTCAAACCAGGAAATACTGTATTTTACACCACAGTAAATGAGAGTGTTTTTAATTGCCCTGTAATGAGGTGTGATGAGATATGCCCACCGCTGGTTG
Organism: Argentina silus; assembly: GCF_951799395.1. Classification (NCBI taxonomy): domain Eukaryota; kingdom Metazoa; phylum Chordata; class Actinopteri; order Argentiniformes; family Argentinidae; genus Argentina; species Argentina silus. The sequence continues at coordinate 2,985,286 of NC_139667.1, forward strand.
TGTGTGTCTGCAGGTCTGATCATTGATGCCTTCGGAGAGCTGAGAGACCAACAGGAGCAAGTGAAGGAGGACATGGAGGTGAGGGGAGGACTCTGGTTTGCTTTTGAACTATAAACCGTGCAAGCTTAACCTTATGAACTCATTTATTTTTCAACCCCCCCCCCCCCCCCCCCCCAGACCAAATGCTTCATCTGTGGCATTGGTAACGACTACTTTGACACGACGCCACACGGCTTTGAGACACACACCTTACAAGAGCACAACTTGGCCAACTACCTGTAAGTATCCTCCTACCTAGACTTGACGTCACTCAGTCCTTAAGTGCTAAACCTTCTCCTTTCAAATACCTGTCACATCTTCTGAATCCCCCCCAAGTATTTCCTTTCATATTTCTTGATTTTTAGTCTCCTGATTGAGCACTTAAGTACATTGCATTGTTATTTGAGCCAGAGTTGTGAATACCAGCATTGACCCAGAGCTTAAGCTGTCTTCGCTCGTCTCCAGGAGCCCAGTTTTGATCTATTGTTTGTTTTGTACGAGCCGGACAATAGGAAGTCATGCGGCCCATTAGCTCCCTCAGTGAGCTGGCGGAGGTAGTGATGCAGTTGACCTCATTATCTCTTTTCATGACTCATTAATGCTCCTGTATTAGCTCCGTTGGAAAAAAGGTGTGCAAGGGTAGCCGGCTCTCATGCAATATTGATTCGGTGGTTTGGTGTGTCGTGATGCAGGCAGAGAGACAATGATCGGCACGTTGGCCCTCGGGTTCAGGGAAGGACACGTCACGTGGTTGAATAAGATACACGGCTACTACTTTGCTATGCTGTTCAGGCCAGAAATAGACAGATTAACTACTTGGAAGTAGTGAAGTGTTATTCTAAATACAGGTCTTTAACTACTGTACTTTGATAGTTGTAAATATATTGTGAACAGTAAAGATATCAAGATCTATATCTTTCTGACAGAATTCAATTATGAAATCTTGATTCTGAGAAGGTCGGTTTTGACTGGTTTGACTACAGTACCTTGAGTTGAGGATGTGGTTATGCAGTCTTTCCATCGGTCTCACCTGTTCTTTTGACTTCCCAGGTTTTTCCTGATGTACCTCATCAACAAAGATGAGACAGAGCACACAGGTCAGGTATGAAGTCTTTCACCATGGTTTTATCCTATGAAAAACACACTTGTCACATCAGGAACAGAATGCATGGTGATTCAGGATATAGCAGCAGCAACAGCAGCATGACTGATGATTACACTGTCATAGGTGTCACATCCTGTGTATCTCCCTTCCCCAGGAGTCATACGTGTGGAAGATGTACCAGGAGAGGTGCTGGGACTTCTTCCCTGCCGGGGACTGTTTCCGTAAACAGTACGAGGATCAGCTGGGATAGAGCAGACCTGTTCCTGAAGCCCCCCCAGTCATCCAACGGACAGGGCTGTAATCCTACGGAGAGCGGCAGGGCTCAAATTCACGAAAACAGCTGATGACGGTATCCATCGGGAACCATTCACCGCCTACGCGTCCTCTAGATGTGTATGATTGACTAGAGGAGAGGGACGATGTTAACTTTCCTACGTCGGAAACAACCATTTTCACATCAACATCAGATGTACCCACTTTACCCTCGGTATAGTGCCAATCTACAAGACAGAGACGGTTACGATCTGCCCAGACATTTATGTTTTGAGTTTTTGGAACTATTTTTTCATTGTTTTTTGACAACGTGTTGCCTTTTCCTCAACATGACCCCAAACCATTGCACAAATATTTTGTCTTTTTTGAGAAACACTGGGTTGTGTGGGGTTATGGGACAATGTGTGAGTCATGACCCTTATATGCACAAGAATACTACTTCAATATTTCAAGAATGTTGAAACACGAGACTTATGCCAAAAGATAGGGTGAGTAGATTTATACAGGTAGTAAAATGTGATTTAAGAGAAGTTTTCCAAAATGTTGTGAACGTGCTTGCTGAGTAAAGTATTGAATTTAAAAGGACATGACCAGGTAAACGGTTTATTATATGATGAAAATGCCTAAATCAAGTATTGATGAAGTGCCTTATCTACATTACAACAAAGCTATGCAAAACCATTTTGTTTTTCTTTCTGATATGAAAGTGTAGTAGTTTTCCTGGACCAGCAACAAGCAGCTGTTCAGAATTAGTTTGTGGCTTCAGTTTTTTCATTTGATAAAGGATGAACAGTGGTGATTTATTTATTTATTTATTTTTTGCCAACTGCAGCATCCTAAACTGCAAACGTCATCGTACAAAGAGTTTAAATGACACACATGTCGTCAAAGTATATCACATCAGAATTTATTTAACACCTTGAAACAAAAAACGAAAAAAATGAATTGCTATTGTATGGCCATTTGTATGTAGTAGCTTCGCTGAACCGTGCATTTCTTTTGAAGGAAAAATAAAGAAATCAATGCAATACGCGAGGCCTTTTAGTGTGTTCCTTTTTTGGGGATTTTGACTTCATTTTTTATCGTGACCATTATCAAAATAAGGCCTTTTGGTTTGACAACAAAGGAAGTTGCCAACACTGCTAACGAGGGAGAGCTACAGTACAATACAGCATACCTCTCTCCCACCATAACACCTGAGTCCTGTATCAAGCTGCCCAGTCAGTCCTACAGTGACCCTCACATCAGGTCAGACCATGACCACGAGTTCATATCAGGGGATTTAGCTTCCAGAAAAACGGAGTAATTTCCCCAATCTGAATCAACATGTGATGCTAAGGACGGCTCCTATGACCAACCAGATTATGTCATGATGAACACCGCCTGCAGCAGAGGCCTGGGTGGTAGCCGTTATCTTGGGGCACTTTGAGGGTTTTCACCAACTTGGGTGATTAAGTTTGATCATCATCACTAAGTTAGGATAATCAGTCCTAGCCTTCAGCTGCAGCTGCAGAGTAGTGTTGTGTCGTAGCCTTCCTTACTGTTCAGCCTTACCTGGGCGGAGGAGGCCAGACGTCAGCGGACAGGCTCCCTGGCATTGTCTGATGGGGATTTAGCCCCTTCTGCTACCCACAGCGCCACCTGTCAGTTCACATCATGTCACCTCCACCTCAACTGCCATGCAGGGAGGGCGCTGGTGCTGTGAACTGCTATCCCTCCGAATTTCACCAACTGATGCCCCTAACCATCTCTGACATGTTGATATTGGATTACATTTGAAATCATTTTAGGTGAGTTGACTGAATTTTCAAGGCCTTTTATTTTACAGGTTATGATTGAAGAGTGTTTGTCTATCAGCATTGTTTTTCGCAATTATTCACCATTGATATGCTAAATGTACCCACGAATATGCCCAGCAAACATGTGCCCAGCAAAAACTATCCCAAACCACAAACCTGTTCTGTACAACTTCTGGAATGAATGCAACTTTCTGGTAAAGAAACGGCATTCAATATTTCATAAATACTTTTTTTAGCAACAGATGAAACTAACAGTTTATTTATGATATATCGATTCACAAGACCAATTTATAACAGAAACAATACATGGGTTTTTACGAAACCCCTGAGATGAAGATTGTAGACTCAATTTCAGTAATTTGACAGAATGAGAACAGCAGGAATCCATACTCGCTGATATACAGTTGCAACGAAGCAATTTAACGACTGGAGACAAATTATCCCCATTATATGTTCATCTATAATTTCCCCCCTTTGTGTTTAATTCTTCCTGTTTGCAGCAGCTGCGGTTTCTTTACAGTGTGAAGTGATCATTCTGATAAACGGTGTGATGGTAGGGGGGCTAATTTCCTCCTCTCTCAAATGGTTGATGTAATTACTAGTTCTAGATAGAATGAGACACTAGTATTAAACTGAACTTCTCTTAATTTATCAGAGTCATCTAAAGAGAGTCATTTAATGAACTAAAAGGCTTTTACTGTAATGAACCGATGAAATGTGGAGATACTTTGGATAGGCTGAGCACAACATAATGGCTGTGTTATGCTGTGTAAGTAGCTGACCGTCCTCCTGCTCTTGAACGCCCTCTCAGGTATGAAACATGGCCTGGTTCCCAGATGCTTCACACCCCCCCAACACACCGCTTCATGACACAGGTAACATGAAGATTCACAGCACCTGCGACACAGCACCTGCTTCACCCTTGACCACTAAAGGTTTCGTAACGACTTCATGACTTTCATAATGGCATCTACAGTATCTGTCAGAGAGCAGGGGATCAGAAGAGGGGCACCGGTGAGTCGTTGACTGAGGGGATATTAGCAGGCGTCTTTAGGAGAGTTCCTGTCACATCTCAGCGCTCCCGAGGTCTGACCTTCTGTCCGGTCTGGTCATTCCGCCGGACGCACCGCCTGAGGCAACGTGACCGTGGGGACAGTGACGTGTTCTACTTCATTTAACCGTGAGCCTATTCAGGTCATCAAACTACTCAATTCATACAGCTCCCAAACCACATCCAGAACCACTGTTGTAGTGATAATGGTTGTAAAAAAAGAAATGTGGGCTGACTTTTGATTTTTGACCTTCTGTAGCCCATCGTTCAAACCGACCTACCTACCGTATAGTTAATATAAAAAGCAGGTGAGCACAGATGTATTCTGCAGGGACAAGGCATGTCAGGCTACAGGTATGAAATAAGGTACAGTAGACTCTGAATTGCATTGTCAAAAAAGTCCTTCAGGACCCAACTCATACCCAACCCTTATTTGTCTTCCCTACGAGGATCCCCACAAATAGCTCCGTCTGATTGTCTTAGCGGCAGCCTGCTGTTCCCGCTCATGTCTGTCTTGTCATCCAGTGCCCTCCGTGGCACGCTCTCTGCTGTGCCCTGGCAGAGGCAGAGGACAGTCGAAGAAAGACAGCCGCTTGGGCCACACGCTGCTCTGTCACCTGCAGCTGGGGACCAGCAGAGCTCCAGCACCTCTCTCTCTCTCTGTCTCTCTCTCTCTGTCTCTCTCTCTCTCTCTCTCTGTCTCTCTCTCTCTGTCTCTCTGTCTCTCTCTCTCTCTCTGTCTGTCTCTCTCTCTCTCTCTGTCTGTCTCTCTCTCTCTCTGTCTCTCTCTCTCTGTCTCTCTGTCTCTCTCTCTGTCTCTCTCTCTCTCTCTCTCTCTCAGGTGTGCGCTGCTGAATAGGCTCCCCCGCGCCACGTCCTCCTGCTGTTCTCAGGCGCTTTCAACCTCACATCACACAGACAAACGCCGTCAGTTTAGCTCCTAATCGTTAGGGAAGTGGGAACGCAATTAATGTAATTACTGTTTTGTTACAAGAGTTAAGTCACTCTCACACAGCAAGCAGAAACAGGCCCAACCTTTAATAGGGTAAACCGTTATAACTCTCGTACTGTAATAGCAGAGGCAGTGACTGAACATGTGTTATCAACCTGTCCCTTGCAGGAGCAATGCTGTGGTGTTCTCTTCTGCTTCAGTGGAGGTCTAATGGATACAGATTACCGTACGTTTATTCAAAGTCTTAATTACAACTTAAATTAGTCCCAGGTTGTCTTAGGAAGACATGCATGAATCAAGTGCGTTTACCCAATTTTAGATAATCAACTGTAGTAACTTAAACTGAAGTAGCTTCCGGGGCGTTCAGTGGCGTAGCACACTAAGGCGCATACCATATCATCGCAAGGTCCCTGGTTCGATTCCGGCCATCGACATATCCTGCATGTCATCCCTCCTCTCTCTCACCCATCCTTCCTGTCAAGCCTCTACACCTCCCTGGGTTTAGTGGTATTACGTCCCAGGATCCAACAGTGATTCTGCATGACGTGCTGTTGTCCTGGAAAGGATAAAAGGGTGGAATGTAGGAGTAATCTTGAAAGAAATATTCCTCATTTTCTTTTATTCATTTATAATCAATTGTATTTTACTTTTCTGTTAATGCTGCTATTATAAATCATTACTGTCTTTACCATGACCTACCTCTTATCAAATGCCTTAGTCACTGTAATGATCTAACTAGACTGAACATTTGATTGAGTGCGCCCCCCTTTGGATTGTGAAGACGACTATAACTCATCCAATCGTCCTTGGACAGTTACTTGCTTATCTTTAAGCCTGGTTGCTTGTGCATGGCTATATATTTATGTGTCGGAGTGAAGACTGGCAGAGAAATCTCATCATTCTGCAGACGGGTTCTCTGCGTTTGCCAGGTTCTCTGCGTTTGCCAGGTTCTCTCTCCATATTGCAATATGATTAAATAAAGAAGTTTTAGAAGAAGAAGAAGACTCTTTATTTGGCCATGCAATCAATTCTCATCAATTGTAGGAATTTGACACGTGCACACCCCTCCCGAGACAACACACACCACACCTCCAAGGGAGAACAGAGCTCTGGGCACAGGGCAGCCATATTCAGCACCGCTGGAGCAGTTAGGGGTTGAGTGCCTTGCTCAAGGGCACAACAGCAGTGGTAGGAGCCTTAGATATGATGCCAGTCACCTTCCAGTTACCAGCTCACATCCGGCTCCCTCCTAGGGTGGGGATCAAACCAGCAACCTCCCGATTGCTGGCCGGCCTCTCTAACCTCTAGGCCACCTGCCGCTTGATAGGCCACTTGCTGCTTTACTTGATCACATTGGAACCCAAGTGAAGACTGAAGTTTCTCCCACGGTGTGTCTGGTTCTACTGGGATGATCAAAAACATAAAAGTTTCACCCTGTCACTTGTGAATTCCCAGGAACAATGCTGTGGGGGTTCTATTCCCAGGAACAATGCTGTGGGGGTTCTATTCCCAGGAACAATGCTGTGGGGTTCTCTTCCGCGTCAGTGGAGGTCTAATTGATACAGATTAGTGTACGTCTATCATAAGTCTTAATTATGATTTAAATTAGTCCCAGGGTGGCTTAGGAAGAGATGTGTGAAACAAGTGCGGATGTTTTGTTATGAAAGATTACTTTCACAGGCTGTGTGTGGAGCATAAACTCTGAAGAGGGTTTGTTTTCTATAATAATAATAATAATAATAATAAATAGAAAAAAATAACGTACAGGCGCATCCACAATGTACCATATTAGTCAAGTCGAGATTTTTTTGTTGTTGACACAAACACACCCACACACAGGAAGAGGAAGAGAGAGTATGCGTTTCTATGGATATTTGTTTTCTGCTCTTAATGAGACATGACACGAAGGGCAAACCAGCAGAACCGTTAGCGTAGCTAAGGCATCTTTAAATGATGCTTTTGAAACGCAGAGGTTTGACGAACGGTTCATTGTTGCACATCCCTCAAATCACGCTAAACCATTCAAGACCTGGATGATCAAGTTGCAGATCCTGTACAAACGGTAATGGGTTTAGACTACTGCAGTGGTAAAGCTAGCACTGAGCTGTGGCAAATACCCGGTTCATTGTTGTAAAGGTGAGTGACCTCTAACAACAGAGCTTAATCTGTGGAGTGTGTTCTTTGTGCAGATGGAGAGAATAACATTGTCCTGTCAACGAGCTTAAGCCCATTCAATGAGTAAAGAGGTTAAGCACCTCTGTTGTGGTATGTACTGTGAGTAATGTAATTTGTGACAGTACAGTATGTCTTCGCTTGGCAGTACAGTATGTGTGTGTGTGTGTGTGTGTGTGTGTGTGTGTGTGTGTGTGTGTGTGTGTGTGTGTGTGTCTGTCTGTCTGTCTGTCTGTATCTTTGTCTGTGTGTGTGTGTGTGTGTGTGTGTGTGTGTGTGTGTGTGTGTGTGTGTGTGTGTGCTGACTGGGTTCCCCTCTGTCCATTCTTTCTGCAGTGCTGGCATCCGCTCCTGTGACAGATGTGTCCCTCCCTTCAGCACCCTCTCTCCATCCATAGAGAAAGAGAGAGACAGAGGGATGAAAAATGTATGTGAAGAGAGAGAGAGAAAGAAAGGGGGGGGGGGAGTGAAAGGGGGTAGATCGAGAGAGGACAAGAGACATACTGTACAGACAGACAGACAGACAGACAGGTGCGTCAGATCACAGAGATTTCAGGATTAGCCTCTTTTAAGTCCAAATCTCCCTCCGCAGATTTTCATCCTCCTGTCTGTGCACATTTTTTTTGCGGGACTCCTCATATGTTCAGTGCATTCTAAGATCTGATCTAACAGGATTGCCGGCTCATGGTGCGTTTGACTCTGGTGTTTTCCCAGAAAATGGAGTCATTATTATGTAAGTACTTGGTGGGATTGGTCAAATCCTTATTCCCTTGATAAGGTCATTGACCCCGCCTCAGGGGCCAGGCCTGGATTGGATGAAGCCCTTATAATGTTTGGCCCACAATCCCTTTCATGCCCCCCCTGAGAGCGACACACTAAACAGCCACAGTGGTATCTGTTTCAATATGGCATGTCTTTCTCCCGATTTAACACAGAGGGCAGAGGTTAGTCAAGCTGACGAGCACAGTGGGACACACCATTATTCTGAATACGTGCTCCGTGCAACTTCAAAACAGCTCCCGAGGCGGTTCGCTCTGGTGAAAACAACGACAGCGCGAGAGAACCTTCTTCTTTGTGTTCTGAAGCGACGCACGCAGAAGCTCTGAAGCTCTGAAGCTCTGAAGCTCTGAAGCTCTGAAGCTCCGAAGCTCTGAAGCTCCGAAGCTCTGAAGCTCCGAAGCTCCGAAGCTCCGAAGCTCCGAAGCTCCGAAGCTCTGAAGCTCCCTGCAGAGAGTTTCATGTTTGAACACAGACACAAAAAGAGTCGGTCAATACAGCGGACGTCTCCTGAGACAAGAACGGCTTTCCACATCTCCAGCAAATCCTGTCTTAGTCATTCCTTAAGCTAGATTCAAACAGACGTCAAAAGGGACACCATCACCAGATTAGGTTATGATGTGTGTGCGTGCGTGCGTGCGTGTGTGTGTGCGTGCGCGCATATGTGTGTGCGTGCGTATGTGTGCGTGTGTGTGTGTGTGTGTGTGCTTGTGTGTGTGTGTGCTCGTATGTGTGTGTGCATGCGTGTGTGTGTGCAGCCCACGCTTCACTGAAATTCAAATAGCTTAATCGCTTTTACACACACACTGCAAACTCCACCTTAGATATCTGGCACTATATCAATGCCAATTAAGAGCATAAAAATGAATGGCCTCTAGAGTATAGAAGGGGAGGGGGGGCGGGGGGGGGGAGGGGGGGACGGGGGGGATCGGTTACAGTACGTCTACAAGGTCAGAGTAAAAGGATGCTGCTGAGGGGGCAACACTGTAGACGAAGGTGAGACGTGCTGAGCTGTGCTCAACTGAGCTGGGTAGGGCAGGTAGGGCAGGGTAGGGTAGGGTAGGGTAGGGCAGGTAGGGCAGGGTAGGGTAGGGTAGGTAGGGCAGGGTAGGGTAGGGTAGGGTAGGGCAGGTAGGGCAGGGTAGGGTAGGGTAGGTAGGGCAGGGTAGGGTAGGGTAGGTAGGGCAGGGTAGGGTAGGGTAGGGTAGGGCAGGTAGGGCAGGGTAGGGTAGGGTAGGGTAGGGTAGGGCAGGGTAGGGTAGGGTAGGTAGGGCAGGGTAGGGTAGGGTAGGGTAGGGCAGGTAGGGCAGGGTAGGGTAGGGTAGGGTAGGGTAGGGTAGGGCAGGGCAGGGCAGGGCAGGTAGGGTAGGGTAGGGTAGGGTAGGGCAGGGCAGGGCAGGGTAGGGTAGGGTAGGGCAGGGCAGGGCAGGTAGGGCAGGGTAGGGTAGGGTAGGGTAGGGTAGGGCAGGGCAGGGCAGGGCAGGGCAGGTAGGGCAGGGTAGGGTAGGGTAGGGCAGGGCAGGGCAGGTAGGGCAGGGTAGGGTAGGGCAGGGCAGGGCAGGGCAGGGCAGGGCAGGGCAGGGCAGGTAGGGCAGGGTAGGGTAGGGCAGGTAGGGCAGGGTAGGTAGGGCAGGTAGGGTAGGGCAGGGCAGGGTAGGGCAGGGTAGGGTAGGTAGGGCAGGGTAGGGCAGGGTAGGTAGGGCAGGGCAGGGTAGGGCAGGGTAGGGCAGGGCAGGTAGGGTAGGGCAGGGCAGGGCAGGGCAGGGCATGGCAGGGCAGGGCAGGGCAGGGCAGGGCAGGGCAGGTAGGGTAGGGCAGGGCAGGTAGGGCAGGGCAGGGCAGGGCAGGGCAGGGCAGGGCATGGCAGGGCAGGACAGGGCAGGGCAGGGCGGGTAGGGTAGGGCAGGCCGCCCCGTACCCCAGAGGTGTTCTATTGCGCTGAGACGGCAGGAGACAACGACCTCAGTACAAAACCCAGGTTTGTCACACTGCCAAACACACCGAGAGAGGGAGGGAGGGAGGGAGGGAGGGAGGGAGGGAGGGGTGGAGGGAGGGAGGGGTAGAGGGACAGAGAGGTGTGGATGGAGAGAGAGGTGTGGATGGAAGGGTGGAGGGAGGGGTGTAGGGAGAGGGGGGGGGGGGAGAGAGGTGTGGATGGAGGGGTGGAGGGAGGGGTGGAGGGAGAGAGAGGTGTGGATGGAGGGAAGGATGGAGGGGTGGAGGGAGAGAGGGGGGGGAGAGGGAGGGAGGGAGGGAGGGAGGGAGGGAGGGGCGACCATTGGTACCTGACAGCAGTTTTTAAGGAGGATGAGTAATCTCCTGACCTTTCATTTGTGGCCGTGCGAGAGAGCAAGACTCCCAGGATGAGGATTTAACAGCATATGTTGTGCAGCAGGAGGAGACGTGATCCATTCCTCCTCTGGGGTGGCAGATTAGCTGCGGCGGAGAGATGAAGGTCAAGGTTCAGAGACATTAGCCTTAGCTCAGTCTGATTCATGGTCCATTCACAGCATGCCCCCCTCCTGTCTGGCCACACACACTGCTATCCTCCAACCCTGCCCTGGTTCTGGAACCAGGAACCAGGAACCAGGGACCAGGGACCAGGGACCAGGGACTAGGGACTAGGGACCAGGGACCAGGGACCAGGAACCAGGGACCAGGGACCAAGGACCAGGGAGAGGTGGGTCCATGTGTCCAGGGATGAGACACCTTCCAGCCCAAGAACACCTTCCAGCCCAGCGGGGGAGGTGAGGAGGCAGGCTAGCTTTGGAACAGCAGATGGCAAAGCTAACACTGCACTACCAGGAGAGACAAGGGTGGGAGAAGGGTGTTTAAATGGCTGTCAGAAGTATCTAGGATGACACAGGCACCAACACCCCATTCCCATTCTCACTCCTCCTCCTCCTCCTCCTCCTCCTCCTCCTCCTCCTCCTCCTCCTTCCTTCAGACTCTTACTGATGCATGTAAGGCCACTGAGGGAGAAAGCTAGCATCCCTGTAGGATCAAACTCTCTCTGAGCCTCAGATGTCAGGTCTGCTGGCATCATCACTCCCTTCCAATATGATCCCTTTGTTTTGAATTCATTGATTTGGTGGCAATCATTCGTCTTTCAGCATTATCTTTGCTAAACCTTATGACGCAATAACTCGCTTGTCATAATCTAACCGGCTGCACATTTATAAATGAAATGGATTGTTTTAATCAGGATGATAGTTGGGGAGGTCAGTGGGGGTGAGCATGAACTCGTAATTCACCAATTAGCCCTAAGTACAGTACTACAGCCTGCTTCAGTCTGCTGGGTTTCAGAGATGGGTTTCCTTGGATACTGTATCTCCCTCTCTCTCTCTCTCTCAACCTTAATGAAATCAATCATGACTAGAACACATCCTACACTTCATTCTGAATGGATGGTTTTTGCAGTCACACATGCCCCCCCCCCCCCCCCCAAGACACACGAGAGAAAAAAGGCAATCAGTCAAATGTGACAATTGCACACCGCGAATCCAGAGGCAGATGTTTGTGTGATTACATCAGGGCTCTCCTCCTGCTGCAGCCGGCTCTGAATAATCCATCTGCTGATCAATAGGGAATGTGGATGTTTTGACATTATAGACGTTTCTCCAATACACACAACTCTGAGACGAAGGGACTGAAATCAGTGGGACACGGTGGAAGAGCAGCTCCTCCTCCAGCCTCTCTTCAGCAGGTCCAGATCAGGTTGACGTTCCAGACAGTACATCCTCTCCTGGAACACATGTGACATCAGCCAGTGACGTGTCCTGAGTGATGGGGCTGTAGCGTGTATCGAATGGCCACGCGTGGTAATGTCCTGTTCTCAGAGGACCCGGTCCGATGTGCTGCATGGGGCTCTGGGAGCACCTGTGACATGAACGTAAATAGTGGCAGAGGTCACATTCAGAGGGAACAACGCTTATGATCCCTGAGTCAACATCTAACACATCTAACATATCTAACACACGCACACACACACACACACACACACACACACACACACACACACACACATTTAGTACAGCAGGCTCAGGTGTGTGTCTGTATACTCATCAACACATTCATACACATGTACACACGTACGTACACACACACACACACACACACTCACCACGCACACACACACACACTCACCACGCACACACACACATACACACACACACACACACACACACACACACACACACACACACACACAGTGGCACATCTGGAATGGTTGTACTACACTTAACATGCCGTACAAATGTCATTAAGTGACATCTGTTTATGTTTCATATTAAATTCAAATATGTTCCTTTGGCTTTGAAATGTTGAAAAGCAGCAAAGATGTTATTAGTGAAAAGGACCCTGGAGCACAGCTGGTGCTAACCCAGAAACCATAAACAGTGAGAGAGTTATGTGGTTGGACAGAGATCCTGGGCCAGGCTCGCCGTGGAGCCATATGGTACATGAGTCCCCTGCCTTTGGGCCCCCAAGGTTGTTGAGAACGCTGGCTGGCTGGGCCATGAGGTAACAATGCTGCGGAAGGCACTAAACAGTGCAGATTGGCGTAAAAAGACACGGCATCTAACACTCAATCCCCCCCCGTCCCCCCGTCCCCCAGTAATGCAGTGTGATTGATTGCAGGGAGATTACAATAATAAGATAACAAACACAGTTGATGGAGTAGCTGTCTGGGCAAGATATCAAATGTTTACCAAAGCTTGAATGTTTACCAAAGCTTGTTGCTTGTAGCCGGCTAACAGAGGGGGGGAAATCTAAGGCTTATAAAGACGATGCAAACTGTCGTTATTTTATGCAGTCATTGCAGCAGGTCAACCCCGACATTTTGATGAAGCGACATGAAACACTATGGAACCACAGGTGGTGCAAGATGAGCTTGCTGATTTTTCTATTTTGATATATATATATATATATATTTTTTTTTTTTTTTTTTTTTAAAGACATTAAACAAGCCCTTGTAGAAAGAAAAAAAGAAAAAGAAAAGGAGCAATGCTGCAATCAAGCTGTTTTATCACCTCAGGGCAGCAGCCACCCGACTCTCCAGACAGACTGTGTCAGACTGTGATAGATGACATTGTGTGATTGGGCCTGCTTGGGTGTAATAACAGATATTTAGGGTCTGTATGGGAGTCTGTCCTGATTGAGGTGTCCTCGGGTCCCTCTGGTCTCTGACCTCCACGTCCCTTTCTGAGGGGGACGGGGGGGCGGGGGGGGTGACGGGTTCTGCCACCCAAATCCTATTCTATGCTACCACCGCTGTGGGCAATTGTTCTCACCCGCCACCGTGTCAGTTGAGGACGCTGAGGATGGTGGGAGGAACAGCAGCTTATTAGCGGTCTCGAGGGGCGGCCGCCGGCTTTGTTTGCACACGCTTCCCCGTCCCCGCGGTGGTTCGTTTTTGGCTCAAGTGTCAACTGCAGCTGCCCCCCTGAAAGATGGCACCACCTCCACGTCTCACATCCCAGTCTGAAATCACGCTGTGCAATCAAATTGAGCCAAGTAGATCAAATATGCTCATTGCAAATGGATAACAAACAGAGTCGTTATGTTTCTATATGCTCTGTAGGGAAGGAGGCGTTGACAGTGGTAAAGCTTTTCTGAACAGGCTTTTGTGCCTGATTGCTTGATTAGGAGCTCGATGGTAAAGAGCTGTTTCAGAGATGGAAACGAGCCTGTGGCAAATGTGGACACCCCCAGGTGGTGGGGTCCTCCCAGTGATGCCCACCTGTGTCAGTTAGTCAAGGTGACTGTCTGCCGGGGTTCTGTTCTTCAATCACACGCTCTCCTCCTAAGCGCAGTTCAGACTCGGCCAATTAGCACGCGCCACCCCAGGAAACAGACTCTCATCAATAAACCATAGCACATCATGTATAATAAAAAATTAAAGATTAATGTCTCTCTAAAAAAAGGACAACTAGCCCCTTCACTGCATTCACTGCAAATTTGCATGTGTGGACTATACTTACAACGAGGTGCAACTAGTCTAGGAATGTCAATGCAGTTTTGTGTCGTAAGTCTTAACCCCGAAATGAACTAGATAGTCGGACGAGTTAATGCACTAGATCAGACAGGCGTCAGGAGGTCTCAGGAGGTCTCAGGAGGTCTCAGGAGGTCTCAGGAGGTCTCAGAGAAGACACCCCATATACCATGCTGCTCCTACCACTCCCAGAGCTGCTCCTACCACTCCCAGAGCTGCTCCTACCACTCCCAGAGCTGCTCCTGCTACTCCCAGAGCTGCTCCTGCTACTCCCAGAGCTGCTCCTACCACTCCCAGAGCTGCTCCTGCTACTCCCAGAGCTGCTCCTGCTACTCCCAGAGCTGCTCCTACCACTCCCAGAGCTGCTCCTACTACTCCCAGAGCTGCTCCTACTACTCCCAGAGCTGCTCCTACCACTCCCAGAGCTGCTCCTACTACTCCCAGAGCTGCTCCTACCACTCCCAGAGCTGCTCCTACCACTCCCAGAGCTGATCCTACTACTCCCAGAGCTGCTCCTACCACTCCCAGAGCTGCTCCTACTACTCCCAGAGCTGCTCCTACTGGCTCCCAGAGCTGCTCCTACCACTCCCAGAGCTGCTCCTACCACTCCCAGAGCTGCTCCTACTGGCTCCTACTCCCAGAGCTGCTCCTACTACTCCCAGAGCTGCTCCTACTACTCCAGAGCTGCTCCTGCTACTCCCAGAGCTGCTCCTACCACTCCCAGAGCTGCTCCTACTACTCCCAGAGCTGGCACGGTCTCTGAATGAGCATTAACGATTACACACAAGCCAGAGAGGCGGTGACTCGCTCACACATGTGTAAAACCTCTACTTAGTATGCACATCACTGGAAGCAAGGCAATATGGCAAGCCTGGTTTGAGGCGGAACGCAGCATGTTCTGCACAAACGAGGGAGACACAAGGGCCCGCGTGAGCAAGCAGCACATACCTAATGTGATGGACTGTGTGTGTGTGTGTGCGTGTGTGTGTGTGTGTGTGTGTGTGAGTGTGGAGGGGTGTGTGTGTGTGTGTGTGTGTGTGTGTGTGTGGAGGGGTGTGTGTGTGTGTGTGTGTGTGTGTGTGTGTGAGTGTGGAGGGGTGTGTGTGTGTGTGTGTGTGTGTGTGTGTGTGGAGGGGTGTGTGTGTGTGTGTGTGTGTGTGTGTGTGTGTGTGTGTGTGTGTGTGTGTGAGTGTGGAGGTGGAGGTAATTTCCTGGAGTTTGGTGGGACGTTAACGTTATCATGCATGAATGGCTTCTCAGTGGGCATCAAACTCCTGAAATAAACGGGCCATCGGAGACAGCCAGTCAGGGAGCTGCTGGGAAACCACCCTGCGGGCACAGAGGGCCGCTGAGGATTCCTCCTGACAGACATCTTACTCAATTTGCATTCGCCATCACCCAGCCCATTGCTATGGGCAACCCTCATGATTTTCAAGAAGAAGATTAGATTCCATTGTGTATGTGGGGAAACCATGCACCATGTCCAGGCATGTTTCTCCACACAGTCTTGAGATGGTTTGGTTTTCACACTTGACATTGTACTGTAGATAATCGCAATCACGCATCACCAAAAAAAACACGATTCTGCATTGCTGTCTGACGTACAGCGCTTTAACACGCCGTGTTCTTTTGAGTCCGCGAAACAAAATGACACATTGAACTGTGTGATGTAATTCAGGGTGTGAGGATGTGTGTTAGGGGTGTAGAGGGGAAGCGGTGGTGTGTTTGGGTCCCGCCCAGGGGAGAGACACATCAACGGTGGCCTGCGCCCTCTGCTCTTAGCGGACTGGTCTGTGCCCTCAGTGGAAGGTGCCAAGGACGGGTCCCCATGCCAAGCTCACAGACACAGCACGCAAACCTCCCTCGTCTGGCACCAGGCCTCGTCCTCACAGCTTCAAATCCCTTAATGACTGAAAAAAAAAAGAAAAAAAAAAAAGAAAAAAAAAAAAAAGTCACCTTCAGAGTGTCACAGCTCCCAGGATGTCACTGGCGAAGCTGGCGTCACATGGATTAGCAGATCTCACGCTCTCACACAGGAAGGACAAACAGCGCTGATGATGCGGCCCTGTTGATCGGCATGTTTGCATACCCAAACATAACCCCAATCAGAACTCATTCATTGTTGACTGTAAAAGTAATTTTGGAGGAGACAGAGTGGGAAATTGTTTTGCTTGAGTTGATGAAAAATCAGGCACATCACATCTCTGCTAGCAGTAATGGAGTGCTACATTAGATGGATTGTGGTCTAATGTAGAGAGAGAGAAGTGGGAGGTTGTAACTCGATGATGTAACTACATGCAGATGTGTGAGCTTGGTTCCCATTGCACCCACCTGCATCTATCCAACCAGCGAGGGCCACTGTACCTCCTGAATGTGTGAAGATAGAATGTTGGGTTTTTTAACATTTTAGCAGCAAACAGATGCGATGGCTTTTCTTTTACGAGTTAATTTGCTGAACATCCTTCCATTTCATGGCCATTAACGCATGGCCTTTTAAAGGGCATGTGCCAGGATACAGGAGAGAGCAAAGACAACACATCATTATTCAAACTCTACAAATGCCAATGCAGGAGGCTTTCAAGTGCAGAGCACATCCCTTTAACTGGACATCAAGTATCGATGAGTCTTTCTTTTGGCTCCATCATCAGATGTAAGAGACGTGAACCTGAGGTCTAATCTGACCTTAACAGAGAAGGGAAGTGGAATAATTAAAGGCAGGTATTCAACAATCCCCCATAGTACCAATTAATGTGCTCCTAGGCCTTGGCACTGTCCCCTTCTCTTCTCTTCTTTTTGTTCTTTTCTCTCTCTCTCTCTCTCTCTCTCTCACACACACACACACACACACACACACACACACATGTAGTACACACACACGCACACACACACACACATGCACACACAGGCGCACACACACACACACACACACACACACACACACACACACACACACACACACACCCACACACACACACACACACACACACACACACGTGTCCAAGACAATTCAATTCATAGTAAAAAAGGCAGATGTTTAACTCAATTCGGAATAGGTTAAACAAACAATAGCTGGGTTAATGAATCTGTCAGCAGCATCGCCCCAGACACCACTGAGAAGAACAAATAAAAACCCTGCTATTTACATTTCAAAGTTCACCCAAATCCCCAAAGGTCAATTCGAATTACTGAAGGGAAACTACAGAGTCAGGTGGTGAAAGCATTGCTAACCTGATCTGAATGTAGAGAGGGGAAACATCATATTTCAAAGGTGATAATATTTTCACTAGAGTCGTGCTGTCATTTCGACTTTAATTAACATTTTGTAGCCATCTGGACATGACTTGAACATTTTTTATCTCTGCCAAGCAAAGTAATTGAGAGAAGTAACAACCACCTATCACTGCACTGCACTAATTAAGGGCTAGTCGAAGAGTCATAGTAAGGTTGCTGAATAACTTTATAGCCGATTCATAAAAACAGCTTCCCAACATCACCCAATCAATCAGACGTTTCCTCTAATCCTGCCATACCAACAAGAGCACTGCTGATCACATGATTACACACACAAAGCCTTAACTTAAAACTGGATCCGTGGGAAAATAATTTTGCAACATCCATAATTCCCATATGTGCCATTAAAGAGGGTGACTTGCCTGGCCCCCTATGTCCCACTGTGAGGCTTAATTAAGGTGGTGTAATTTGTGGTGTTCTGTGGAGTGAGGAGGAGAGAGGAGGTGGAGGTGGAGGTGGAGGTGGAGGTGGAGGTGGAGGTGGAGGTGGAGGGTCACACCGTGTGGCCCGCCTGTTCAGGCCCTCTCTGAGCCTGGATAATGAGTCTGTCAGGTTGCCTCATTAAGCCGTAGAGACGTGCACACAAAGACCCAGACTTCAAAAGACTCCACGGAGCGATGGCTCCACACACTCCCCTTTGACAACAATGCCAGTGTAAGTCACACACAAAAGAGGCCCGGCTCTCTGAAGCTAGGCTGCTCTCTCTCTCTCTCTCTCTCCGATAAGAAAATACCTTGCCTTTGGAAATCATTCATCATTCTCTCATGTTTTTCAAAAGAGTGAGTTTCACACTGAACAGTAAACATGGGGATGAAGGGGAAAGAGGACACGTCTGATCTGAAGATGAAGTCATCTATCTGGATGGGAGCCCCCCGAGGCGACAGTTCATGTAGGTGGTAGACGCACCACGGGGGAGTCAGGACATTGAGTTGCAGCGCGTATGACATCACACGTCCCATAACACATCACGGCCTGGCTACATTATGTTGACAGTTATTATGACGGATGTTCCAATATTGAAATATGCCTTACAGTATGTAGCTGTTATAAAGGCTTTATGAATGCATACATAAGGGAGGCCTACGGTAATGAGTTACCGCGCATTCTCCAATGCTCACTTGACGGATGGAAAACGGACGAGGCTAGCATTCAAACGTTGAGTCATTGGTGAATGTCTGACTTGGCTGAATTCTTCAGACAATTCTCAGATTCCGCCGGCTCCCCTGAAGTCCGGTAGTCTGCCATTGAGATGGGCGGAGCCACGGGAGGGTGAGTGGGACTGCAGGAGACGAGATGGACTGTGACAGCTCAGCCCCGGCACGGCTGGACGGCTAACGTCAGGAGGCCCACCACATTTACATTTGTGTGTGTGTGTGTGTGTGTGTGTGTGTGTGTGTGCGTGTGTGTGTGAGAGAGACTACTGCACATGAGGTGAGGGAGGGGTGTAGGGGAGAGAGGGAGGGGTGTGGGTGTAGGGGAGAGAGGGAGGGGTGTAGGGGGGGGTGTAGGGAAGAGAGGGAGGGGTGTAGAGGGGGTGTAGGAGAGAGAGGGAGGGGTGTGGGGGGGT
The DNA here is from genome assembly GCF_951799395.1 of Argentina silus. Lineage (NCBI taxonomy): Eukaryota > Metazoa > Chordata > Actinopteri > Argentiniformes > Argentinidae > Argentina > Argentina silus. The sequence goes on from NC_139667.1 coordinate 3,004,304, forward strand.
GGAGGGGAGAGAGGGAGGGGTGTAGGGGAGAGAGGGGGGGCGTAGGGGAGAGAGGGAGGGGTGTAGGGGAGAGGGTGTAGGGGAGAGAGGGAGGGGTGTAGGGGAGAGGGGGGGGGTGTAGGGGAGAGGGGGGGGGGTGTAGGGGAGAGGGTGTAGGGGAGAGAGGGAGGGGTGTAGGGGGGGTGTAGGGGAGAGAGGGAGGGGTGTAGGAGAGAGGGGGGGGTGTAGGGGAGAGAGGGGGGGGTGTAGGGGAGAGAGGGAGGGGTGGGTGTAGGGGAGAGAGGGGGGGGTGTAGGGGAGAGAGGGAGGGGTGGGTGTAGGGGAGAGAGGGGGGGTGTAGGGGAGAGAGAGAGGGAGGGGTGGGGGGGAGAGAGAGAGAGGGGTGTAGGGGAGAGAGGGAGGGTTGTAGGGGGGAGAGAGAGAGGGGTGTAAGGGGAGAGAGAGAGGGGAAAATGAACTGTGTGTTAGGGTAGGATGTACTGTATGTGTGGGATGCAATGGAGAGTACAAATCGGAAGAGAAAGAAGCTTGTGAGCATAGCAGAGGAGGAATATTCAGAGCCAGAGTTTTGGCTGGAGGGTCGACCACTGGAGCGTGTCTAATGTACCCCCGGCACTCTAAGGTGAGGGAACTATCTTCCCGAGGATGTTTTAAGTACACAGCCATCAACACTTAGGTCCCCAGGGGTGGAAGACAGAACATGAGGTATTTCTAAATGGATGTGTTCCAACAGACAGTGAAAGCTCTGGAGCCCTGGCCTATGATGAGGACAGGGGGTAGACTCGCATTAAGGAAGAGCTGGCTCTGTTCCGCTCAGGCATTAAGAACCCTCCCAGGACCGCGACTGGCAGAGGTCTCTGAGGTAGAGAGCCTGTGAGTCACCACTCAGAACGGACAGAGAGAAGACGTCTTCCTCTGTTCTCTTTCCAGATGGTTCTCTGGTTAGAGGATAGCATGGCTCTGTGAGCTGGTCCCGAACCAAGGACTTAAAACGCCTGTGTGGGACCAAGTGCTCTGACATCAGACTACCTTGCAGATCGTTCCAAGTCAGCGTAGCTAAAAGCAGTCTTTCCTAATTCTGTGGACCCTCGTGGGACATTTAAAAAGTAGCATGACTCTGGATGGGAGTGGGTTTCGGCGGGTGTTTTATCTGTGGAGAGTTGGCACAGATACGGCCAGAGGGTTTGTGGTTAATGGTGACCCGGAGGACAGGGGCAGAGTGACAGGAGTCCTTGCGGTCTCAATGTTGGGGACCAACACTGACAAGTGTGACCATGGAGCCCGCAGAGGGGTAAGCCAGCCAGGTCACCGTCTACTTCACAGCGGAGGTACATGTCACAGAGCCGTGCTCCGCTGCAGAGGCTGTCCACCCCCTAATGTAAGAGAGCACTCAAGCCTGCGCTGAGACCAGAAAAGACATGAGTCATTATTAATGGCTGGAGAGTTTATATTGAGGAAGGAGCAGCACTTGGAGTTTATACTGTAGAGTGTGTGTGTGTGTGTGTGTGTGTGTGTGTGTGTGTGTGTGTGTGTGTGTGTGTGTGTGTGTGTGTGTGTGTGTGTGTGTGTGTGTGTGTGTGTGTGTGTGTGTGTGTGTGTGTGTGTGTGTGTGTGTGTGTGTGTGTGTACACAGGGAAGAGATCTGGTTGAGCTCCGGTCAAGAGCATTAAATGCTAAGACAGAGGAAGGGACACACATCCATATCCATGCACTCACATCGACTGCCTGCCTGCATGGATATGGGTGTGTGTGCATCCATACTTCTGTTAAAAGCTTTCATTGATGTCAGCTGGACACCAAATAGATGAGACTGGGGAGCAGAGCCTTCTGGGTAAATATATCAAAGTACTGTTAGCTGCCTCGTACAGACAGAGACAGCGTAGTTAGCTAACAGTAAAAATGCATGTTAGGAACATTAGTGGAGGATTTCGGGCATGTTTGGATCATTACACAGTGATGAAGACCAAATGGACACAGAGGAGAGATGATTAGAGAGGGACATCTGTCTATTTGTTGGGCTATTGCAGTATGTATCTGGATATGCCAAGTAAACTAACTAACTCAACCCAAAAGTGCAAAAGGAGTGAAGTTGGTACTTTTGCTATTCCTATTTTTTTCATTCAACTCATTCACTGGCGAGTCATCCAAACTGTCAACATTCTAGAGTGCCAAGGGTGACTTTATTCACCAAAATTGCAGAAATGATGCATTATGTTATGTTCATTTTGTATCCAATCAAAGCGTTGTTGCTAGGTAAATACCACATGAAACACTTGGCACTCTGGGTGGTGAGTGTTCCAGAACTCTTTGGCAGTTGGTGAGTTAAAATGGCTGCTGGGCACAACTTAGCTTTCACTCTCGCCTGTCTGAGAGTTTAAATGTTGAGAAAGATGTCACTCTCAGGAACAGCTCCTGCTCCTTCACAGTACGTATGTATACTGTTCGTGTTTTCTGATGGGTTCACACAGGTGTATAGGGATTGCAGCAGCCACTTTGCCATTGCTATCAGTCCATGGAAATACTGCTGCTTTGGGACATGGCCATAACTATGTACTGTAGAATAATGTATTTTTTCGAGAGTTGCTATGTCATAAAATACATAATGCTGATATCTGCTGCTTTCTGCCCACTTAAGATGACAAATAATGGGACTGCACTTAAATTTGCACAGATGGTGGACAGAACTGGAATTCATCATTTACTCACCTCCCCATCTGGCTTGCTGGTGGCCATGTGTGCACGAGGAGCACAGCTAAATGATTGGTTCTTCTCACACAGAGAGAAGTGCTTTGCTCTGCTTGAATTAGAATACTTTTTTAAAGTGCATTTCACCTCCACCAATCTCAAAAAAATGATGAATATGAATGCCCAGAAATGCTACACCAGCAGTGCAAAAAGTAGAGAATAAAGTCCATATTCTGGCCTTCAGAGGCTGCAGGATGACTAGCCACTACTGCACAGTGTGTTGTCCAGCAATCATTTCATGTGCCAGGTTGGGCCGTTCACTTTATCAATTGGCTTTATGACCTCACCCTGCACTTTAGCTGACTGTCTTCAGCTTTATGGATCTGAAAGATGCTCTCTCTAGAGATTATATCTTGGGTAGCTTACTGCTGTCTGAAATGCAAAAGTGCCATTGTGTGCAGAGTCGGCATCACTCAGAATGGCACCTGGGGTCGATATGGGAATGCCATGCTTTCTCACTGCATTCAGGGGAATTGTCTCTGACTCTCTTGATCGATTGTTGAGATTGACTTCGAGCTAATGGCGGGGTAGCAAGCATTCAAAGAAACATCATACCACCACACCATGGCACGTGTTCCAATCCAAATGTGACATAGTCTCCAACGGAAAACGGTTCTGGTTTTCCGTTGGAGAAAACGTTAGCGTGAGAGTTACGTGAATTACTAGATACGTTACTGAGAGTTACATGAATTACGATTTGCGTGGCGCTTAGGCAGTATTAGGCATTAACTTCGAGTGGTTAAGGTAAGGGTAAGTTGTCAGGGGAAGGCGTTAGCAAACAGCATAGGTAACAAGAATTAGCAAGAATTAGCACAGAATTCCAACCAGCGACATTCAGGTTGTAAGTTGGGCAGTTCCTGCCTCCACCAACTCACCAACCACCTTATGCAATGTTCTACCAGAACGTATTCATCTGGAGACTGGGTTGTCCAAACTGTAGTGGCCCACTCTTCAAGATAGAGCTGAACAAGCCTACATCCTAGCACATGTCCTCTTGACTTTGAAAACTTGCGAGTTCACCGAGACACCTGTCTGTGACGCACTTCCTAATCTCCTGTCCCCTTCACCTGACATGTCAGCCTGAATGCAGCCATCCTGCAACGCTGTGAGCAGAACAAAAAGCCTCCGACACCCCTGAGCTCACTCCTTTATGCCAGGGCAGTGGTGTCGAAAAAAGACGACTGAGCACGTCCAGCCATCTGTGAAGAACAGCCATACAACTCTCTCCCCTTTCCTACGGAGAGCCAGGTTCAGTCCTCAAAGCTATCACAACTATTACCCAATCAGACAGTGGCCAGGGCATTATGAATGTGGTAATACTCAAACAGTGTAACTCCTCCATTCTTAGGTAATATAAATCACATTGTGCGGAGGCGTCGGTGTGATTCTCAACCCATTCATGTGGAAATGTGGGTCAAGAGAGGAAACGCTTGTGGACAGAGAGTGAAGATTAGGTCTCTCTCGCTGAAAGACAAATAACAAACTGGGTCAGGTTGCTTCGGTAAGAGAGTCTATTATACCCTTTTGGAGGCCATTCAAAATGTAAGTAAAAGTAAATATTCTTTCAATTTCTGCGAGGATTTTATGGCAGCAACAAAGTGTTATGCAACATGTACGCAAGTGCATTCATAAGGCCATATTATGTATATTTAGTATATATTCAGTATATACAGTATATAGTCAAAAGTTTGGACACAAACTTGCCAAGAGTGTGCAAAGCTGTCATCAAAGCAAAAGGTGGCTACTTTGAAGAATCTAAAATATAAAACATATTCTGGTTTGTTTAACACTTTTTTGTTTACTACATAATTCCATATGTGTTCCTTCATAGCTTTGATGTCTTCAATATTAATCTACAATGTAGAAAATAATAAAAAATAAAGAAAAACCATTGAATGAGAAGGTGTGTCCAAACTTTTGACTGGGACTGTATATTAGTGAAAGAGGCTATCCAAGGACTGGTGCTGTAAGATTAGCATATTGCAAAAAGAAATATAATGCAATACATGTAACTGTATAGATTATGAAACAACATAGTGAATAGTCAACATAAAGTACACATGCAATACAGCACAATGAAATCATTGATCCGTGACGCACATTAGATATTAGATAAGACAGAATTGTTCAGTGATGAATGATTGAATGATTCAAATTCTCTCCATGGGATTTTGACCGTAGTACAGACTGTAAGAGAAATGCAGACAGGTTGAAGAGACCTCCAGCCTCCAGAACTGTAGGAGAACAGAGCTCGTCTGGCTGGCTGTATTTTGCCAGAGGACAATGCTTACTGGACCGAGTGATTCACACAAACCCAGATCACAGCCTCTTGGGGTGAGTAGGCACTAAATCGAAAGAGCACGCGAACATACAGTACAATATCTGGAAGCAGTCCGAGATTCACTGGAGGGTCAGGCTTGCCTGGGTTGGAATTCGGTGGTGATTCACTGGAGGGTCAGGCTTGACTGGGTCGGGATTCTACTAGCAAATCAGTTATTGGTTTACACTGTAACCTCTGACAGTTGTGCTGTTATGGTCATACTGTATGTGAAATGTGTGTGTTGAGCCCACCGGAGAGAGGCAGTGGGGAGTGTGTGTGGAGTGTGTGATGCACTGTAGGACAGAGACGTGGGTGATAAGTAGTAGATCAGGGCCACACAGCTGGTCATGCAGAAAGAAATGTGACAAAGGCCTCGAGATGTGGAAAATACCCTACATATCAAAAGTGTGTTTCTAAGGAGAATCATGGGGGCTGGAAACTGACTTTAACTTTTTTTTTGGTTATGATGTGAAAATACAAATGTGAGGATTGCCATTGCCAAATACATTGTCTTGTTGATCAATTATAAAAGAGACATTAAAAAATAAAAAAAATAAAAAAACATTAAAAAAGTGCATGAGATCCAACACCAACTTTTTTTTGTCAGTTTTATATGTTGAAAGCAACTCTAATATGGAAATGTCGTATTCAGCTACTCATGCCTTTGAGATCCATTCTAATCAAAATTGACCTAGTATTTGTGTGATAAAGCCTCTCCCAGAGGAGAGAATCATCATCTCATATAAACTGCATCAGCAAAGACAGGGGCTAGTGGCATATATACCCCAGTGAGACATGCTAGTGTTGAACCACTGCCCATAGCCTGATTCAGTGAAAGATACCCCAGGACTTTGCATATAAACGGGGGATCTGATGCGGTGAAACGTAGCATGCAGATTTGGTGGATTAGAAATGATGTCCTAAGGACTGTAACAAGAACTCATCTCACTAGGGGGAATAGCGTGTTTCGTAATGGTGTGTAGCAGGCTGAGGATTTTGGCTAGACAGCTGAAACAGCTCACGATGGAACAAGTGAGAATCGTCTGTGATCTGATATTAGGGAAAAGACAAAATCGTAAGATTAAGGTTATACTTTACATCCCGAACAGTTTCTATTCAATTTGAATGTTCAAACATTCAGTGTTTTTTCATGTGTAGTTGAAAGATACTGGCTAGTTAGACAGTTTGGGCTGTTTTATTGAAGTAATATGTTTCCCCTCACAATAGGAGTGAAGTCTGGCTCCTGCGTCTTATCTCCTGAGGTGCTTCGAGAGGCAGATGGGAGACTGAGGCGGGCGGTCCATGAATAAGACCCAATTATGCCGACACAGACACAGACACATACCGCCCTGGCATACCAGCATAATGTATCGTCAGCCAGAGAGAAAGGAAGCAGCCATTATCAATAATTTGCAGTCTCCTCTCCTCCTCTCCGCCGGCTTTCTCCCGGGTTAGACTGGGGGTCAGCAGTGGTCGTGAATGTCACCGAGAGCACGTTCAATTTCGTATTTTACAGGTGGAGAATTTTGGGTCCTGCTGATAAGATTCTCCATGGCTCTGGCTTAGCTCCCTCCAGAACCTTGACACTCAGGCTGGGGGGTAATAAATCAAAGAGGCACTGGGTGGTCAGATGGATAGTCTGCACATATTGTACTCAGCGTCTGCAACAGGAGGCACTGTGACATCGACACCAACACACTATGTTGCCATGGACAAGGACACAGGCAGAAGATATCATGTTTGCTACCCTGGACCCTCAAGGGTAACACTGGCCTTTTTCTTGTTTCATACTGTCAGAAATGATAATCTTTGACATTTTTTTTTTATCATGCTGGTTTTTCATCCTTGCCAAACCCAGGATATTGATGTCTTTTTTTTTTTTTTTTCCTTTTTTTTAATTCTTGGTTTGTTTGTTGTGCGATTTTAAACGTGAAGGTCGATGTTCTCTCAGCTATGAACCACACATACCCTCTTCCCTTTGGCTTCCCTTTGAACTCACATATTGAAGCTATACTCTCTGTGCCCTGACCCTCTCTCTATCTCTCTCTCTCTCTCTCTCTCTGATGACTCCTTCAGACACAGGGAGGGAAAGTGGGTAGGTCTGCCCAGGTAGTACTTATCTCTTTGTCCACACACACAGACGTCAACCCGGGTCTGGTCCAGACAAGGTCATTGGCTTTGACGCAGGTCCTAGTTGGGAGGAACGGTGTTGGGTGTCCTTAAAGGAGTGCAAACCACCAAGCCTAAAAAAACAGCTCAATCAGAGCCATGCGCCATCTAATCTCTTTTGTCAAGATATCATTAAAGTTTCATCACGAATGAGAGGAGTAACATGGTACAGTGTAACCTGCTTTGACATGCAGGTTGTGTGTGTGTCTGTAGCCAGCTAGTCATCCATTCATTATTCCAAAATGACTCATGTGTTTTCGTCGTTATTTTATTCTAATGTAGGTAACTTATTAGATATTCATGATATTCATACCTGTAGCTTTACTTCACAGTAACAGCTTTGTTGAAAAGGTCAATGAAGAGAAGGCAACTTCAACAAATGCAGAACCTGATTACAGTCATGCAACAAGGAAATATTGAATTTAGGACTAACAACTCAACAGAGCGACGCAAGCTTGTGTGCCTGTTAACAATTCCAAACAAGTCAGTCTTTCTGAATGTTTCTGAAGATGGAAGCCAGTTACACAACGGGGGATTTGTAAATCCACAGCATGAGGGCAAATTATTGATTAATCAATATGTCAAAAAAAGAGCCATTGCCGAGTACAATGGAGAGCAGGAAAGAGGGGAAGATGAATGTTAGGGATGGGGGCGCAGTTCCCAGTCTCCCTCCGGCTGTGCCGCCTCACTCACTCACTCACTCACTCACCCACTCACTCACTCACTCACTCACCCACTCACTCACCCACTCACTCACTCACTCACCCACTCACTCACCCACTCACCCACTCACTCACTCACTCACTCAATCATGGACTTATCACCTGCACCTGTGTTTAATTGTCCCTGATGCTTTATGTACCCTCACTTCCCTTCACTCCCCGCTCAGCCTTCACAGCGTGTGCACCATGTGTTGGTCACCTGAGAAAAGTAAGCCGTTGATATTTACGAGAACCGTTTTGGAGACGTTGTTCTCACCCTTTATTTTCGAGTTTAATTCGTAGCCTTCTGTATATAACCTTCTGTATATAACCTTCTGTATATAACCGATTCCTGTTTTGGAGACATCGTTTTCTCCCCTTTTTTTTCTCGTGTAAGTCCATGTTTTGCATCCTGTGTTGCCAATTCTACCTTCAAGTAAAGATCATTTTATTTTGTATTGCTGCCCACTCGTCTGCCTCATTTACATGCACCGCACCCGGGTCCGCTCATCCTATCAAAAACCTTCCTGATGAACACCCACAGATGGAGTTCATCGCAGATCAGAGCCTTAGTTAGTGAAATAGTCCTCTTGATAGACAAGGATAGGGTGTTAATTATCTGAATACATTTTCAGAGACGGCAGTTCTATCGGCATATGGATAAACTACGAGGGGATAAACTTCATAACAGTCTCGGAGTGAACCCTTGATCATTTCAATGCATGTTGTTGGGTCCTTTTTCATTTGAAGTCAGGGGATAATCTATGAGATTACTGATCATCTGGGGTAGGAGGAGGACACGATATGAACCAGAGCTTTCATATATTCTTTTTCAATCATAATTGATCAAATCCACTGACTGTAATGCATTCTGCATCGACCTTCCAGCAGAAAAAAACACCATAATCCAAATGCATATGGACAGATGAAGGCTTAACTCTTAGGCGGCATATATGCTGTGTATCAGGGGTGCCCAATACGTCGATTACGATCGACCGGTCGATCGCGAGAGTAGTGCGAGTTGATCGCGTGACATTTTTTTTTTTTTAAAGTTTAAGTGTGCGTGTGTGCGTGTGTGCATGTGTGTGTGTGCGTGTGTGTGTGTGTGTGTGTGCACCCCTGCTGTACATGCTTTGTTAGAGCTCTACACGGTAAGAAAATAACACACAACACAGAGACGCTCTTTCCGTCAGTGTTTGGGTGCACAATTGGGTCAGGACATAAGCAAGCCCCTGTGGACCGTGGTGGTTCGCCTCCCGCTGGACAGATGTGGTCCGCCTCCCGCCTCTGCTCGAGCTGCGTTGCGTTGCTATGCCCCAGCCTCAGCCCCAGCCTCAGCCCCAGCCTCAGCCTCAGCCCCAGCCTCAGCCCCAGCCCCAGCCCCAGCCCCAGCCTCAGCCTCAGCCTCAGCCCCAGCCTCAGCCCCAGCCTCAGCCCCAGCCTCAGCCTCAGCCCCAGCCCCAGCCCCAGCCCCAGCCCCAGCCTCAGCCTCAGCCCCAGCCCCAGCCCCAGCCCCAGCCTCAGCCTCAGCCCCAGCCCCAGCCCCAGCCTCAGCCCCAGCCTCAGCCTCAGCCTCAGCCCCAGCCCCAGCCTCAGCCTCAGCCTCAGCCCCAGCCTCAGCCTCAGCCCCAGCCCCAGCCCCAGCCCCAGCCTCAGCCCCAGCCTCAGCCTCAGCCTCAGCCCCAGCCTCAGCCCCAGCCTCAGCCTCAGCCTCAGCCCCAGCCTCAGCCTCAGCCCCAGCCTCAGCCCCAGCCTCAGCCCCAGCCTCAGCCTCAGCCTCAGCCCCAGCCTCAGCCCCAGCCTCAGCCCCAGCCTCAGCCTCAGCCTCAGCCCCAGCCTCAGCCCCAGCCTCAGCCCCAGCCCCAGCCTCAGCCTCAGCCCCAGCCTCGCCCACGCAGGCAGACCAGATCAGGCGATGACCTGTAGAGAAACAGCCCTGCGCCCGGAGGGGGGCGATGGACCAACGGCGGGAGCTCTGACACATCAGCCATCATCAGCGCCCGTGTGGGAAGAGTGCCACAGAGAAGATGGGCCATGTCATCGCACGGGGCCTCTTCCCCAGTGTCAGGGAAAGCACTCGGGGGATTTGATGTATTATAATACAATAACATATGCCATTTAGCTGACACTTTTATCCAAAGCAACTTACATTGCAGTGAGTGCAGACATTTCAGTATATATGGTCCCAGCGGGAATTGAACCCCCAACCTAAGCGTTGTTAGAGTCATGCTCAACCAACTGAGGACCATTGAAAAGACACAGCTGCTGAGAGATGAGGTAGCTGTTTTTTTTTACAGCTCTGTTCACAATAAAAATGTCATATGTGCTATCTGACCCCTCTTGAAGTACAGGTAGTGGTCATTGGAATCATTGATCCATTCTCCATTGCATTATTGGTAAAGTTAACAATGCGTGTGATGTCGATTTGTAATAGATTTTTGTGGAATAATCCAAGGTCGGCAAAATGAATTAATACAAAAGGTGCATGCGTGCGTGCATGTATGTATGTATGTATGTATGACCCCAGGTGCCTCTCCATTTGGCCTGCAGCCTAGGGAGGGCATTATAATCTAGGTGGTGGGGGGATTTGAAAACAAGCATCATGTCATTCCCATACAGCTTTGCCCTGAACCCATTGCCGTGTTAGGCAGCCATGTTCTAAACCCTAATGCCTTTGGAAGCATGCAGAGGGTGCTGTGACTTTCATCTGTCTCCCAGGGCAAGCATAAGCTCTGGCTATTCCCCTGGGAGTTAAAAGCAAGTTAGACCACATTTGTAATGGGTGTGGTTGCATTGTGTTTAATGGCAGTGGTCTGGGTGGACCAACAATGAAGTCCCATTGTAGAATAAGCAGCTTCTAACCATGTTGTCATAGAAAGACATACTCTATTTGAAGGCGTGTATAACAGCATTTGACTTCTGAGAACGCCGTGTCAATGACAACCTTCATTGCATTGCTCATTACAGTATTACTGCTCCATATCTGCAGATTAGAAATCAAGGTTAAACTGCAGTAATCCGCCGGGATTAATCATTTGTCCCATTTGCGACTTTGGTCACCTGTTTTGGACAGCTCTTGGACCCGGGGAGTGTTTGTAGAGATGCATTTGTTTGTCCTTTATTGCTGTAGTGTACAGTTATGATTGTTTTTATGATTGCGCTTGTCATATCTCCCATCGTGTCACTCCCCCGTGATTTGGTGTGGTCTCAGGGGAGGATCAGCACCCATCATCTGGATTAGGAGGCATAAGGGGTTTACACTGATAAAGCCCTGCCTTGGCCTCAGCCCTATCCGATCCCCGTAAAGCCAAACAAATGATTCTCCATATGACACACACACACACGCACACGCACACGCACACGCACACGCACACGCACACGCACACGCACACACAAACACACACACACACACACGCACACACACGCACACACACGCACACACACACACACACACACACACACACACACACACACACACACACGCACACACACACTGCTGTCTCTCCAGCAGCTTCCTTATCTGAACAGGCCAGGTCATTGCTCCGTGTGAAGGGGAAAGAGCAGTGTGATTTGTGCGCCGGCATAGAATGCTCCAAATGGACTCAGTGATAGCCACTGCTCACCCAAAGCTGTGCAAATACACGGGCACAAATCACTGGTGATAACCTGGGACGTCTCTCCCTCTCTGTTACTATTAAGGGAACAGACAATAGCTGTGTGTCGAAGGCGTAATTAATGCTCCCGTTCTGTGTGACACGGCTCTGCCGCTCGTTAGTGCTGTATGCAGACTCACAGAAAGGCACATCAACTGGCAACACCCCCCCCCCCCCCACCCCCACACCCCCGTCACACCCCCACCCCCACCCCCCGTCACACCCCACCTCTCCCTTCTGCTCTCACCTTCCAAAACCTCCCCTCAGATCCACCCCTCCTCCTCCCTCTCCTCCCTCTCCCTCCTCCTCCTCTCCCTTTCTCGCTCTGTGGTCTGGGCTGCATGCTCAGTGTCCCGAAACATGATGAGCCATTCAGCCCTATGGGAATTTCTCCTCTGAGCTAGCATCAGCTACATCTGTGTCTGTCAGCGCGAGCAGCAGCAGCAGTAGAGCAGGGATCAGGCATCGTCTCCTCTCCTCTCCTGTCTCCTCTCCCTCAGCCTCTGAGCTCCAACTTCACTAGGGAAGAGGGAGGGCAGCGTCACCATCCAGCGCAGCTCAGTTCATTCAGGGGGAAAGTTCTTCTCCCCCCTCCTCTGCAAAAAGCTGCCCCCCTTTACTCCGCAACAGCCTCCACTCATTGACAAAACACTCAGAAGGGATAACTGGCATCTTGTGGATACTTTGTCTTCTTCAGAGTGTTAGGTTTGCTGATTTATGTTTGGATGTTTTTTTTTTGTTCTCCAAGGAGCTCTCTCCGGTCTTGTGCTCTCTGCGTATGAATGAGTGGTGATGACTGAAGCCTTCTGTTGCCTGTCCTCATCCTCTTCCTCTGCGCCTGCGGATCCATCCGGATTTCTGTGGCATGTCTGGATCAAGTCGGTGGGATTTCTCATCCACTGTGTCCAACTCATCTTCCTCTCGCTACGTGTTTTGACTCCTACTTTCCAACCCTGCCACCGGACTTGACCCGAGGAGTTCAAAGCAACATAAAGGGATTAAATATGAACACTGACAATCTGTCCTTGCACACGGGGAGGAGAGGCTGTTGTCCCCACACAGAAGGCAATGGGGTTTGGTGAAAGTCAACTGTGAGTATGTTGTCTCCGTTGTGGCTTGGTGTACTCTGTCTCCAGGGACACCGAAGTGAGTCACCGGGGAGTTTTGCGACTCAGATAGGCATGACCTGAATAAAGGCTAGAGCACACTGCTAGAGTACATGCATGCCGGAGAGCATGTCTGTCTGAGAGGTTTTTGGCATGTATAATTAATAATGCCCTTTTACCCAAATAAAAGGAACAGTGTGGATGTGCTCCACACACACACACAGGGAAAGAGAGAAAGAGTTACAGTGGAATATAAGTGTGAGGTGATGTAAGGCTATAGTATCAAATGCCACCATAGGTGTGTTTTTACAGTGAGTCATTGACGAGAGAGTGACATACTCTGTATAGAGGAGCTGACAGCTCATTGAAAACTCCTATCTCTCTCTTCAGTTATATTTCTATTTATTCAGTCATTTTATTTAGTCATTTTACAGCGTATGTTGCCGGTACTTTGTAGTTTTACCTACTACGGTATATACTTATTTTTCTTTCTAAATACTTATTTTTTCCATCTGCATCTTCCTCCCCTTTCCCACATTCTCTCCTCTCAGAATGACCACACACCACCTGTCTATACCTCTCACTCCTCCCCTGATACAGTACATCCCTTCCCCTATCTCTCTCCCTCTCTCTCCCTCTCTCTCCCTCTCTCTCCTCCCCTGATACAGTACATCCCTTCCCCTATCTCTCTCCCTCTCTCTCCCTCTCTCTCCCTCTCTCTCCCTCTCTCTCCTCCCCTGATACAGTACATCCCTTCCCCTCTCTCTCCCTCTCTCCCTCTCTCTCCTCCCCTGATACAGTACATCTCTCTCCCTCGCTCTCCCTCTCTCTCCTCCCCTGATACAGTACATCCCTTCCCCTATCTCTCTCCCTCTCTCTCCCTCTCTCTCCTCCCCTGATACAGTACATCTCTCCCCCTATCTCTCTCCCTCTCTCCCTCTCTCTCCTCCCCTGATACAGTACATCTCTCTCCCTCTCTCTCCCTCTCTCCCTCTCTCTTCTCCCCTGATACAGTGCATCCCTTCCCCTATCTCTCTCCATCTCTCCCTCTCTCTCCATCTCCATCCATCTCTCTTTTTTAAATGGGCTTCTCCCTTTTATTGTTAATTTCTCCCCAACCTCTCCGTCTCCTGTTTCATCTGCCTCCCTTTGAATTTCTTCGGCTGTCTCCTTTTTCATCTGTTTCCCTTTGACTTTCTTTGACTTTCTTTTATTAAAAATCAGCCGTCGCTCTCTTCTCCTTATGCCCTTTGTTAAGTCTCTGTCTCTTCCCCGGCTGCTCTCTCCCCTCAGTTGTCCCTGAGGGACGGGGGCCAGGGGCAGGAGACTGAGCATTAAAACAAGAGCAGACTTAAGAAGAGAAAAAGCCCATCCCAGCATTTGCTGCCTTGACGAGAAATGGTTAAATTAGGATGGTGGAGTATGTGGAATTTATTCCAAAATGTGATGCCTTTCCACCCAGACATATATATTCACTTTTAACTATGGAATCTCAGCATCCCTCCCCCTCCCCCTCCCCCTCCCCATTTAACCCCAGTTAAATTGTCAATGCATCAGGAAACTATTTTATGAGGTTTTTGTATAGGGCAATACCTCATACCTTTGAATATTTTCTTCGCCCATTAAAGGGGCTATTTGCCCCCCCCCCCTCACCCTCCACCCTCCACCCTCCACCCTCCTGCAATTTGACTGAATGAAAATGACCCCCTGAAAAAAAAAATAAAGGATTAGGCAGTGGAGCATGATTTTAACGAGTCCTTGCAGAGCCCTCAGACGTGCTGGAGCGTTAAAGACAATGTGGCGAAGCACAAGGCTATCAAATATTTCAGGATAGGTTGCCACCGAACAGGAAGAATCCGCCAGGCTTGGACAGATGAAATGTGACAGAGTTAGGCAGTAAAGACCTTGTGTCCCCTGTGACCAGTGGAGCCTCGCGTAAGAGCACATAAAATCTCATTGTTATTAGGAAGCAATTAGGAATGGCATCTGGGGAGCATTCAAGGCTGCTCTGCGCAATATATCATTTGCCCTCAGTTCTCATGGGTACTCTCTAGTAAGCATTCAGTCATTTCATACATTATGTATTTTTTCTTCTTCGATTTCGCTGGGACTTTTTGGCAGCCATGTAACCTAAAGTACATGTCCTCCAAGGTCTATACATGAACCTAATAGGGTCAGCAGAGGAAAACTGTGAGCGTGTTGAAAAATGGAGTTGTCGACCTGAATTTGTTGACAATGTCCCTAAGCTCTTTACCAGCCATGGCAAAGGAGGGTGTGTGTGTGTGTGTGTGTGTGTGTGTGTGTGTGTGTGTGTGTGTGTGTGTGTGTGTGTGTGTGAGAGAGAGAGAAAGAGAGAGAGAGAGAGAGAGAGATAAAGAAAGAGAGAGAGACAAAGAGAGAAAGAGAGAGAGGTTTAGGACAGAGAGAGGATAGCTACAATATGTGTAGTAACTAGGGTGGTGCAACTGGCCCCAGTTGTACAATACTACATGCCCTGACCATAATCAAACCAATCAATTTAGCTTACACACAAACCGACATTCTCAGTACGAGGAATAAAGAGACAAGACGCTGGGTTGAAAACAACTTGACGTGTTTTGGGTTTGAAACAAATAATAGATATCCTCTGGGCACGGAAAGAGAGACACAGTTAGAGGATTTAGAGCACTGTTAGCACTAGAAGACAAATGAGTCAAGTCAGACAGTATGACAATAACAATGATGAGACAAAGCAGTAGCACAAAATGTTCCAGTTTCCACATTCAACCATGAATCCCCAGAGGCGGTCTGTTTTATCATCAGTACCATCAGCAAACATCAGAACGCCATTGTTACCTCTGAGAAAATGGTCGTAAAATAAATGATAATTATTATTATTTCTGATCTAAATAGAAATGACATTAGGTTAATGACAGAAGGTTTTTCCCCACTTTCCTCAAGAGTGAGTGCTAATGGGAAAAAATAATAGACGCTAAATTCAATTAAATTGTACATTAACAGACTAATAATATAGTGCATAATGTTATGGCGCAAAATATGGAATGGATTTTTTTTAAAACAGCTCAATTGTGTATGAAGTTGAAGATGACTACTTTCACTTAAGCAAAGCACATGTCCATTTTAAGACTCACAATGTCTCACCTGATACTTGCCTCCTTGCACATATAATTCCCCACTCAACTCCACTGAGCCTCAGGGGAAGCCTGTCATAGGTCCTCCTCCAGAATGCCAGATATGCTTGGATCTTAAACATGGGTCACTGGACCGACAAGAGGCATGCAGGATCCGCGGTGCCAAAGAGCCCTGGGGCGCTCCAGAGCGCACACACATAGACAAACACACGTGCACTCTCTCTTTCTCTCTCTCTGTCACACACACACACACACGCACGCACACACCTACTGGACACACACACACACACACACACACACACAGACGCGCACACACACACATACTGGATACAAACACACACACACACACAAACACACACACAGACACAGATGCGCACACACACACACACATACTGTTCACACACACACACACACACACACACACATACAAATACACACTCACACACACACACACACACACACACACACACACACATACACACACTCACTCACTCACACACACACATTCACTCACACACACACACACACACACACACATACTGTATACACACACACAGACACACACATACAAGTACACACTCACTCACACACACACACACACACACACACACATACAAATACAAAAACACACACACACACACACACACACACACACACACACACACACGCGCGCACACACACACACACACACACACATGGTACTGATGGAGTCCTACAGCCAGCTTAGAGTGCAGGGAAAGGTTAAGCGTGAGTGTTGGGGGGTGGTCAGTGCCAGTGAGGGGCAGATGGCTGACTGCCAGTGGATCTGAAGGTAATGAGCCTGTCATCCTATCCACTTAGTAAGTTTAGAATGGGACCTCTGCTACCGACTCTGAGCTCTTTGATAGACCAAAACACTAATGGCTCTTTGAAAAAAATACTGTTTTTCTCAATTGCTTGAGCACACTTCTTGAAACAGTATTCAACTTCAACAGTTAACACGTTCCCCTAAACCGTTAACACAATATCCAGAAACACCACATTTTTTGGGGCAAAAATTCACTAACTCTCACCAACTTAGAATACTGTGCATGTCACAAAAGCAAATCTGTGCATCAAAACAGTACTCGTTCAAGTTCAATCCACCACTCAATTCAAAATGACACATAGTAACTACACTCACTGAACACTTTATTAGGAACACCTGTACACCTTCTCATGGTGGAGGTGGTGGAATGGTGTGGGGAATGTTTTCTTGGCACACTTTGGGCCCGTTAATACCAATCAATCATCTCTTGAATGCCACAGCCTATTTGAGTATTGTTGCTGACCATGTGCATCCCTTCATGGCCACAATTTACCCATCTTCTAATGGCTACTTCCAGCATGATAATGCACCATGTCACAAAGCAAAAGTCGTCTCAAACTGGTTTCATGACAATGAGTTCAGTGTTCTTCAGTGACCTTCCCAGTCACCGGATCTGAATCCAATAGAACACCTTTGGGATGGTAGAACGGAAGATTCACAAATGTGCACCTGAAAAATCTGCAGGAATTGCGTGATGCAATCATGTCATCATGGACCAAAATCTCAAATGAATGTTTCCAACATCTTGTGGAATCAATGCCACAAAGAATTGAGGCTGTTTCGAGAGCAAAGGGAGGCCCTACCCAGTATTAGTATAGTGTTCCTAATAAAGTGTTCAGTGAGTGTATGTCAATATGCGCAGTCAGAATTTTATCCAGCAGAATAAAATTACATATAGTTACTACAACACAAATTGCGTTACTGTAGAACACAAAACGTGCCAACAAAAACATTTAGAGTAATCTATTCCCTCCCGTCTGCCAGACCACATGTTACGCTACTGATGACCTATTTCATTTGTGGTTACAGACTAGTTTGTTTGTTGGTTGGATACAGACTGGTTTTTAGTCGAACCGTTAAGCAATGAGAGTTTACATGAAGTAGAGATTCACTGTAGTGGGATAAATAGCTATATGCTGTCAGGAAATAGGAGAGTTGTGTTAACTGTTTTGCAAAAAGGTTCTTAACATTTGCATTTTGTGTGAAAGCAATGAGAAATTACAAACATAGTTACAGTGCTCATGTATGTTATTGCTGTGGGCATGTGAACCTCAGTTTAAGGCAATTGAGAAAAACTCATTCTCGTGTGCTCTGACGTCACATGTTCAAAACCATTAACACACAGGCTGAAACAGAAGCTGACTGGCCAAAATGACTCATTTTGTTTGCAAAATGCTCAAAACACTCACAAAACATGAAAAACATGCAACAAAAGCAAATATTTCCATCAAACAACACAACTTGTGGTCAAATTAATATATTCTTTCAATCAATCATTACACAATGGACAACAAAATACAGCTATCAATATGAACCGGTTCAATCTTAATTTGTGCTATATGCCTGTGCCATCTGCTGATACTTTACATAGTTATAGTATGTGGCAAAAAAGGCAAGCAAGCAAATCACAGCATGAACTGTGTTATTTTCTCCAAGGATGATTTTACTAGAGATAACAAACCCTGCTGCCCTGTTGAAATACTGAGACAAAAAAAGAGACATTTTCTAAGAAAGTTTTCTTCATTCATTTTATTCTTGTTGCAGGTCTTTCCGTGCCCATGAACTGTCGTTGACATGTAAGACATACAGTGAGCACCGAGATGAGACAAATTCAGACATTCATTCTGGTACGGCTTTTGTACTGCATTCTTTCTTCACCAAAGAACCAATAAAGAATTTCACCCAAAATTAGGAATACTCAGAAACAAAGAAACTCAGAAATGCTGAATACTAAAAATAAAATAAACATAAAAGTAACCAAAGGAAACTTATGGGTGGAAATATCCAAAAAACTAAATAAAGAAATGAAATACTCAGAACTTCACATTTAGTCCATCCGTTCCTGACGAATATGCCACAGGTTCTCATCAACATTGCATTGGATGTTCTCCCTCGCAATGCACCAAGGGAAAAACCTCTGTGCATGGCGTCTCCATCCCCGGCAGTCCTCTGCACCTTCCATCTCCAAGCAGAGAAGTATTCCTCAATTGGGTTCAGAAAAGGAGAGTATGCAGGGAGGAATTGCATTATCATACAGGACCGTGCTGCAAACCATTCATTCACAAGGCGAGAGAGATCATTGTCCCAAATGATGACATCCAGAGTCATACCAGGCCTCAACAGCCCCCTCTCTTCAGGTGGAACCAGTCTTTCATTCAGTGCATCAAGAAATGTGATGAGGCATTCTGTATTATATGGGCGGATAGTTGGTATGTGGCAAAGGACACCATCATTGGAGATGGCAACACACATGGTGATATTGGCGCCCCTCTGACCTGGCACTGCAACAGTGGCCCTCTGCCCAATAATGTTCCTCCCACGTCTCCTCACTTTAGAGAGGTTGAAGCCGGCTTCATCCACATAAATGAATACGTGATGTTGCCCCTTCAGCTTCAATCTCCATTATTCTCTAAGAAAATTCATAAAGCAAATGATTCCAGTTGCATGTAACTGTGTGGTATGACAAGACATTACAATAACAAATCCTTACCCGCACATACTAGTGTCTTGCCTCCTTGAAGTGAAAGAAATCCTCAACGGCTAACCCTTACTTAAGGAATGACCCTGATACAGCCCAGTCACACTCATCCACACTGACCCAAATATACAGAACACAGTCACACCCATAAACCAGACAACACAAACACACAGATATCATACTCATACTCACATCCAAACATAAACACATCAAATCTCACCTCCGCCTCTGAGCCGAGCTCAGAGTGGACACTACAGACTAACCCGGCAACCATATCTCCTCAGTTGAAGAAAAAAACCTTTTACCTTTAGACATGGTCGTCAAGCTATTCCCCCAAGTGCGTCACGCTTGACGATGTACTGCAACATCCCTGAAATGCGGTGAAAAGACAGACTATAGTCACTATTTATGGCGTTGTGGGGATATGTTTGGACTTGACTGTCTGAGCGTACCATTAGGGCTCTCTCAGAAGTAGGCTATTGTTGGCCCACACTAGCTCTGAAATCACCCCTGGGGTTTGCCTGGCATAGTGGCGTGTGTGTGTGTGTGTGTGTGTGTGTGTGTGTGTGTGTGTGTGTGTGTGTGTGTGGATGTGGGTGGGTGTGTGTGTGTGCATGTGTGTGTATGCTTGTGCGTATGTGTGTGTGTGTGTGTGTGTGTCTGTGTGTGTGCGTGTGTATGTGTGTGTGTGTATGTGTGTGTGTGTGCGCGTGTGTGTGTGTGTGACACTGTGTGTGTGTCTGTGTGCTTGCGTGCGTATGTGTGTGTGTGTGTATGTGTGTGTGTGACACTGTGTGTGTGTGCCTGAGCATGAGGGACAGTCATTGGTGAGTCATGAACTGAACGCAAGAACGCTTCGTCACTCAAGTGTCCGTGCATATGAGTCATAACTAATTCACGCTGTTCCTGGCATGGAAGGTGCTGACTGAGAGATCGTCAGACTCCGGTTCCCTCTTACTGCTCTTTCGGGAGACCTCTCAAACTTCTTGATGAGGCCTCATTGTGGAGGAGAGGGCAGTGAGGCTACTATGAACTAGATTACTTTGTCAAGGAAGTGAAAAGCAAGACGCCATTTTGCGTCACTTTCAAAAGTGGGGTTTCCGCTAGAGCAGGCAGAGAAAGAGAAGGAGAACGAGAAAGAGAAAGAGAAGGAGAAAGACAAAGACAAAGACAAAGACAAAGACAAAGAGAATGCATATAAAATGGCGGTGCAGATTAGAGGCAGGTGCCAGGTGCTATCTGGGTCCTCCGGCTCTTTAATGTTGATTGTGTGAGTGATATGAGAGGAAACGCCACGGCAATAATGTGAAGGGCAGTCCAAGGGTTCGCTGAGGCTCCCCACAGTGACTGGAATGTTGTTTGTGTGGGCCTCGGGCTGCGGCTGGCACTCCTGCCAACTTAGGTGTGCCAATAGAATACCAATGAGTGGCTAAGTTACTGGGAAGAATGGGTCATGATGGGGTCAAAAACACCGTCAGGGGGTGTGGATCTGAGAGAATGTGGAAGCTCATCCTCCGAGTCAGAAGTGATGACGGGGCGGGTTTTTCAGTTGATTGGGCATTCAGGTTCAGCAGATGTGATGGGAGGAGTGTGTGGAAGTTAGCGATCTGAATGTAAGCAATTTAAGCACCTTTTTTTTTTCTTCTCGAGAAGGACATTCAGCCAGATATTGCACGTCATACGTGAAGTCAGTGCCTCCGCTAGGGAAATCAAACCATTCAGGTCAGACAACGTACAGCAGGACTCCAAACTGTGGGCCTTGGAGGAGCAGCTGGTATATGAATAGTGACTGCTTCCTGATGGATTTGGCCACTCTGATCTCTCACTAGACTCATAATGGCTTCAGAATCCAGGTGTTTTGAGGAGATAAATGACCAAGCAGGTGTCTAGTTTATGAATGATAATGGGCATAATTTCATTACGCAACGGTCCCATTGATCAAACGTATCAAATGTGAGGTACCTGCTGCTGTGGTGTATCACCAGGCTCTTAACTCAGCAGCTGTGATGCCTGATCTTTCCTCCTACGTAGAGAGCTCTTTCTTATTGCATAAAGTAGATATTCAAAAAAATACATCATCCATCTAAGATACATTGTCTTAGATGTCCAGGCACAGGCTGTGGCATGCTATCCAGGAACAGGCTGTTGCATGCTACAGATTCCACCATCCAGAATCAACATATTTTGTCTTGATCTCCCATTTGATGTAAATGTATGAAGATATATTCAGCCCTATAGGCCTAGGTACGCTACTGTACTCAGACGCCTTGCAAGAACATCATACAGTGCAACTGTACATCTAACCATCAATACATTTTCTGTCTGAGGTGTTTTCAAGAGCGAAATGAAAGTAAAGGATGAAACAGTTGCTGTCAGATGTGACTGAAAAACACATGGCAGACAAATGATAGCAATCACTCCAATCACTATTTCATTCCCATTGTCTCTAAGGGTGCTATTACATTGACATATGCCTGAGTCTGTGATCATTAAACTGCACAATCTGGCAGGTAGAAAGAGGCAGAATGTTGAAATGACTTCTAGAGACTTCTGTCTCGTGTGCTAGATTTAGAAAAGAGCCACAACCCGGTTAGTTGGAGCAGTACAACTGGTTCAAAGGTTGCATGTTTAATTCCCCTAAGGGCCACCATAAACTGTAAATCACCTTAAAAGTGTCTGCAAGTTAACTACTCAGTAGGTCAGTCTGTTTGTGACTGAGACAATGTCTACCCGATATAAAATATGCCATTCAGCTGACGCTTTCATCCAAAGCGACTTACATTGCAGTGAGTGCATACATTTATCAGTATATATGGTCCCAGCGGGAATCAAACCCACAACCGTTGTTGTTAACGCCATGCTCTACTAACTGAGCCACAGAGGACCACAGGAGCCAGAGGACCAGAGGAGCCATAGATATGACTAACTATTTATCATACCTAACCAGAAAAGTCATCAGGTATGGACAGCAATTCAACAGACGCAGAAGCACAGACACAACTACTGCCACAGCTCGTAGATTTACCATGCAGCCTACAGCCAACGTCCCCAGTGTGATGTGAGGTGGATTAATTCCACATTAGGTGTGTGTGGACCAGAGAAACTGCAAAAGGTCCAGGTTTAATTAATCAATCCCAGTGAGCACACACTTGGCTCTCAGCTACAGTAGGTAAGGGAAAGACCCGTGATGTTGTCCTACATAATCTACACAGAGGGGCTGCTCTTCCCTCAGCTGGGTAAACTCACCCCAGCAGCAGAGCAAACACCTGGTATGACCGCCCAGACAATTCAAACAAGCCCCCGGGACTGAAATGGCACGGCCATCTCCCTTTGCCTGTTTGTTTATCGTTCCTTTCCCTCCGTCAAAAGCTTAAGCGCTTTCACTCCAGACAAACAGGTATCAGTCTTCATCACGCCGAAACAATCACTTCACCCGTCTCCCTGGTAACAGAGAGCCGCCGCGATAATACTGTGCCCGCGTGCGTCCGTACACAGACCATTTCGTGTCTTCAAAAATAGAAAAATGCTTTTAAATGTTAATGAAGGAACAAGGGACTGGGTTTTCTAATGACCTGGATTTAAACGTGTCACAGCTGTTTGCAGAGACAGGCTAAAAGGTTCCACATGGGGCCATGCAAAGTGACTATATCTGGAGAACGTGTCAGTACACGGTACCCACTGTAGCGTGCTGTGAGAGACCTCAATTCAGTCACGTATACATGCATAGTGGATGAATATATAGAAACTAGGGCACAAAGGGGTCTGCATGTTTCTGAGTCATCTAATGGCTGGGAACAGCCAGTTCAAAAAAGAATGCATGAGTCATTTATAGCAAAAGCTGACATGCATACTATATTTAGTGCATGGCATGTTTTTGCCTTGCATTGAGGTCATAAGCAGTCTTACCTGGTTGTTTTGCAGGGTCCCACTCCTTGGCCAGTGAAGGCATCCATGGTGTGAACAGGGCAAAACACCTGGTGAAGTGTTGTTTATTACTGACATCTAGTGTCTCACTGTGGTAGCTGCTACTCCTTTCATCATGTAGGCCTACACTTGCATACAGTCTGCATGAGCGGATATACAGTACCTGTCAAAAGTTTGGACACACCTTCTCATTCAATGGTTTTTCTTTATTTGTTTATTATTTTCTATATTGTAGATTGATATTGAAGACATCAGAACTATGAAGTAACACATATGGAATTATGCAGTAAACAAAAAAGTGTTAAACAAACCAGAATATGTTTTATATTTTAGATTCTTCAAAGTAGCCACCTTTTGCTTTGATGACAGCTTTGCACACTCTTGGCAAGTTTGTGTCCAAACTTTTGACTGGTACTGTAGATCTTCCTATATTCCTATATTATTATTAATTTACTTTCTCTTTTTTTTTTTGTCTTTTTTTTCCAGGACCCAGTCGAAATGGCGTATCCAAGAGACTGTTCTCTCATAGTCAAACCACAATAAGGAGAAAAAGACCATGGAGGGTGGGGCGATCCAGAACTCCACTGTTAATGGCAATGCAACAGATATCCACCTTGTCACACACAGTCTATGGGAGGTCATAACCATAGCCACTGTGTCGGCCATTGTGAGTCTGATTACCATAGTGGGCAACGTCCTTGTGATGCTGTCGTTTAAGGTCAACAGCCAACTGAAGACTGTAAACAACTATTACCTGCTGAGTTTGGCTGTGGCAGACCTCATCATCGGTGTGTTCTCTATGAACCTCTACACCTCCTATATATTGATGGGATACTGGGCTCTGGGGAGTCTGGCCTGTGACCTCTGGTTGGCTCTGGACTACGTTGCCAGCAATGCATCTGTGATGAACCTGCTGGTGATCAGCTTTGACAGGTACTTCTCCATTACCAGGCCCCTGACATACAGGGCCAAGCGGACCCCCAAACGGGCTGCGGTCATGATCGGCATGGCCTGGCTGGTGTCACTTATCCTGTGGGCCCCGCCCATCCTATGCTGGCAGTACTTTGTGGGTAAAAGGACGGTTCCTGAGAAACAGTGTCAGATCCAGTTCTTCTCAGAGCCCGTCATCACGTTTGGTACAGCCATCGCTGCTTTCTACATCCCTGTGTCAATCATGACTATCCTGTACTGCAGGATCTACAAAGAGACGGAGAAACGCACCAAGGATCTGGCCGAGCTTCAGGGCATCAATTTCGCCACAGATGCTAGTGTCACCAAGCCACAGAAGACCATCATCAGGTCCTGCTTCAGCTGTAAACAGCTCAGCTCCGCCTCCCACGACAGGAACCAGGCTTCCTGGTCTTCGTCCAATAGGAGCAACGCCGCCAAATCAGCCGCCGCCAACAACGACGAGTGGTCCAAAGTCGACCAGCTGACCACTTTCAACAGCTACGCCTCCTCGGAGGACGAGGAGCGACCCGTGTCTCCCGGGGTTTTCCAGCCCACCTACGCGAACCAAGCCTGCGGGCCCAGCAAGAGCACGACGTGCAGCGAGAGTGAGCAGCTCAGCAGCTACGAGGACAACTTCTTCCCCTCCCCACCCAAGAGCAACTGCCAGAAGGGCAAGAAGTGCGTGTCCTACAAGTTCAAACCAGTGGTCAAAGACGCCGGCGACCCCCTGCAGCAGGAGAGCAAAAACGGAGACACCAAAATGGCGCCAGCGTCTTTCTCCTCGGCGGAATCTATGAGCGCCCCCTCCACCTCCTCCTCCAAGCCCATGGACGCCACTCTGAAGAGCCAAATGACCAAGAGGAAGAGGATGGTGCTGATAAAGGAGAGGAAGGCCGCCCAGACTCTCAGTGCTATACTACTTGCCTTCATCCTGACATGGACGCCTTATAACATCATGGTGCTCATCTCCACCTTCTGCTCTGACTGCATCCCCGTCTCCCTCTGGCACCTGGGCTACTGGCTGTGCTACGTGAACAGCACCGTCAACCCCATGTGCTACGCCCTCTGTAACAAGACCTTCCAGAAGACCTTCCGCATGCTGCTGCTGTGCCAATGGAAGAAGAAGAGGGTGGAGGAGAAACTCTACTGGTACGGCCAAAACCCTGTAGTCACCAGCAAACTGACATGAGCCAAACCGTTCACTCCTTCAGGAGGAACGAGTGGAACAGTCATGAATCAGATACTGTACTTGTGGATATGTCTCTGTTTAGTACTTGAGTTACTGTATGTCTACAAGTAGGGGTGTCAAAAGTACAAACATTAGAGACAAGACTGTAGTTAATTTATGGTATTGTTCTTTAATTAAAACTTTGATCACTGCTCGCAAGAAATATATAAGTGTTGTAGATCATCTTGCCCAAATACTAATGTTGATACTGTACATCAATACAATTAAATATAAAAAAAATATGAATTCCCATCCTTATGCACAACATTTCATAGAATAACATTTTGCTGATAGTTTCATAGGTATCGTGTTTGTATTGATAATGCACATTTGGGTGTTAGTCTGTTTTAAGGGCTATTACTGTTTTTGTCTTGATTTCAGAGTCAGCTGGATAGGAAACGATTGTACACTCTGATCATCAACGCCTTTTTCACATGTGCCATTCACATAAGTCAGATACAAATAATCAAACATTCAACATGTCCTTTCCGCATTCTAGTGTAAACTCAAACATATATAAGGTCATTCATTCTTACGTCAAGATAAAAACCACACACTACAAAACACAAGGGTAAAGATTAGATGACAAGAAAATGCTGAGGTCTTGGTATCCTGATCATGTTACGGTTTGACTCAGCAACCGTGCACGCAAACAGCGAAACACGTGATTTCATGCTATATCTCATGGGAGACAAACATAACACATTGCTTGTCAGATAAGGGTCAGGCATCAATCAGTCACGCTGATCCTCTTTGTTAGACAGTTCAGGCACAAGCTGGATGTGATCGTATTACAGAGTGATTTCATCTGCCCCGGGTCACAATAACTTACTCAACAATGACAGCTTTCCACATCTACAACCATGCTGAGAGCGACAGAAAGCAGGATTAGATCAATGCACTGTTTCTTGTGTTTGTTACAATCTGTTTATCAGTGTCTGTCCTCAGGATTCATTCTATTTTTTATTTTTATTTTTTTTACCTGCCTTTAGTATTCATTAAACTACTTCCCATCCTTCAACAAAACACTGACAGGTTTTCAATTGAACAAAACCTCCAAAATATAAATCAAATCATATTTACATGATCATGCAACCAATCATAATGTAATCTACTAACTGTAAACTAAATACTGTATCAATCTTGATTTGATGCAGTAGGCCTACTATCTTGTTTTACCTCACAATAGCTTTGCCAACACTCAGCACATACATAAAGTAGCAACATATCCATTTAGTGTCCTGAGTGCGTGGGTAAAATACCCATCAGTAAAAAATGTTTTGATGTACCTAATAAGCCATGATATCATGACCACCAAATGTTTTGTACCCGTGTTCATTTAGAAATACAAAAAAAAACACACATGCAATGTTGGGAGAGGGTAAAAAGAGATATTGATATGGTGTATGAAATATATCCCAAAAAGAACTACTGCTTTTTCTTCTTTTTTTTTTTATCAATTTCTAAATTTGTGATGAATCAGTTAATACTGTGTTGTTTTATTTACAGTATTTTGTGATCATATGTCTCTGTATATTTCTGAATTAAATGTGTTGAAGCTATTGCCTCTTTGTGTTTCTGGCCTTTAAATGGAACAAATCTCTTTATTTCCTGATAAAAATCTCTTTATTTCCTGATTAGCACGTTAGCAATCTCGGAACCCAGAATCAATGTCACACTAGTCAGTCATTAGTCCTGGTCCAGCAGAGCTGCAGTGTGTGCCGGCCAGATGAGTTAGCATAGCCTGAGAGAAAAGCCAGTACAGACTGCAGCCCTCCAGGACAAGGAGGGAAGAACACTGCGTTAGTCAGTCTACGTCAGTCTGCATCAATGTTCACACCGCCGGGAGACAAGGGACTCACAGCTCATCCTTCTTGCAGTCCCCAGAGCGGACCACCTTCACCAGATCGGAAGGTTTCACCATCATCCAAGCGTACTTGCACAGGTGCTCCTTGTTGCAGTCCTTCTGCCAGTAGATGACGTTCCTGCGGTTAAGGTTAGCTCCGGCGCAGGCGTCGTACCACCAACCGCCCCCCGCTACCCCCTGGAACTCCAGCTTGGCGCAGTTCTGGTAGTAGTTGTCGTTGTCGCGGTCCTTGGTGGTGAACCTCTGGTTGTCGTGCAGGTAGTTCTCCGTGTCCTGGGTGAGGGCGTCGAGGGCAGTGCCCTGGAACAGGCCCAGGCGCAGCCTGTACCCCGACATCTCGCCCTCCACAAGGAAAGGGTCGTACTCGCCCATCTTGGTGACGGCGTCTTTGTCCACCAGCTTGACCCCCAACTTGTAGCGGCCGGGTCCGCGGGTCAGCTGGTGGAGGTGCTTGTTCCCCAGCCAGTGGTCATCGGTGAGGACCCCGAAGCCCTGCCTGTATTCGCTCCAGGTGCGGTCAAAGTCCACGCTGCTGTTGACGGTGATGTGCTGCACCACGGTCCAGCCGCCCTCCTCCATGGCGCAGTAGGCCAGTATTGGGGAGTCTCCCGGCTGGATCAGATACACTCCATCCCGGGCCTGACCTCCAGAACTCACCAGCATCTCATGACAGTCTCTTGGGATGTCTGCAGGGCAGAACAACAACTAATCAATCATCAGACTGTAGTCAAGGTGAACTGAATTCATCAAATAGGCCACAATACTACATATTCTGATATCTGTTGTTTACACCTAGGTTATTACATGTTTGATCATGGACTTGATAGATGATTAACCAACCACTCCCTTTCTTATTATAGGCTAATCTTCATTCCAACACTGTTTTTCAATGTATCCCTGATAAGCATAGTCAAACATTGATGCTCTATGTAGGATCTCAGCTGTTTCTCTCAGAAAAGCGTTTCACTACATGCTCAAATCTTGCCTTTATCAGCCGAATGTCCTCAGACTTTCATGTAAGAGCCAGTAAGTGACTGGGTCTAGGCTGTGGAATTTGAACCATCTCCAGGAGAGTTAACTCCAGGACAGTCAACTCAAGACAGAGAGGAGTGGCTGTCAGCGTTAACACTGAAGAGATTTGAGACTTCAAAGACGTCACACATAATGTTCTTCTGACACACACACTTACTACAGTACATTACCGTAAGACAATGGTTCCCAAACTTGTGAAATTCTCTCTCACAGCGTACCTCCTACAGAACCAGACGTGTAGTGCTATTTTTTGTAGTGCTTTTCTTAGTTACTTCCGTAAAAGATGAAGACAATTAAACACACCTGAATTCAATATGACAATACAGGAACAGTCTTGTGTCTTACTGTAGGGTCCTAGGATGTCCTTATGATATAATATAATTATATCATATAATTAATGACTATAGAGTACCTCTCAGTCCTTGGTTGAGGACCAGCTTGTGTTCCTCTGGGGGGAGGACATGCAGGTTTTCTGCTTGGAGGTGCTCTGTGCGTACTCCTACCAGACTGAGCAGAAGTGTGAACACTGCCACTGGCCAAGACCCCAAAGTCTTCATCCTTTACCGAAGTTGTTCCTTCACGGTCGACAGAGATACATGATAATAGTTAGCATATTTTGGTAGATGGATTCAATTGCGGACCATTCACAACTTCACAAGATGACGACACTTTCAATGCATCTCACCCCTCGAACAGTGATACATCCCATTCATAATTTAAGTGCTAATCTGATAATCAAACAAAGAAAAATCACCAATTAGGCCTACCGTACAGTAGCCCATGGCATATAGCATGACGTGAACTTTAGCAACAATAATTAAACAAATGATTTCCAGTGAAATACAGTACGCTGTAGCGAAATGAACACACTTACCTTGACTAATACCACTAGGGTAAGGTTACAGTCCTACTGTTTGGGTGCTGTCCTCTGTGCTTGAACCCTCATACACACACACACACACACTGTACTTTGATAGCACCAAACGAAGAGAGAGCAAATATGGCTATCCAGGCCGCCAATCATAGACTCAGAGTCCACAGAGGTGCAGTCCTTTCCACACAGTGCTCTACAGCCCAACCACAGCTGGACTTCAGCCTCGGTTTCACGTCACAATGGGAAACAGCAAGGATTAAAGGCTCCATTATCTGTGTCAAGTGGGATGGTTACCTCATATCTCTGTAGGTTCCTTCATTGGAAACATTTCATCAAGTGACTCTCGGGAAGAAGAGATTGCAAACGTTTTCTTGGAGTTGCAATTGTCAGTTTGGTATTTGATCATGTAGAACAACACATAAGACATCCTTTTAAAAATGGCTTCTGTAGCCATCACGAGCATCATATTCTGTATATTTTTGTTTTCTCTGACACACAAAAAAAAAAAAAAAAAAAGGTATTCTGGCATTCCTCAAAGGGGACTTTGAAAACTTCACGATTGAGAATAACTACAATAAAACACATAGATAAAGTCATAACAAAGCACTAAAAAGATAAGGCCTAAAAATATGTTATCTTTATGACAATCCCTATCAATCAAAACTACAAATACTTAATTTGTTTTATTCTTTAACTTTTGGAGGACTCCTACTTGTACACAACACACATCATGAGTTGCCAACTGCTACCACTACTGCCTATTCTTACACAGCAGTGGAGAGAGCAAGAAGCTATAACTTTGCACTCAGCTGCTTACCCAGTGGTAGCCACTCTGGAGCTGTCAGCACTGGCCTACACACCCTCCCCCTGGGACTCACCCCTATCACCACTTAGTGCTCTCTCTCTCTCTCTCTCTCTCTCTCTCTCCTTCTCTCTCTCTCTCTCTCTCTCTCTCTCTCTCTCTCTCTCCTTCTCCCTCTCTCTCTCCTTCTCCCTCCCTCCCTCCCTCCATCCCTCCCTCCATCCACCTCACACCTCCGTCCTAATGCCTGACTGGGCACACGCCTTGAACACCACAGAAGTGTCACAACTACACCACGGCCGGCTGGAGAGGCGGAGGATCATGAGACAAAAAAAGAGGTGTTAGACGTATGCTGTATGATCTGTACATTTTATTTCCATAGACTTTAGATACGCAATTAGGTAATAGTCCAGTGGTTCAAATGTCTGGATCACTGACTTCTTGGTGCTTCATTGGTGCACTTTGCAGGGGTTCACTACTAGGCAAAGGTTGATCATCATAATATGCTTATTCAAGTGTTTCAAAGGCAAAAAGGCACAGTCTGAATTGTCTAATGGCTCCTTAGCCCTCACACTGTAGGACCCCCTTTGTGAATAAAATATCAGCAAATACCATAAAGTCCATCAACTGCAAAGCACTGTGTCTCTTGATTTCCTCTAAGTTGTCTCAAGATGATCGTCCTACTGTGCTTGGCATAAATCCCTACTGCCATTAGGGAAGTTGTGACAGATAAGAGTCTACACCCTAGAAGACAAGAAAGAAGATGAACAGTTCTCAGAGATTTGCTCAAATATTGGCACTGTTAACGCTATTTAAAGTCCCTCACCTTTGCTATTTCACCTGCCATCCCAGGAACTAGACTCAAACAAGGCTCCTGGCTCCACAACTCCTGAAGCTGTTGTTTAAACACTTGAATATTTCTGCAACAACGATTAAAACAGGTACGTTTTAATTACTCAGCAGTTTGCTGGCGCCAAAGAGCACACATCTCTACAGTTCACGGTGCGGTGAGAACAGTAAACATACCCATCCAAAGGAAGAGTGTCAGTTCCAGGACCTCCACTTCTTGAAAGATCCTGCCACCAGATTGTCAACACTGACTGCACCCAATGAAGGCCAACTGTCAGGTACCTAGAAGACAACATGGGATCAGTTCACCTACATTGTCAAGAATCTGCCTTTAAACATTGTCAATTGAGAAATGATTAATTAATGGTGACACTCACTCCTCATACGGGCTGGTGAGGACATTTTTCACCAAAGGAAATAGGTCAACACAACAGCCAATGGAAATGATTGATGACTCATCATTAAGGCTATTGAAGGAAAATTCAAAGAAAAAGGAAAAAAAGGTCAAATGTTTTTTCAGTTTAAAGTTTTGCTGTTCCCCCGAAGGAAAAATAATCAAGTTACCTTTTTGTTATCACTGGAAGAATGTCAACAAACACACCAGTGTCTTGGATTCTGTGGGGTGAAAGGGATATGTTATTCTGAAATGAACACTGTGCAAGTAAATTCTCCCATCACATATTTCAATCAAAGGTTCAGAATCTACCTTAAAAGATATGTGAGCAATTCTCCAACATTTCTTTGCCACAAGGTCAGAGCTACACTCAGCCTCAGATTCCTTCCAAAGAGCACCTCAGTCATCGTACTGTGATCCTTTGATAACTGAAAAACAACAATGTGGAGAATGGAAATGGGATATATTTACAGTACTTGAGGTAACTTGCATATGACACAATATATACCACAAAAACAATAACAGACTAGTGTTAGATGAAATGTATACTGCAGTTTCACCTCGGTGAAGAAGTCACTGTATTTTGAACTGAGTTCTTCAGTCTTGCTAGGATGATTGACATCTGGTGGAAAATCCCAAGGCTCCGTGTAGAATATCTCTTGCATGTCCTGCGTGCAGGCCAGTTCATTCTCCTTGTTGGCCACATCAACACACCTCCCTGCCACAGGCTGCTTCCTCCTAGCCACAGTAAGACGGTGGGTCTTCCTCTTACATGACACCACCCGCTTTACTCTCCCAGGGTTGTTCCCAGAACGACCCACTGGACATCTGGGAAAACAGACCTTAAATTTGCAAGCAAACCAACACAATCATAAATTTATGTAAATCGTAAATCTAAATAAAAGAATTCCGGCTCTGATTCTGAATTCTGATTCTGATGATGGAATTAAAAAACTATTCTTGCATCATTTCAGGACTTCAATTAAACATTATGTATGTGATAATCGCGAAAAACCCACCTCTTTTTATTAACGTCTTCCTTTTTAGAGAAATCCACCTACAAGGGAATGGATTCATTTCATATTCTATGAAACACTTGAAATGTAGTAAACACACAAAAAAAAAACACACTCAAAATGTCAAAGGTACCTACTAATACTTCTGGCTAGACCAGCATCACTTGTAAGGCATTGTACTGTCAACTAGGCCATCAATAAAGCTATTGCATTGCGCTTACAATACTGTAGAGTCAACTAGTCGAGAAGAATTTAAACTACCTAACCATGCATGATCCGCATTGTATTGAGACACACTTGCCTCCTCCTTCCAAGAATGAGAGTAGCACACTCTGTACTGGCTCATTTCCCGGGGCAGGGCGTCCTCGAGACTTTGATACTCTCCCTCTTCACTATCCTGATCCTCTGAAGACATCATTAAGAGGTTATGCTGGAAAAAAACAGAAATTTTTGCAAACAATTTACAGAAAAGGATTCATGAAATCGATACAGCATAACAGGTTGCACACATTCCAACAGATTCATTTCCTCATAGGACCTTGAAGGAAACACTGTCATTACACGCTTCAGTGTATTTGTATTGGTGTTGTTAGTGTAAATATACCTTGTGGCAGTTCCACCCTTCACTGCATTTGCTAGTGACAGAACATTGTGAACGGAAAAAAAAACTAAACGTGCCACCTTGTATCATTTACATTTCTGTGCTACTTTAAAAATAAGGTAATAATGGTTATTATTGTATCGATTAAATACAGGTAAAACAGTCGTGATATATAGTTGGTCTTCAACTATACAGTATAAGAGGAAGGATGCCCAAGTGTTTCAACAGGGCCCAGGTGAAGTGACCATACATGTGACAGGTAGGCTAGGGAACTTCTTTACCCACAATCCCACGCGGACTTTATTATTGTTTTGATCAATGACGTAGCCAACCAATGTGCGAGCGAGCGTCCGTCTGTGAGTATGTGTAGGAGGGCTGTATTATGTCGTACAGTTGCATGTGTAGGTAGTTAACACATTATTATACAGGTCTCGTTAGCGTTATAAGTCAGAAAAACTCACCGTTTTGCTGCAACAGCATGCTAGCTAGGACGTATTCGCCCTGAACCGACCACTATTCCGGGTGCAGGGCTAGCGTCATGCTAGCTGTCAGATTGTTGTAGCCGCTGCACTGTTGACCCCCAGGCTGCAGCGCTCTCTCGCAAGTTATTGATAATGGATAATAATGGAATAATGTACAGGTGCGATTGACGAGCACAAGATAAGATAGCTTCCAGTCGAATGATTTACTGGCATGTATTCAGCTACAAGGTACAAAATCTAGCAAGCACAGTGTTTCCGTATCCTCACATCCCCATAGTTGAATTACAACGCCCTGACTGATCGAACACTAAGCCTTCCCTCGCTTCCCCATCTCAGAACCGGTTGGTGCTTCATGTCGTTAACAGGCACCCCGGCCGCTGCAGTGCAATGCGCCCCCTCTAGCGACAATGAGTGTGCTGTTGAGTCCCATTGTGTTGAGTGCAATCGAAATTTCAATCCAAACAGTTGACCATCAAATACCGACTCAACCAATGAGCTTTACTCAATGCAGGATTGATAATGGACTTTCTGCCAGTGCCACGATCAGAAGCTTTCCTTAAATTATTTATTTATTTATTTTTTCCACAATTCTCTTCTGATAAAGGGATGCAGCTTTTAAACATATGACAGCAAACTCTAAACACGTATCCTGTGGTACTGATGTTTATAGTACATGAGTGCACATCAATAAAGACATACAACAACATCAGCTGGTTTGACGGACACATCCCTTTCCCTGCTGCGCTTGCTGACTTGACAGTTTCTGGCTGCTGTTTCATCAGTTCGGTTGACTGATTTAGATTTCCCCATCAGAGACAGACAGACAGACAGACAGACAGACTACTGGGTGTGCTATTGTTAAACAACAATCTGTCATCTGGTACAGGATTCAGCTACAGAGACGACTTGTTGAAAAGATCGGCAGCGTGTCATTCAAGGGAAGAGCCCAGTGAGTTTACCGTACCTAACTGCGTTAATCATCTCATGTGACTTTTGGATTGAAGGGCTGTAAAAAGTCATGGGACTTCGGAAACAGATGTAGCCTATATTGCAGGCTGCACACTGCCTCTGTGTGAATTGTACCCGCAGGACTGTGCTGCAGAGGACCAGAGCTAAGATGATGTCTCTTGGTGCTGCTGTTGCTGTGCTGAGCTTGGCACCTTTGCTGGTGCTTGGTCTTCCTCCCATTGGGACCCAGCCTGAGCAGGTGCACATTGCCTATCCAGGTAGGTGTTTGAGCTGTTTACATCGCCTGGATATAATCGTGCATGAAAATCTCTTCTGGAATATTCTGCTAGATTTTGGACAGGATAGGTTTTTTTATTGGTGTAATATCAAGAGTTTGTGTGATCAACTCCTGTCCTTGGCAGCTGTTGTGTCTAAGGTTTTCTCATCAGCAGTAAGCAACAGTCTGGTCTGACATCTGTTTATAACCTTGAGTATTATTTCACACATAAGCACAAGGACCGTAGGGATTTTGTATGTAACTAGATCCTTAAAGGCAATCTCCCTTTCTTATACAAAGGTTAAAGACATGTGGGAGTTATTTAATGATTCTTGGCCGCAAGATAGAGAATAGATATGTTTCCAATGTTCAGATATGTTTCCAATGTTCAGCTCAGCTCAAGGCTAGGGCCTGTATCTTGCCAAAGGAGAGATTTAAAAAAAAAAAAAAAAAAAAAAAAAAAAAAAAACACTTGGCATGTGAACTATTGAAAAATATCAGTCTCAGCCATCTTACATAAGTGGGTCTGTAACTATCCAGTGTGTCTCTCCAATGCCCCCTAGTCTGAATAATCGTTATTTTCTCCCCAGGGGTCAAAGGCTCCATGTTGATCACCTGGACCACCTTCAGTGAGACAGACAGCACAGTGGAGTATGGACTGTGGGGGGGGAAGCTCTTTGAGATGACTGCCAAGGGCAACGCTACGTTGTTTGTGGACGGGGGAGCGGAGAAGAGGAAAATGTACATCCACAGAGTTACGGTCACAGGCCTGAGACCAGGCTCTGCTTACGGTAGGGTTAGGCTGAACCATGGCGACTGAACTGGTTAGCGTAGCTTATGGCCTTTTCTGGTCACAGAACTCATAGGGGGTGTTTTGTTTTGTCTTCCCTGTGTTGACTACAGTGTACCACTGCGGTAGCGATGCCGGTTGGAGTGAGGTGTTCTCCTTCATTGCTCTGAAGGACGGCGTTAGCTGGAGTCCCAGGTTTGCCCTCTTCGGGGACATGGGTAATGAGAACCCCCAGTCTCTGGCCCGGCTGCAGAAGGAGACCCAGGTCGGGATGTACGATGCCATCTTACACATCGGTAAGTGGCCAGGCAGCCAGCTCTTCCAAAGAGAGTGCATGTCACACTGGACCATAGTGATTGAATAAAAGTGGTTGACTTTGCGAATGGAATGGAATGGAATGGAATGGAATGGAATGGAATGGAATGGAATGGAATGGCAGTTGAGAACTTTGAAAATATGGGAAGCCCTTTGATCATGACAGTTTGCTTTTGTGTTTTCCAGGGGACTTTGCATACGATATGG
Source organism: Argentina silus (assembly GCF_951799395.1). Classification (NCBI taxonomy): domain Eukaryota; kingdom Metazoa; phylum Chordata; class Actinopteri; order Argentiniformes; family Argentinidae; genus Argentina; species Argentina silus. The sequence goes on from NC_139667.1 coordinate 3,040,231, forward strand.
ATGAGGTAAATCTCCTTTTCTGTCTCTCTCTTTTTTATTGTCATGGTTGTTCATGTCATGGGGCTTTCAAGCTATAAACCTTGGGGCAGAAGTTGTCATAGTAAAAGCTTATGGAACCATTTAACGAGTCATGTTAATGTGGGCTCACGCAGTCATCACAGGCCTAAAGCCCGAAAAACAATTGGATATCTCACTAGAGCCATAGTGACAGATGAGACTGAACTACTCCACTCTCCACAGCCTCTTCCCCAGGCACCCCTTCACTTATCATCAGCAGATCTAAAGGGCCTCAGCTGTGCTGTAGACACACTGCTTAAAGAGCAGCGTTGCTGTGAAATGCCTTAATCCTAGTGCTGAAAGACTGGAATTAGGGTCATATTCCAGCCAAGTACCCCATAAAAGAATTCTCTGTTACCAGAGACCACTGATATGGACAAAGGGCATGTTTCTCACAGCATGGTAACATGTGTGAATCAACTCACCAATGACATGCGTCAGCCAAAGCTATTCCCCTGAAATGCGATTTCAGCCTTGCAGTGGTGTTATACCATTCTTACTCAAATATGGAGATGGATTCTGGACTTCATGAGCAGACGACCGCGGAATTAATCGCCGCAATTCATGCCGTGCTTTTAGTTGGAATTTCAAACTGTCTCGTGGCTTTGTCGATATTACGCTGGACTGCAAATAGAAAAACAGAAATAGAAATGAAATAAAAAAAATGAAAGCTCATTAATGACGATTAACCGCAGTGTGTTTCTAAGCTCCATTGCCACCATTAGAATATTTGAAAATGAATGGTTCTGGTTTCATTGGGGTTTGTTTGGTATGCAGATGGGACATTCCTGAAGCTGTCTGGAAAACTGACTTACAGGAATTGTGCAACAAATGTGGCTTTACATCAATGAGTGGAAAGGAAAAAGCTACTTTTGCCCTGTCAGCAGTTTGAAGCTCAGGCTTATAGTGTTATAGTATTTGACTTTTCATTAGCTTGTGATTATTGTATGCCGTGCTTTAGTAGTGAAACCAACTGTTTCAGGACAATGCCAGGATTGGAGATGAGTTCATGAGGCAGATCCAGTCCATCGCTGCCTACGTGCCCTATATGACCTGCCCTGGGAACCATGAAAATGCATAGTGAGTAGAACCATGTCATCCTCTAAACAACCTCACTCTCTCACTCTCACATACTCACTCAGTCACTCTCTGTCACACACACAAACACACACCCGCACCCGCACGTGTATTCACTCACTCACTCACTCACTCACTCACTCACTCACTCACTCAGACACACACACAGTCATAGTCATAGTCATTCAGTCCTAAACTGATCATTCAAAATGACAGTGTTATGAATAGTTTGTACTTTGCATAAACAGAGAGTAAACATGGAAGCTGTCTGCTCCCTATTAGCGAAGTTTTTCATTTTGTCCCACATAGTTTACTGCATTATCATTGCTATCATTAAATGTTCTGGGCAAAACACACAGGACATGCTGTATTCCATATTGGGTAGAGTGACAGCCAGACCCCCCTGACACAATATCCACAATCTCCTCGCTACTGCACCGTGAGGCTGGGGAAGAAACTGAGAAAAACAACCGTTTGGCCACAGCAGAGCAACCACAGCTTTTCCACTGTAGAGAACACTTTGGTCAACTCAACTCCACTGTAACATTGGAACAGATGGGAGCTATTTTAGTTTCTAAAGTCTGGAGCGGTTCAAGAACCACCAACATGTAAACAAGTAAACCATCACCAAGATAAACACTGACTGAGACAGATCAGCTATAACCCTATAAACGGAAACTATAACCTTTCTCTGTAATGCTGTTTTGTTTATTTATTGCACAATGAGTCAGCGACAAAGTAAGCAGGGATGTAACCTCGCTGAGACCAGGCTTTCTGTGAGAACAACGTGATTTGTTGGTATGGCAACGTGAGACTAAGCGGGAAGCTATTTCTGTGTAGTTCAGAATAGAACGGGGGACTGTGTACTGATAAACCTATTGCGAGGTGTTTGTCAAATGACCCTTCTGTCATCATATTCCACTCAGAAATGGGTTCATATTGTCCTCTATAGGAACCGGCCTGGTTTCCCCCCGTAGATATTTGAGTCAGTTTCAGGGCCTTAACATTAGTCCTGGAGATCTTGGTGAAGGCTATCAGCTTAGTTAGAGATTTGCAGGCTCAAATGTTTCAGATGTGTCATATCCTAAGGATCAGCTGCTCCATCTGTTGTTGGAATCTGTGTGTGAGTGAGTGTGAGAGAGAGAGAGAGAGAGAGAGAGAGACAGAGGTGTCAAATATAAAGCTGTCTAATCATACAGAAAAATGTGTGTGCCTCTTGTATCCACAGGCCTCTTGGGTAATGTACCTAACGCCCGGGCTCCATTAGGGAGCTGCTAACAGTAGTCTGTTTAGGTTGGCCCCTTCAACCTGATATCAGAAACCCGCTCTCTGCATTACAGTGCATACTGTGACCCAAAGTCTCCCAACCCGCTCCTCTACCTCTGTGTTTTGTTCTATGGCGCTCTCAAGAACCAAAGCCCTCAGCAGCTGCAGGCTTCTGCTTTTTTCTTTTCCAACCTCAAAACCGTCTGAGTAAAAGGCAATTGAAACTAGCTGACCACAAGAGTAGTCAGCATTCCAGCAGCATGAGGCCAGCGTGTCCACATGGAAGACGCTAAGTCCCCAATCAAGAACGCCTTTGTTCTCCTTCACAATGTATAGATCAGTGGCCCCTCTGAGGGAATGGGAAGTGACCAGTTGCCATTTGACACAATGAGCCATGACGTGAGTTTGTGATATTCATGCTTCCTGGCTGCAGAAAACAGTTGTTCCTTTAACAGCCGGGATTAAGTGGGCATCTTGTAGTACAGACTCATCAGATGCAGATTTGATTGGTTCGTTTGTGTGGTTTATGAAGAATTTTAGATGAGGGGAAATGTCCTGTTGAGTGTGTTTAAGAATCACCTCGTCCACATTGCATCTGACAAGGCTAAAGTTGGAATATCTCCACTCAGATTTGTATCTTGATAATGGTTTCTTGGAAAAGAAAACACACAGGGAAAAGAGAACATCTAGAGTTACACGGAATGACTCGCAGTAATATTATGTTAACATAATGTAAATGAATGAAACAAATAAGTATACTGTATCATATTGAGTTGATCAGATTTTCCACTGTCAAGAGGAGAAAAAACGTTGTTTATAATAAAAAATAATTATGGGGGACTGTTGACTGTTATTTTTCAGCTCTAATCGTTTCCCTTTCGCCATACAGGTATTTACTGTATATCATTCACTAGTTTTCCTAGAAAGAGTTTATATACTATGAACTTAATAAAAGTATGTTTTATGAGTCCTCTTCCATCTCCTTTATCCAGGGCCTCCTAAAACGTCTGTTGCCTTATGAATAAGAGATGTGTCGGTTGGTAATACGAGGCTCTGTGGTCTTGTGTTCAACCATCAGCTAATGTCTGCTGGTTCCCTGCCTAACCACAAGATGGGGGTATGAACCTGTGTCTGTGTGTCTGGCTGTCTGGCTCTGGGCCAGGCTCAGTACCTGGGGCTCAGATGAGGAGCCTGGCGTCTGTCTGCAGAGCTCAGCTCCGGCATCTACTTGCTGCGGCTCTCTTTCATACACGCATAGGATGGTGTGTGAGATTGAATGAGAATATATAGGTTGCATGAGTTTGGGGTTTTGCTTTGGATTGTCAGGATTTTAACTGTGCACCTTGGCATTAGATTTAGCTAGATATCAGGTCACCTGGATTGTATTCACATGATTGTATTTCAGGGGCTGTATTTGTGGTAGCATGTGTTTCGTGCTTCAGAAACTGAGATGGAGAGCTTTTTTGTTTTGGGCACTTCGAGAGCCCCAGGCTCTACCATTCCCCTCTGTAGCTAAAGTTGGAATGGCCAGTAGTAACTGCAACGTGACTGATCGTTATCATCGCCTTGACCATGTAATCCTAACCCCAAGGCTGAGAGAGACCAGAAAAGGTCTCATTAACTCCAGACCTGTCCAACCCACAGAATATGGTCCTGACCTTTTCCTGTCCTTTTAACCTTTGACCTGATCCTTGTCCGGTTACTCTAATCCTCCATTAACCCTGTTTCTTCACCTCCAGTGCTTTCATCCACTCTGGGTTTCTAGGGTGATGTGTCCCTGTCCCCGACCCTGACAGGAGATCAATTCCACTCACCAACCCCTCCCCATCTCAACGCCACATACCTCCCCGCTGGAACAAAGATTGGCTCCCAGATTTATCGGTGAAATAAAAATCTATGAACCTATAAAAAGACAGCTGGCTTTAGGGGATTGCTTTCCTAGAAAGACTTTTACTTCTTGCGTGCCGTGTGTCAACATCGTCTTGTCCAGTTGAAATACTTAGACTGGCAGCACGTGTTTGGCTGGATCTGGAGAGCAGGTCTGGCCTGGCGCTCTCTACGACTCAGGTCTGGGGTTTGGGTTTGGCTTTGGCTTTGGCTTTGGCTTTGGGTTTGGATTGTTTGGAACCTGGTCTGTGTGTGTCTGGTGGTTCTTCTGGCATTGCATGTCTGTGTTGTTAAATTACCGGTGGTAGAGGTGGTGGCGGTAGGGGGGCAGCGTGAAGATCAGGACATAGCAATAGCATCCTGTTCTGTCTAGGGATGTGAGGTGACCGTGCACCCCGGTCTGGCGAGAGCAGGAGATTGGTGTGGTGTTGCTCTGGATGCCTGTCTGGTGACTGGTTGAATTTCATTCCCATTTCAAGCAGATGCTTTACTGTTATGATCATCGTGGTCTGATAGGCATCTCCATGATGTATGTGACTCTGGACCATTGTGAATTACGGTATATGGTAGACAGGAGACATGTGATAACAAAAGAATGTTGTCAACATTGGCCAGTAATTAACTAAAATGGCAGGTTCATTATATACAGTATATAATGATAGAATGAACGTACAGAAGTCCCATATATATTCCGGCTAGACTTTGTAGTCTAAGATTAGCTTTTGTTTACGAGCTCTGGCAGGCGGGACCACAAAATGATAGAGAGCGAACTGTCTCTGTTGTGAATTATCTTAGCTGAGATATTCGAGGCACGTAGATTGCACAGTTCATGCATCTCATTAGCTTCACCCATCTCTGTTTTCACAGCAACTTCTCCAACTATCGAGGCCGCTTCAGCATGCCAGGGCAGACAGAGAGCCTGTGGTACAGGTAAGACAGTCATGCCCGTCCGTGGTCTCTGACTGAAATGTTGCACTTAACTCATTCCCTTAACTCTGTGTTCTGTGGCTCAGTCGGTAGAGCGTGGCGCTCACATCGCTTAGGTTGTGGGTTCGTTTCCCACTGGGACCATATATTCTGAAAAATGTATGTATGCACTCACTGCAATGTAAGTCACTTTGGATAAAGGCGTCAGCTAAATGGCATATATTATTCTATATATATATATATATATATATAGAATAAAGTCTCCCAAATCGTCAATATCCTGGAGTGCCAAGGCTGACTTTATTCTCACAAAAATGCATAAATGACGATGCTTCATTTTGTAGCCAATCAAAGTATTGTTGCTAGGTTAAATACCACATAAAAACACTTTAAGGTGGTGAGTGTTCCGGAACTCTTTGGCAGTTAGTGGGTTAATGTCCATTTGCAAGCAGGGGCGATGCGCAAGAGGTTCCTTATGTTTTGTACTACAGGTAAGGCAACGGAACACAGGCTCCTCTTCGTGTATTCGTCACATGCAGGTCTACCTTCCACTGTACTTCCGTAGTCATTAATGAGCTAAGCCTGAGACCCATCTCCCTATAGAATTCCTTCTTGAATAAAGGGGTTGTACAAAGGAGCCGTACATCTGACCGGTGGCAAGCTCATAACACACACAGCCCAGTCTCCCAGCCAGTAAGATAATATCCTGGAAGACCACAGGCCTGCTGCCCACTCCTCGACCGCCAGACTGGAGCAGGGCTGTGGGATGATGAGGCTCCCTCCATCACGTGCATGCAGGAGTGGGGACTGGTGATGGGGATGCCTGAGGATGAGGAGATGGAGGAAGCCTGGTTCCAAAACAGAATAAGGGTCCAAGACTACCCCCCCCCCCCCCCCCCAACTGCCCACCCCAACGTAGAAGACCACACTGACTGACTGTCCATGGCACATCTGTGCATAGTGGCCATTTCCCACTGTGAGCCAGAGGCCGGTCCTTGTTCCTCTCTCTGCAAGCTGCAATTACAGGATTACCGTTTCCCACATCCCTTCCACAAAAAAAAAAACAAGCAAGCAATCAATCAGTAAATGACTGCGAGATGAGTGAGTTAAAGACTTAGAGATCATGCTGCACAAACAAATTGCATCATTGGGTTGGGCGTTGAATCAAGAACTCGATGACTTTTTCTAAGATTCTGCATAATGGCAGTTTTTAGAGAGCAAATCCACACACTGCCTTGCCAAATGTTTTTTGGGGACAGATCTTTGAGAAAGGGCAGATGAAGCCTGTGCCTGTCAGTTGAATTGATGCATGTTTTCTTTTCTTGGTCAAGATGATTTGTACGGTATGTTCTTTGTCCCCAGCTGGAACATGGGGCCAGTCCATGTCATATCTATCACCACCGAAGTCTACTTCTATCTGGAATATGGTGTGGACCTCATCTTTAAGCAGTATGAGTGGCTTAAGAAAGACCTAGAGGTATTCAATAGGCCTGCTGTACCTCATTCACTGTACTCTCCCATCATTAGAGCCACTTTTGTGTCTGTGAACACCTTAATTAGAAAAAACACACACACACACACACACACACACACACACACACACACACACACACTCCTCTGTGGCTCAGTTGGTAGAGCATGGCGCTAACAACGCTTAGGTTGTGAGTTCGATTCCCGCTGGGACCATGTATACAGAAATGTATGCACTCACTGCAATGTAAGTCGCCTTGGATAAAATCGTCTGCTAAACAGCATATATTATTATATTACACGCACACACACACACACACACACACACACACACACATACACACACACGCTCTATTTCTGATGCGTCTTGTTCTCTCATTTCTCATTGTTCCTATAGGAGGCTAACAGGCCAGAGAACCGAGCTCTGCGCCCCTGGATCATCACCATGGGACACAGACCCATGTACTGCTCCAACAACGACGGAGACGACTGCACTAAGTTTGAGAGCTATGTACGAAACGCAGTTAGCCAGCTTGCTGTCACGGAAGCTAAAGTCACGGAGGGATGGACCATTTTCTATTACGATATACAGTACCGGTCAAAAGTTTGAAAAACCTTCTCATTCCATGTTTTTTCTTTATTTTTTAAATTATTTTCTACATTGTAGATTAATATTGAAGACATCAAAACTATGAAGGAACACATATGGAATTATGTAGTAAACAAAAAAGTGTTAAACAAACCAGGATATGGTTTATATTTTAGATTCTTCAAAGTAGCCACCTTTTGCTTTGATGACAGCTTTGCACACTCTTGGCAAGGTGTGTCCAAACCTTTGACTGGTACTGTATACCTATGAGAGATGGATGACAAGATGATGTCCTGTAATATATCATTGTTTGCAATAGAATAGGCCAGTAGGTTTTGTGTTATCAAAGAGCATGTTTTACTATTGTACATAGCTGTGTCATGTGTAGAAAAGGCCCAACACAGACGCAGCCTATTAAGCAACACGTGTTTGTAATGTTCTGGTCATCCAGAGAGTGTATATCACCCTGAGCCTGACAGGTCGATGGAGGTTAACAGTCCAGGAGGGAGGAGGAGGGTGATGGCGCCACGGACAGACAAACACACTGCACGCTCCTGAAGGGTGTAAATCCCCAGGTCCCATAGTCTGTAGTCAGGTCCCCAGACATAACTACAGACTGCCTAAACATCCCCTGGGCTACACTCATGATAAGAATGTTTAAGACCAGGAATAACTCTCTGCCCACTCCTAATACAACTACGTACTCATTATATGTTATTGTTTGTATTTGCTGACCTAGGGGGCCCTACATCATTCCCTTAACGGGTTGTGTAAATCATAGGTGCCAGATGATTTGTTTGGCATGGGATTGTTAGACGTGCAGAACACAGCTATGCTGTATCCCTGAAGGCTTTACTGTGCTACGTAAACGTATAAGGATTTTTTCGCTGGACACATTAATTGCCTTCTGTTATGAGGCCTGTCAGGCCCAAGGCAACTGGCCAGTCCCCATGGCCCGAAGCACGTCTATCTGTTCAAGACATAATCACAGCGTTTTGAAACAGAATAGTTTCCATTTGGACCTGTTGCATCTCAGCACTTGGCACGGAGTGTATGGAGTGACAGGCTGGCAAGGGCATGAGTAGGCAGTACCAAATGAACTTTCAGATGCTAATCCCGGTGCATGCTCTCTCTTCTCTCTCTCTGTCTCTCTCTCTCTCTCTCTCTCTCTCTCTCTCTCTCTCTCTCTCTCTCTCTCTCTCTCTCCCTCTCCCTGCTCGGTCTCAGGTCCGAATGGGAAGGAAAGACACCAAACCGCCAGCCCCGGGTCTGGAGGATCTATTCTATCGCCACGGTATGGACTTCTGTCTCCGCTTGATGACCTCACGTAACAGCACCGCGCTGTAATAGGTGTTACGCTCACAAATCTACCCACTCAGACAGACTAATGTCTGGTATTCCAAACACACATCCTTTATTACAACAGCAGACCCCTGGTTTGGCAATGTCCCAGCAGCCTTTATCCAAATGTTTTCCTATATTACATTACTCCAGCTTGTTTGTTGCTTTATAGAGTTTGTCGAGTGGTGAGAGTTATTTGGATCTCTTATCTGCAGTGTCCTTTGATGGTTAGCACACACAAAAAGGAAATGGACAGTGGATAGATTACGCTGAGTAATATTCCACACACTTTCAACACCCCTGAAATGACCTATGGCTTGTTTTATTTCTTCTCTCTGTAGCACTGGGGAACGTGTGAATACATTATTAAAAACGTTGAATCGATTGTGAAATGTCTTTCTCAGGGGTGGACGTGGAGCTGTGGGCTCACGAGCACGCGTACGAGAGACTGTGGCCGGTCTACGACTACAAGGTCAGTCCGTTCCCATATTCACCCAGCAACTCATTACATCATACTCCCTTCTCTTCCAGCCCCAGTGTTGGCCCACAGTCCGACGTGTTATTTGATTTGATTTGTTTTTTCCCCCAGGTATTCAATGGCAGCACTGAGCAGCCTTATGTGAACCCCAAAGCCCCAGTACACATCACCACAGGCTCTGCTGTAAGTACGCTGCAAGATCACGTCAACATCACTTTCTTTGACTGCCATCCAGATATCCCCGAATGCATGGAAAGTGGAAAATGGAAAAATATGTGACCCTTTTTGCACAGCATTTAGCCCGCCCCATGAGTGCAGCACTAGTGGTTTCTTCAGTGGTGCTGGTTCTCTCTGATGTGGCATTCAACAAAACAGTAGATGCTTGGTCATCCAACCACACTAGTATTAGTCATCCCCATATCAAAGTGTAGTCGGGATAGCTGCAGAGCCATAGTGCCACTCGGGGCTTGTGGAGGAGCAGTAGGGAAGCACATGGTTTTCCACAGATAGGGTGTCATGACCCCCTTGACTGAAAACAGAGAGCAGACAGGGAGGATAGTTGTTGATATGTTGTGGAAATCTCTGGTTCTTTCCAGGGTTGTCGGGAGAAGCACGACCCGTTCGTCCCTAACCCCAGAGACTGGAGCGCCATCCGTAGCACCGACTATGGCTACACCCGCATCCAGGTGTCCAACTCCACCCACCTGTACCTGGAGCAGGTCTCCGATGACCAGGTCAGTAGAGGGGAACATTTTTACATTTACATTTATGGCATTTAGCAGACGCCGCCTTAATCCAAAGCGACTTACAACAAATACGTTTGTTTAAGTAAGTGAATCATCTATCCACCAGTCATCATAAGAAAAAGTAATCAATGCTCGGACCAGAACTACCTAGAACTGACTCAGGACTGCTGCAGTCTCTTACGGATTGGGATGGAATGCACTTATTACTTGGGAGTCATAGTGAGGAAATAAGATAGCGGTGCAGGAAGACAATGATCTGTTTATAGAAGCGATATCTGGACAGTGTTTGTACTCGTAACTGAATTTCATAGGTGAAGGGAGAATTCACAGGCCTGCTCATGCGTGTCAGATGACATCGCCATGTCAAAGGGGACAAATGCTTGGAGGACTCTGTGTTGTTGTCTCAGTGGTAAAGGATAATGCTTCTTTGTCTTCCAGTACGGCAAGGTGATTGACAGCATCTGGCTGGTGAAGGAAAAACACGGCTTCTCAGCCTGGTTTTGAAGACCCTACCCAGGAGGCTATGGGTCTGACTCCAACCCCTGACCCCTACCCAGGAGGCTATGGGTCTGACTCCAACCCCTGACCCCCACCAATCTAATCTTCTCAGGAAACGCACTTAAAAACCCAATTATGGGGATAAATTGCACTTTAGCTGCTATCAGACCAATCAAAGGACAGACATTGTTATTATTCTCATAAAAATGGAAGTCTTCACACACACGGGTTCAGAGGATGGGACGTGATTAGGTCCATGTGGTTTAGATTGGGGAGGAGAGGCGAATCTTACGATTTCTAACTCTCAGATTTATGCTGTTTACTCTCCTGTAGGAAATTGGTGATTCCAAAATCATGATTGAATGGATGAATCAGCTAAACACAGTTGGAAATCCGTAAACCCTTGTTGAACGTTCCTTTATAGATCACAATCATAATTCTATACTATCTTAAAGCCTTATTCCAACAGACAAAATATGGCCTGTTTTTGCCTGACACATTTTTAGATAATATGATTTTGTTTTTATAAGCGTCGGTTTATATTTCATAACTTTTTTATCTACGTATCTTTAGAAAAGGTCCCAACATTTTTCATGTTATTCAGAATGGGGCACGCAATTTGATTTCTAAGCACCGCTACAAATATGTCGTGAATCTGAATGTAAATCATCTGTGATTTGGCTGTTCTTTTTTGGAAGGAATGCTTTACACTAAACAATGTACTGTAAAACATGGCATCAAAGATTGTAATGACTCAATAAATCTTGCTTTTCCGAGTATCTCTGTGTCGGATGGTTTCAGCAGACGCAGTCGGGACCCGGCAGGCCATCTCTGACAAATGAGAAGCTCCTGTAACTCTACACCAGCCCTGGGTCCTCACAGGCAGACAAATGGATAGGCTGTGTGTAGCACAAGGACATATCCTATCTCTACTCCATGCACATTTCCATAGCCAAACCTGGAAATACGTTTAAAAAGATCCAAGTGTCTCCTATCGTTCCGTCAAGATGACAGATCCCTCCTTGGCAAATCTTGTCACATTGCTGCAAACGTCAGCTGACTCGTCCAACAGCTACATGATAGTATGTAACTCATGGATGTGTGTGGCTTCTGCAGATGTAGATCGGTATAATGCTCTTTCCCAGGGGAGAGCCTGTTAGGCCATGAGTCACATAGCTAGGGTATTCATTCCTAATGGCCGAATGCAGCCTGGGATGGATGCTGGCAGCCAACCAGCCTAACTCCTGTGTGTGTGTGTGTGTGTGTCTGTGTGTGTGTGTGTGTGTCTGTGTGTGTGTGTGTGTCTGTGTGTGTGCGTGTGTGCACACTGTATATGTCTCCATGTGAGCTTGTGTTTGTTTCCCTAAGTCTGAGGTCAGTGAAAAGGTTAGACTATTCCCTCTTGTCCACTATACACAAACTGTTTCTCAAGCAGAGCCACAGTACAGTAGGGTCTTCAGGAGCAATTGGTTTGAGTCCGGTCTGGTCATGACTTCAACCCCACGGAGGACCTCAGTCGCTCAGAGAGGGACTCCCACTGTGCTGCGAGGTCCTCTAGGAACATGAGACACAAGCACAGGACTTCTGTCTGGCCTGAGACACTGAGACATCCCACCACAGCACAGGCACAGCCTCACATGCCCATGGCGTGTCTGCCGCTTGTTAATACCAGCCCAGCAAAGCCTTCCCTTATTATTGTAAGCTTACCTCGCCTCAAAAGGCCCCAACAACACTGAGTTAGTTTTTTGCCCTTTGACCCTCTGAAGCACGGCCCGGTATATTGCTGAGACCCAGTCGTGTGCTGTGTGAGGCACACATGGAACAAGTAGTCCTCAGCACGTCTGGGTGGGGGGAGGCTAGCACGGTCTGGGTGGGGGGGAGACTAGCACGGTCTGGGTGGGGGGGAGGCTAGCACGGTCTGGGTGGGGGGAGGCTAGCACGGTCTGGGTGGGGGGGAGGCTAGCACGGTCTGGGTGGGGGGAAGCTAGCTAGAGAGCTGTGAATGTATAACTTGAGTTTAACATTGTATTTGTTTACTGTGATTAGTGACCACATTTATAACCCTATAAAGCAGGTCTGATTTTCCACTCTATCACCTAACAGTAATGAATAGTGCATGAGAGGACTATAATATACATTGTCTTAAAAAACGGGGGGGGGGGGGGGGGGGGACTCTGTAAACACAAAGTTCTTCTGTAATAATAAGAGTCTCACATGGTGTACACGTTTCTTTGTCGCTGACTTCATGTGATTTTCTGAAAAAATTGATCCTTTTCCAGGAAAAAAGAGCAGAGAGAAAATAACAGATCACATGCCTATTTCTGAAATACGATGTGCTTATTACTGTCTACGGCAGGGGCACAGCAGGTCTGCGGCATCGTGGTTGAAGTTCTTTGTTGACAGAAACGATTCGTGCTGTATCTTCGATAGGGTCGTTGTATTTTCTTCAAGTCTTTGTCTGCTATATGTAATTCTCACTCTCAGGTACAAAACAAACAGAGTTGGTGTAATAAAGTCTTTGATCTTTCAGACCCTTTTTGAACCTTGCTACTCCTAGCTAATCCACGGCGCTCCCTGGCTGGGGTGTGAGACTAGCCTGGGCTGTGTACCGCTGTGCCTTATGCTGCAAGAGGTCAAGGGGATCCGGTGCCTTCTCAGATAGTGCTCCTCCTGGCCTCGGAAGTGGAGAAGGTCACCCTGCTGTTTGACTTGTCTCAAATGAACTAACAGGAATTCACCTTGTTAGTCCTCATCAGCCTGCGCAGCTCTGGAAACCATTAACGGGACTGGCTTTGAGTTATGGGGATATAGCACAGAGTATCGTCCTGTTGCTCTGTTGTCCCCTCCGACTACTTCCTGAGGCCTTCACACAAGTGTACTTTGTCTACTTCCTTCCTCAGTAACTGTATCACTTGAAATCATTTGCTGTGACACATCTATACCCACATACTTCTTCTCTGGAGGTGGATGGGTTAACAATCTTATGAATAACGACCACAGAAAGACCACATGTGACTGGGAAGCAAACGTCTCCTTCTGTTCCAAGCAGCCTTCAGCTATCCCTGGGAGAACACTCACTCCTCAGAAAGACACTGCTGTGCCGTTTCGACTTAGTTTATCTACTTCCAAATGAGTCTCAAGTCGAAGATCAACAACAAATTCCCCCACAAGTGTCAACTTCGGTGTGGTATTTCTTCCTCCACGGGAGATGAAGAGGGAGAGCTTTATTCAGGGTAAAACTCCCGCTTCTGTGTGGAGACCGGGACATTTGTATTGAATTCAAAGGTCTCAGATGTTCCTTGGGGAGATTTCATCAATCCAACGGCCCAGTGTGCTTCCGCGACCACAATGCCACTGTTCTGGAGAGATATTTCGCCCTCAACCCACTACAAAGAGGCTACAAATAGCAATGGTATGCATTGCACGTCTCCAACATTCCCCCCCATAGACATTCTCTCAATAACAATCCCTTATAACAATCCCTTAATAACAATGTCTTATAACAATCTCTTATAACAATGCCTTATAACAATCTCTTATAACAATCCCTTAATAACAATCCCTTATAACAATCCCTAAATAACAATCCCTTAATAACAATCCTGATTAACAATCCCTAAATAACAATCCCTTAATAACAATCCCTTAATAGCAATCCCTTAATAACAATCCTTAATAACAATCCCTTAATAATAATCCCTTAATAACAATCCCTTAATAACAATCCCCCCCCAATAATTCTCACTGAATTACAGGACCCTAGACTGGGATGTCAACAGAGGGAGTGCAGCACACTGGCTTTCAAAACAACCGGCCGCCGGAACAAAACCACGGCAGCCCAAGGTTTCTCCGACTCGCACACCGTGCGTAGGGGCATGCAAAATAAAAAACACATTTTCCCCTCTCCTGAAATATGTAAAGAAAAGTGGATTAGGGGAGGCTTTAATGAAAGCAGTATATTATTTCTGGAGATGTGGGAGGTAAGCCGTCGGGGTTAAAATAACAAAAATAAAGGCACGTCTAGAGCTCATCGGGTTTAAACAGCATAATGGGGGTTGAAGTAGCTATGGAGCACGTGTCCTGTCTCACTCCCACACATGGGCCCTGCTTGTATGGTGGTAACTCATCCTAACAGGGAGGCACATGTCCACTTTCAACAGGTAAGGTGCCTTGGTTAGATTAGGTTGTTGCGTACACATGTAAGTAGTTACTACCAGCAGAGCTGGAGCAGCCCGCTTTGGCACGTGTTGGGATGAAGGATACCTGCTGTACCATGGCTGTTAGGATAGAATGGATGTCAATACCCTGCGAGGCTTCATGTTAACTGTTGGCGAAAAAGGAAATGGATGATAGAGAAGTCCCTGCTGTGTGCTTCTCCTATCAAATCATACCTTGAAATATGTTAAAAACTGACCTTTAGCTCTCCAGCAAGATGTTGTGAGGAAGCCTTTATCGGAACTTGATTTTCTTTCGTTGTGCAATTATAATGCACATGTACTGATCATTTGCAGATGGATATTTTTCCATTCTGTTTAGAGCACAAAGGCACGAAGAGGAAAGCTCCCACGCAAAGCTGACAGAAGAAAAAAAACAAAACAGGAACAATCAGAGGCACTACACGTGCAGTCATCTCCCGAGGGACAGGGACAGTGATGGATGAGCGAGACATCAGTTTAATCGTTGGACAATCAGAATCAACCCGTGCAACAAGAGCCATTAGCAGAGCCCCGTTATCACTTGCTATGGGCTATTTAACAGACTGTGGGGACATGCCCCCTTCTTCGATGTGTCTTGCCCTAACCTACATGTTTCCCACCACCGAACACCCTGCGTCTATGAAACAAGTCCATCGAGTAGAGGAGGGACTTGGGGTGAGAACATAGGTCATACTGTAATGCCCTAAGAGGCCTGAACCGCTCAGTCCCTCCCCGAGAAGTGATGCCCCTGCTGGGACGGCAGGGCTGCGGAGGTCTGTGCCAAGGGGCATGGATTCAACTCATTAACTTTGAGCCCCGACACTCAAGGACATCGGGGGGCTCCGCTGCAAGTGCGTCAACAAATCAGCAGCTATTGGCAAGCGACGCTGGGACAGGCCTTTGTGCATAAAAGGTCTCCGTTTGGGTCTGTTTACCTCAAAACAATTCTAATTGAAAGCCTGCTCACTTCCTGGAAGCTGTGTAGCCTCTGTCTGGTCACTTATCTAACCCGGTGAAATAGTACAGTTAATGCTGGAGACTTTACAATCAACAGACCGTCAAGGGAATCTGGTATATGACTAATGTAGTTTAATCCTTTTAGTCACACAAGGAAAGATGCAGTCAAAAATCATTAAAGAATTTGAGTTAATGACACAATTGCTGCTCCAGATGTCCATCTAAATCCCTGGACCCATTTCAGGCCAGGTCATAATAACTGGCCTTTTCATTCTCCTGCCCAGAGTCATAGGTTTCTGTCATACTGGTGGTAATAAGGTCATCAGGGAGACAAACAGTATGGCATGGCTGGCACTAAGGTTGGCACAGATCACTAGCAAACTCACAGAATGCAGGATGCTGCTACCAAGAACAATGCCTACCCTGTTACGGCTTCCCTCGGCCCCGATTCTGGCCCATGCCAGGCAGTCTCTCTGTCTCCTTTAACATCGGTTGGCGGTTGGCATAGTGTTCTCATCGCAAGGCTTAAGACATCAGGGAGAACGTTAAGAGAACATTAAATGGGTAAGGAACATTGCAGCCGGGACAATGAGGCTGTAGATACGTGTCACAGTCAGATCATGTGTTACTGTTAAGTACGGGGCTATGTTGAGGTGAATGGTCCTCTCTGTTGTGGTCCCAGGTATAAAACCTCACTTTATCTGTATTGGAGATCTAAGCATTCCCTGTCTAAAGGGCAGTGTGTGGTTTACATGTCCAGGGTGATTTGGGGGGGGGGGGGGGGAGAGGGGAGGGGAGGGTGATGTAACACAAGTAGTCTCGTAAGTCTCCGATTTTAAAGCCATTTAGATAGGAATGACCCGATAAACAACTTTAATGGACGCTAGACTGTAGTGTTCAAGGAGTTACAACCCCTTAACAACCACAAAATGAACCTGAGATATTCTGTGGCAGGGCAGGCACGTGTAGAGAGCAGCAGAGAGCTAGACGGGGGCCGCTCCTCACTCCTCACTCCCCACTCCCCACTCCCCACTCCCCACTCCCCACTCCTCACTCAGAGACAGAAGACGTGGTTCCCTCGGGTCCTGCAGCCTGGGTTAAACAGGGAAGCACTGCTGGTTGTCTGCGTCTGACAGTAAAGCTAGCCTACTGTAGCAGTGTCATATAGAAACAGTATACTACCTCTCCAGTGTTATGACAAGGTGTAAGACCACACCAGCTTAAGCGGTCGTTTTCAACACTCAGTTCCTAGTAGGGGATTGAGCAGGCACTCTCATTGGCTAGGTCTATATCCTGCGCTACTGACAGGGCAGGCACCTCAGAGGAGTGCCTCTCAGCTCCGCGGCAGCACCATGTCAAGTAGAAGAGCAATTGCTACCTCCACTAAGCCCCTGTGATTCCCCTGAGGTGATCCATCTTGCGTATTAGATTGTCACCTCACCTCAGATCCATTGACAAGTGTATGTGTCAACAAGGCTGCCTCATGCGTCCAGGGCTGGCTGAGGGTCACGTTGATGAGCACTCATATTGACACCTACACATAGGAGCACTCTGTACGCCTCTCAGCCCCCCCCCTGCCCCCCCCCCCCCGGCTGACATGATGACACACAGGTCGGAGGGCAGTCTGGGAGCTGTAGTAGAAAGCTGTCTCTCTCCGTCTTCTATGCCACAGGAAGGACTGTGAAGGTCAGGTTCTTTTGGAGGGGATTGAGAGATCTGCAGCTGCAGAGGCCATTGGATCCAGAGGAATGAAAGCTGTGGATCTCCAGTGTACCTTGAACACCGCCTTCACCAGCCTGACTGCAAAAACACAGATGTCCCACCGCTGAATAAAACTATTTGAAAATTCTGTCCAACAACAGCACATGTTTTTGTCATTAGAGGACCTTGTGGCCTTGGCCTTGTGACTCAGACATTGTGTAACTGAGTAAGGTCCAGACAAGACAGACAGACAGACAGACAGACAGACAGACAGACAGACAAGGCAGGCATGCAGGCATGCAGGCAGGCAGGCAGGCAGGCAGGCAGGCAGGCAGGCAGGCAGACAGACAGACAGACAGACAGATAGGTTTGGTAGTGTGCTACCTGTCTTGACCTGTGAGTGGACATCAGATCTGTCTACTATGAGCTAAACTGGTTAAGATTTCTAAAACCTTCAAACAGATTATTAGTGGCACTTGATAAACTCAGATTCAGAAGTATAGTACACTCTATAATAGTTAGTTATCATGTGATTAGACAAAAGCAAAGACATTATATGTCACAATGTTTACTGTGGAATGGACCTGGAACTGGAATTGTCTTTTGAACATTGTAAGTCATCCCCAGTATTTCCCCCCAGTGATTTTTATTGGAAAATTACCAACCACAAATTATTACACAAATAAATGCTTTGTTATGTAACCATAATTCTAGTCCTCAAGAATTCACTAAAACATACAAAAACTGCACACCTCCACCACCTTTTTCGTGATAAGAGAAACAGATGTTTGTAGTTTCTGGACTGTTTCCCCACGAGAGGAAAGGAAACCTACATAAACACAGCGATTGTTTTTGTACTTCACAATAGACACATTTGTCCGACTATTAGACTGGACCTGAGCAGATTTAAACAAATCATCCTCTAGCAGAGAGCTGCTCTGTGTGGCCACTGGCTGTCAGAGCTGCTTGTTTAAACAGCCCCAGACTGAAAGACTTAATGGCGATGCTGACAGCAGTCATATGAGATGTAGTGTCTAGTGAAGCTGTTGTGCTGTGGTTGAGAGCCCTCAGCAGAGTTGACGTGTTGTGGCTGCCCTCTCTTATGTAAGCTCAGGGGGAAAGGGGGCCTGTGAGATGGCTCCCCTCGCCTGTCCACTAACCAGACTTCTCTATTTGTTCTAGGAGTAGACCCAAACCAACTGGGTATATGGCGATGCACGCAGTAGTGTTTATCTTGCCACCTCAACCTGAATTATTTTTTCTCTCTCATGTCATCTCAATTCCATGTGGGAGAGCAGATACAGCCCAGCACTGAGCTGAGGGACTAAGAGAGGGTTCATGTCTTGGTGGAGTGCTAACATTGGATTGGATCCTGAAAATAGTCACGTTTCGGAATAAATTTGCAAGTTTGATGGATTTGCCCCCTCTGAGAGATATACATTACACTACATGTGCTGAGCACCTGAGGTCTAAGGAACAGAAATGTAATTCATATCAATTATGAATATGCAAATTCTGGCCTTAAAATACTTTTTTAACCGAGTAGAAGGAATCTAGAGGAATCTGCCGGGGCAGGAGATGAAGAGCAGCACTGTTGTACTGTCGAAAGAAGTCTCCGCTCACTCAGGGTCAATGCAATATTTCTGTCTCATCTATTGGGCTAAAAAGACCTTCATCAGAGCTTAACTGAGTAGAAGACATGTGATCGGTACTGAGTATTTTGCATCAGGGACAAGAGAATCACAAGAACTAATATTGATGGGATCCTGCAGGTATGCGTAGGCTGACCAGATAAGAGCCTTGCTCTGGCCAGATGTGGCCTGCATGATCTTCAGAGGGTCCGACCGCTGGCCCACAGCCCTCTGGCTCTTATCCTCAGTCCCAGCTTTCCCACATGGTGATCAGACAGGAAGTAGAACCTCTGGAATGTTCTCTGATCCGGTACAGGACAGTTTATCTGATAGAGACTGGGTCTGGTCTGATCTGGTCCAACCAAGGTCAAAGCAATTTGGAGGGTCAGGACAGGACAATGGCTAACTCTCATTTCTACACTCATTGTTCATGCTGAATCCAAACATTCCTATGCAACACACTTTTCTTTATTTCTACGAGGCATTAAAGCCGTTCCACCAGATAGGTTTTTCTTGGATATGGAGATTTTCCACAGCTAGAACAGGTTGTGATTTTACTGTTATTCATAGAAATTAAAGGTATGACATATTACCATGCATGACAGACACATTATTCCTAGAAAACACTCCCCTAGAGGGTGATTCAAATGTATGAAATGTCTATAAATATGCAATGGAGTTATTAAAATATTAGTGTAATAAATTAGCGGGATTATTGAATTTGTTTTTGTCTAGTGAATATTGCGTCAACATTATTTTGGATAAGATGCCAGCGCTATAAAACTGAACTTTAAACTACAGTAATAAACTACTGAAGGCTTTAATCACATTCTCACTTCACAATGATTGTTTTTTCTGGTAGTGTGTACAATTCATAGTAAATCTCTTTTTCATTACCATCCTGAGAATTGTTGGTGTACAGGGTGTTCCCGATGAGGATTAATAGAAAGGAAGGCCTTTAGTCACACATTTTTTGAAATGGCAGAGATAGTTTTCTCCAGCGATACCGTCGTTATTCAGAATCATTACCCTGTGAACATACCTCAAGTCAAGACAGGCCCCCTCTTATACACTGAGTTGCCAACCACTCCCTCACAAAGATAGCTGGTTGAGTTACATCACCCACTTCCTTTATACAGTGCCTTCGGAAAGTATTCAGACCCCTTCACTTTTTCCACATTTTGTTGTGTTCTAAACTCGATTTAAAATGGATTAAATTAGAAGAATTTGCCATCAATCCACACATAATACCCCAGAATGACTAAGTGAAAACACGTTTTTTGAATTTCAATTCAACTTGTTGAATGGTTTGTTGGTGACATTTTAGCATTTTAGCTCATTTTAAGAGTGTCATAACAAAGGGTCAGAATACTTATCTACATGAGGTATTTCTGGATTTCAATTTTAATAGATTTACAGAAATTTCTAAAAACGTGTTTTCGCTTTGTCATTCTGGGGTATTGTGTTTGGATTGATGGTGAATTCTTTTAATTTAATCCATTTTAAATTTAGTCTATAACACAACAAAATGTGTAAAAAGTCAAGGGGTCTCAATACCTTCCGAAGTCACTGTACATGTATCACTACTCTCAGTATGGCTACTCTCGTTCAACAAACATTTGGCTGGAGGCCTAGCATGTGAGTCATTCCGGTAGTGACCAATTCTACATTAGTGTAGAATGTCCTCTTCATGGACCCCCTTACCTCTCATCATCACACCTCATCTCCATACTTGCAGAGAAATAATTTAGGAAACTAGCTTAGCTTGAGACAGCTGCAAACACAACAGCCAGTGCTAATCGCTAAATCTCACTTCAGACATGCTCATCATGCTACAGGGAGTAAACAAGCTCAGCCAACTACAATAAGATCTGCATCTGCAACACAGCTGAGTTATGCAGAGAGACAGAGAGAGAGAGAGAGACAGAGAGAGACAGAGAGAGAGAGAAAGAAAAACATGACATGGCGAAATAAAATCCAACTTCTGGTGGTGATTTAAGACTTCCCAGTCTGCAGATTTTTCAAAGCAAGAGACATTTGAAGCATCCAAGAAGAGCAGATTAAATACTTTTGGAGTGGGAATGTTGACTGTCCTTCCTGTCGCGGTAGTCTTATTTAAAAGAAAGTCACAAAGGTTATTGTGTTGAAACAGTTTCCCTCTGTTGGTGAAAATCTGTGTTACTTCACTCCAGATGTCATAGTAAGTATTCAGCTCAGACTTGGACTGTCTGTTTGAGCTAAACTTATTCTGCCTCAGTAGAGACATCTTCAAATACTTCATATAAAAAACCTAAATAATATCATGACCTCTGTTGTTAGTTTTGCTATTTGCATGTTGTGGGTTGACAGATGAACAGTTTGGACAATCTTTTAGCAGGGAGAATATACAGTATGTACAGTAACATGTGGAATGCATAGGATAGATACATTGAATATTGACTGGGCAGCTTACAAGCTGTGAGACTGTGCAGACACTATTTATCTTCTTTGAAGAGGCAAGAATCCGGGCATCATTGACTATTACACCACCAAGCCTACGCCTGAGAACACACAGAGCCTTTCTGTCTGATATCACCAAGGGGATTGAACTAGCTATACAACAGGAAGGAGTGGGAGAAATGGAGAACACTCTGTTACACAAAGTCAATGTCATGTCTCTTCATCTCGCACAGAGTTTCCCTTCTAAGTTCAATTTTAGCTCCATGTTCACCCAGAGCTGCCATAGGGTCAGCTTTTGGCTTTTACAGGAAGGTGAGATATTTATCCCTGTGTTTGCTTTAGTACTTCCTGTCTGTGCTTGTTATGTCCTCGTCCCTTGCCTTGTCTGTGGCCATAAAGATACATTTACATTTATGGCATTTAGCAGACGCCTTTATCCAAAGCGACTTACAACAAATACATTTGTTTAAGTAAGTGAGTCATCTATCCATCAGTCATCATAAGATAAAGTAATCAATGCTCGGACCAGGGGCTATTGGCAGTCACAATGTTAGAAGAAAGGAAGATTATTTTTTTATTTTTTTATTAACAGGAGCGAAACTTGTACAGGGGGGTAGTGGGGGTGAAGAGGTCTTTAGGAGGGACCGTTAAGATGCAGCCTGAAGAGATGGGTCTTCAATCTACGACTGACTGTGCAGAAAAAAGATGGAGCACTTCACGAATTTCCCTTCGCAGGGGCCATGCTAATGTTCTGTGTATCGATCCAATTTGAGTATATGTGCCACCATGGTCAGCACTTTGGCCAATCACTTTGCTGCACATAGCCAACAATATGCAGCTCCAGACCAATCAGAAGCACCGATAGAGGTGAGATTCTCACACACAACATGGTTGACTATAACAGAAATGACAACAATTGCAATTATTTCAACCTAACTTGATTTAATTTCATACATGGTTGTAATTATTGGCAATAAGGGAATTGCACTCTAAGCAATCTAAGCTCTTCGTTGGGAAAAAAAAACAAATAATGTGTGCCTTTGAATATTAGCTACTAATTAATTAACTAATTCAGTTAAGGACTGTCCTCGTACAACCCTGACCTTTGAACCCTGACCTTTGGGGACGTGTGGCTGTTACTGTGTGGGATCCCTCGGCTCACACTTGTCAAGCACACACATATGAGGCGGCTCTCCAGTCAAGGCTGGGGATTCCAGCCATTTGCACGGCTGCATACGGTCCAAACACCAGTCACCCGGCCCAGCGGAGGAATGATTCACTCCCTCTGAGCTGCGTGACTCAAAGCCCTGTTCCCTCCCTCCCTTTCACCCTTCTCTTCCCCCCTTCACTCCTCCATGGATCTGAAGTCCTGCCAGCTCGGACACTATGCCAGCGGTCAGCTGTGGGATTGTATATGTCCACACAGTTACGTGGACATGCAATCAAAGATGCACAGGCGGAGAGATGACAAACAGATGTCAGAGAGTACAATCCTTCCCGTCGGACTGAAATAATGATTTAGTAGCAATTGTGTCTCCTAAAGAAAGTGTCAACTGGAAGAAAGAAATACTTCCCCAGAGCATAGTAATTAGATGAAAGATATTAATGCAATCTATCAGTGTGTACATGTATCTTTTCTATTTGTACTAACTGACTCCATTCCCTTCAGTAGTTTGACATTATACGTTGCATGTGAACCCTATTACTAACACAATCCCCAACAGGCACTCTGGTTTTTGCTCTGGTGTGAATCAGTTCATGCAAATTGGTGGTCTTGGAATGCGAAGAATCGCTCCTTTCATGAGCTCTCAGTCTAAATAAAAAACCCTGAGCAACTCGCAGAGAGGGGAGACGCGATCCCTTCAAATTGATCCCACATCGCAAAATATGTCCAATCCGGCCAAACCAACCAAGCTGAGGTATCGCATCGAACCGGGGTCCAAGCGGGCGGGGGCGCTTGCCGGGCGCTAAGAGGGACCAGATGATGGGACAGACGTGTTTTTGGACGGGGGCTTTCCGATTCCCATATTTTCTCTGCGGATGGGAAGAGGAGGAGTGCAGATGTTTAGGCCTGTCCTGCTGCCCTGAGGTCTCATATCCCTTTGTTAGGATCCAGATCGAACCCCTTGATCCAGATTACGTAAGAGGTAGCCCCGGCGGGACGGGATATCATAGCTCTGGTCACTTAAGGATAGAGTTGGGGTGTGTGCTGTTAAATTGGACCAGAGAGACCCTGAATAAGACAAGGGGAGTGTAATGGACCAAATATTTTAACGTCCTTAGTCACAAAAGTTGTACTCTGGGGCCCTTTTGAGTTGATGGAAAGACATCCCTATAGATTCCTCATGAGCTGAGAAGTAATTTCCTCGGTTTTTCACCAACTCCATCACAACTGCACAGTATGGCCTGGTGCTCTATAATGAAGGCAGTCACTGGATTGAAATGAGGGGAAAAGTCAGTCTGACCTGTGCTCAGAAACATGGTCTCATGTAGGCTTGAGAGCCAAACGCTACAGTACAGTATGGGAGCCAGGGAGGGGCCCGGGCCTTTCCGTCTCCCAGGACCCGGCAGGACCCTCCCTCACACACTTAACAAGCCTTATGGTGAAGCACAGAGGTAATACAGCCACAACACAGAAACAAAGCAGTTACATTATTTGCATCATTTGTTAGATGGGATCTCAAACGCCATTCTATTTTTTGTGAAATATTAGAAATAAATATTAGAGCTCCTTTTATTAATGGAATGACATGGCTTATGTTCGGTTATGTTCAGCAAGTGAAAAAGAGAAGGAGAGAAGTGAAGGAGTGAAGGAGAGCAACACATAATAGTTGATTCCCAAATAGTAATCATTATTGTATCAACTAGGGTTAAATGGATGTATTATGCTTTAGGCTGCTTTCCTGCGTAACTGATTAAATAGCTTTTAGCACAGATTATGACATAGTGTTGTGCAAGAGTAAGTCCTTGCCTGGTATCCAGAACTACCAGAATGTTGTTTATGGAAACAGAATGTATTCTGGCATGAGTCGGTAAACTTGATAATCAAAGAATGATGTGTGCTCACGGAGTGATCTGGATTTCTCTTTGGGTTTCTTCTCTCTATCGTAATCAACACAATTGAGCGTTTTGCTATTGATTACATATAATCAGCAGTATAAACACTCACATGGTGACTTAGGTTGAAAAGAAAACAGAGGGACTACTGCTTTGGCATCAATATTTTTACTCAAATAAATCATTTGTTTCTCATTCTAACAGTGTGGATTAAGTGCTATTAGACAATGCTTTTCTTATTCAAAAAGGACTCAACTGTGAATTGTAAAATAAATGCTCAAAGAGAGCCCAGATAACTAGCATTGTCAGCTGTCTTATAAATATGTATTATATCATTAAAGGGCTACACTGTATTTTACTAAATCCACAAACAAACAGACACATTTTTCGGGGAACTCTCCGCTGTTTTGTGGAGGGAAAAGCCTCTCTGTTTGATGTTTGGTTTATAAGAAAGTTGAGGAGCAGAGCAAGTGGCACGCCATTGCCGAATTCACTTATACAACAAGACTGACTCAGACAATAAGGCAAGGTTCCAATGCTGACAGGAACATGTTAATAAAGACACAATCCCAATGATAAAATCCCTGTTTACGATAATGGATTTACGATAATGGAATCCCAATGGGTGAATAGACTATGCAGACCTGACCGTAGGAAAAACCCAGTCAATATCCTCTTGAGCATCAGGTAAAGACAGAGAGGATTGAATCATTTAAAAAACAGGATATAGTCAAATAATGGGGGCATACATGCCACAGTCTAAACTTGTGAGGAGACGGAATGGAAAGAGGAGTAGTCGCCCAACTTAAACATCTCATTCTGTCTCAAAGCATGAGACTTTGTTTTCCATCAGGTCCGGTGGATGAGCTATAACCAAGAGCACCTGCCCCAACTATCAACAACAGACCCTGACAGATCCACATCTACTCATCCGGGTCAAAATAGATGTGACACGGATTCCATTGCTGCTCTTCAAATAAGCACCTCACAGTGTGCAGGAAGAGAGGAAGATGAGATGGAAAGAAGACAGAGACCTGACTGTCCTCTCAGCAATGGAATGAGAAAACTAAACACCTTGGTTTAAACATTCAATAATGGAATCCTCTCCCTAGTTAAAAACAGCTATGAAAAATGGAGAGAACACAGTTTATGATTCATCTGACGTTTTTTCTGTAAAACATAAAAGTGTCGACGAGTTGCAACGAAGTTCCAACACAAGGGGAGATGTGCCAAAGCAGCGCTGACCAACCACAGTCCCTTCATCCTTGCCTCTCAGACAGACCACAGCTGCCTCTGGTTCATTAGTGAAGCAACCAGTCTCATTTCTGTCTCGCAAATGGTGTTCATCTCCAATGCATGGTGTGCTGCATTCAACTGAGCTGTCACAATCCCAGACAGTGGCGCCAACACTGTTGGCTTCAGACTCAGACGTCCTACTGCAAACCGATGTCGGATAGATATAATATAACTTTAATAACTGTTGATGAGTCAGAAAAAATAAGAATGCCACATGTAGGTCCTAGGAGAGTACAAAACGTATGTTATTTCAAACACCTGCCCTGCTGCTTAGGCCCATTTCCTGGTGCTGTTGGTGGTGTCCCACGGTGAAAAAAAACATTTGCGTTCTATATGATATACACCTCCTATGGCAACCATGCTTTTGGGGGGGACCACACGTTCTGTTTAAACAAACACCTTTGAAACCGTCATGATATAGAATCCAAATAATAAAAAATAATTATTTGTTGTCCTCCCCGTAGGTTCCCATGGAGATGAAAGTACGTATGAGAGGCGTAAGAATATAAGAGTTACCCGAAGAGCTAAATCATCGCTGCCTCACTTTGCGCCCTCCTCTGTGGACATGTCCATATATGGAAGAGGAGGAAGTGATCGCGTCGTCAGCATTCCGAGTCGACACTCTGGCTGTGGACGAGTCTCCTGTGGAATCCTGGGAGATATGAGGGGTGACGAGGCCCAGCTGCTGACTCAGTGACTCATTCCTGCCTCGGCGGCCAGGGGAAAGGGAGCGAAGGGGAGAGCAACTCTCACTCAGACAAAGAACAGACCCAGCCTGGCCGACATGCACACTGGCCCAGTCAACACACATTTTTGTGTACTGAATCAATTTTCACCCTTCTTCTCGCTCTTAACAACGAGCAGATTGAGATACAATTGTTTAAATTTGAAATGGTAGCAAATATATGAAGTGGAAAATGAGACACAGCTTAAAGCAGTAAAACGAAGAACATATTTGGTGTCATACATGTTTTTGTGCTATGGTTGAAAAGTTTGCAGTGTATTGTGGGCCTGCAGATACACAATGGGTAAAAAGCTACATGTGCAGTGTTCTGTACCCAAGGGAACTGCGCTGCCGTAACTCACCAGTAGTCTGGTCTCTTAGCTATCTGGTCTACAGCAGAGCATCACAAGGCTGCATTGACCCACCGTGTGTGGTTAGGCTACTGGAGGAAACAGGTACAATACTGTGGCCTTAGCATAAGCAGGAGGAGGCAGTGGGTCCATGTCACCTCAGGCCATGAGACCAGCAGGGCTGCCCGAGACAGCTATGAGCTGGACCCTACTGAACCCTAAGTCAGGATGTTAGGGCTTCGGCCCCACACACACTCCCATGCCACAGACCAGAAAAAAAGAAGTGTTTTAATGAGAGTGTACTGTATCTAAGCTCTTGGATCAAGAAACCATTACATGCCTCTCAAGATGATTATGCATTCCCTACGCGATGTGATTCCTTCCAGGTTTTTGATTTCATAGCTTTAATGTGTGCAACAATGGTAAATCCGCCCAAAGAGTTTGTGTCGGGGGGGATGCCTTTGAAGACATCTCCAAGACATAAGGGTCTCATGCCTCCCATGAGCCCTCTGCTGCTGGCCCGCCGTAAATAAACTGAGAGTGAGAAGGAGATTACGGCAAATTAAGGACATCCCTCTGGGGAATAAGGATCTCAGACAGTCAATGGCTATTGCAAAGGTCATTTCCAAAACACCCCAAATAACTTTACCATCAATCAAATGTAAGTTTCATTGAAACTCAATATGACCTTCTCATATTATGAATACCATCAGAGCTCAATTTAAAGAATCTGTCAACACATAACTATTCGGGCACATGACATCAAGCGTGATTACTCAGGAACAGCCCTCCTAAAATGAATGATTTACCCTATAGTACTTCTCACACACTCTGGAACAATTAAGCAATTAGCCCTATCTGTCTCACATACACATTCTCTGTCTCACATACACACACATGCTCGCTCACACGCCCACGCCCACGCCCACGCCCACGCCCACGCCCACGCCCACGCCCACGCCCACGCCCACGCCCACACCCACGCACTCACACCCACGTACAAACGTAACACACGTAACACATACAAGAAGGGGTAGGAGAGAGAGGGAGAATAGCCATGAGTCATTCTCCAATTACCTACCGTCTCCGGCCTGGGAGTCTGTACGTTGCTGGAAGGTTATTGGAAGGTTGTTGGAAGGTTAGAGGAAGGTTAAAGGAAGCGCAGAGGGAGATGCAGTAACCTTGCCCTTATATGGCAGCCAGCGTCCTCCCGCTTCTCCTCTGAGTGCAGAGAGAACCCCAGGCAGCACAACGTCAGAAGGGAAGACATTCATTACGTAACAGACTTGGCCATGGAGGAAAAAATCTGTATACTAAAGCCCTAGTTTGAACCCTGAACCTGGGATTTAGTCAATGAAGTCCTTAGGAATGCCTGGCGCGGCCTGTTGAGTGGTGCTTTCCAGACTTGTCATGAGAACACAATCTGCTGTTTGTTAATCCAGACGTAGGACAAACAAACCACTGTTATTTTTCCTAGCGAGCTAGAATCCCACGTCACCACCCCAGACACAAGGATGTGGATATCAATGAGTTTGAAAAGCACCTGACTATGGGTATACTGTATCAAAGGGGACAATGGTGGTGCGTGTCATGATATAATAATAATAATAATAATAATAATAATAATAATAATAATCATGATAGCACAACACTAGGAAACTACTCATATTGTATGTGTGTATATCAGTGCAGAGGTCAGGAGAACGGCTAAGCATTTTACATCCGATAAGATCACAGTTGGACGTTAGTCGAATTGTGTTTTTCCACACAACTGGCTGTTCATGTCTTTGATTATACGCCGTATAAAGTTACTGAAATAGACATGAGTCAGAGCCATTCAGATCAACGAAGAGGCCGGTTTTGATTATGGATTATTGTTCAAAGCATAGTTCTTTAATTATTATCCAATTCTTGGGGGCTGGCAGCTGATACGTCCACTCCTGCTCTCAGCAAGTATGTCAGTTAAACAACGCCGGTGACGCTCGACATGGGGTCATAGGAAACTGTTGTCCTCATCAGAGCGTGACGGCTGTCATTAACGGACACACTCATCATTTTATAATTTATTTTGTTTTGTGTCAATGAAAAGTATGGGGTTTATGAATGGAAAAGGTGTGCCATGCAATGTGTCCAATTTGCCCACGTCATACGTTTCCATCTGCTAGTGATTAGGCATATTCAGTAGAGAGCCTTAGCAGCGTATCAGCGAAATCTAGTGAGGGCTAACTGGTCATAGGTAATCAGTGTTGGTGCTCAGGGTTGCCAAAACAAACAAAAAGTAACTACTGTAAAAGTAAATGTTTTCCAGGAAATATATCGGTTGAGTAGTGTTACAATGGTGCTGTCCTTCTGAATGGTAACTGAAGGCCATGTTGTTTTAAAAAAAAGGCTTTTTTCCTCAGCAAACTATGAGAGACAATCTGAAACCTCTCTATTTCACTTTTGCCAAAAAAGTGTGTTGGACTTCCAACTGTTAATTATGGGTTGTGACCTGTATTTCCTCCCATGTGATCTCTGGGTTTCATTGTTTGTTTTTGTGGATCCAACCTGTGGAAACCCATGACAATAAAAGACAATGCAACTGAGGAGAACTTAATGGGGCTGTTGCTCTGACGACCATCTTAGCATGCAGTGGTCATCCGCCTAAACCCAAGAGAGACGCACGTTTATACACACAATACTATGATACTTAAAGACGTTAATACACACAATACTATGATACTTAAAGACGTTAATGCACACAATACTATGATATTTAAAGACGTTAATTGTATAATAAGTTATATAAAGAATCACCATTATGTATAACTGGCGTGATTTTTATTCCATCAGCTAAACGCATGATGGATGAGACAGAGCAATCGCCGTTAACGACCAAATCTCCGTTTTTGGGGGACGCGCTCAAAGGCTAAACAGCTATGCTAGGGGACAGACAATAGCCTCACTTATTGTTGTTTAATTTGAGCTATGAATACTGCACCAGAGAACTCACTATTTTACCGCATATTAATCTATCCCTAGTCATTTTGGTCTGATGAGTTATGACCCCTGGAACATATAACAGAAAACAACCATTCTGAAGCAATATAAGTATATGTACTGGTTATGGAAAATAACCCTAATTGTCCTATCTTCAATGACAAAACAACGTTTCCCAACAGCTCTAGTTAGAGAAAACTTGTTCCATTTTTATGTGAGATAAGTCATTCTGCTGGAATTTACTAAAAGAAGTACAAATGTTTGGCAAGAAGGAGAGCGAGGCAGGCCCTTGGTCAGACCTTTACTGGAACTGCTTCATGAAGTCATCTGAACACGTTTCTGTTCACTGAAGGGTCACGCCATTCTTTTTAATACTGCTTAAAGTCTATCTGACTACTGAAATGTGACCATCTTTGATAAAATGCACATTACAGAGAACTGAACAGTTTTAATACTCTAGATATCGCTGAACATCAATAATTTGTTGTGTAAGTTCAAAGAATCTTTTTTTTATTTTGCATTCAAAAGAAAATAACAAATGAATGAAACAATATAATATATTATAGCATAAAAACATCAAGGTGCAGAGGGTATTGAAGGTATGTTTTTGCAGGGGACATATTACAGAGGTAAATACCTACAGAGTCATTTAAACTCATTCATTAATATGGGGAAATTGCTTAACCGCAAGCCCAAATATAAATGTAACAAAATCTGACACCCAATCAACACAGCAGATTTCATCTAGAATAAAGAGCAGCATTATTCTCATCTCCAGCCGGGAGCTGGACTTGTTGGCAAAACTTTGTCCTTGAGAATCCTTGCCACAAACTACATGAGCTGCGAAACCTTTTCTGCAGCAGTTGAACCTGTAGCCAAATGATTGTGATAAATGAGCTGAAAAATGTCATAACTCATCCACTCCCTTGATCTGAGAAACAAACTATTTGTTTACATTATTCTCCCTGGAAATGTGCATAGTGTGTGACATCACCTCTCACCACTGTGTAAAGCACCTTAAAGGGATAGTTCACTTTTTTACACCTTATAATCAGATGGTTCCTTACCTTGAGAGTAGTCTGTGGGCCAGGAGAAACTGTAATCCATGGTTTAGAGTTGTTCAAATAGCCACGACTAACTTTATAACTACTAACTTTAACCATCGCAAATAAAAAAACAATGGGAGTAAAAACTTTTTTTTTTTTTTTTAATCAACAACTGTAGCCAAATCACCTCAAAGTAACTTCCAATCAAATCAGAGAGCTCATTTTAGGTGATTTGGCCACAAATGTTGAATTTTCTGTTCCCCAATCACTGGATTACAGTTTATTCTGGTCCATTGACTACTTTCAAGGTAAGGAACCATGTGACTATAGATTGTAAAATAGTGAACTACCCATAAAACGTGGTTTTAATATGTTGACATTAAATCCACAGAGTTTATTGAAATGTCATATTACTATTTTCCAGACAAGAAAAATGACAGGTTGATTTTCTATGAATCAGCGGGGTATTGCAAGGGCTGTACCCCTAACCCAACATGAGGGAAAATAAGGGAAAATTCATACATGTGACTCAATGCTCTGCAATGGGACTGTGTTAATAAAATTGACTTGATATATGTAAACTGGTCCTATGTTGTTTAAAACGTAGAGACATGGGTTAAGACTGGAGAATGTGTTTATCCGATGCCTCTCTCTGCGCTCATAGCTGTGGTTAACCACAAGAGCAGTCTTACTGAAAGCATTCATTCATACCTGCTTGTACAGAGCAACCATTCCATCAGACAGAACGAATATACAGTCCAGGCAATTATTAAATTAGTACAGATGAGAATACCATTCAACCGACCAAAGACAGTAGAAAATATTATATAATAAATTCAAAAGTCAGGCACAAGAGTCAGGCAAAGCATCAGTGACAGAATAAGAGACAAAGAAATGTGACATTGTTGCGTTTATTTACATAGCAAAAATAACCTAATATGGGATCAGGAGAAACATGAACAACGAACCAAAGTTGATCAACTGATCAATGTTTATGACACGTGTACAGGCTGTTACAGCTGTAACGCTTTGAGGTAAATGTTAGCGCTTCATCACCTGCAGTCAGCCTTGCCATTCACCTCAAGTGAATGACAGGTTTATAGATGTGGAAGATTTTAGATTATTTTTACGGATCCTATGAGATTATATTAAGGGGGGAAAAAATCGGATATGCTAAGGTTTTAAAGACGGTGTGGTTTTAAATGCCTGGTGTGTGGTACAGTACGCTCATAAAAGTCAGCAAGGATATGCTATAAGCAGGCCAACATGCTAGTACTGAGCAAATAAAAGATATTTCCAAATATCACTCCTTTAATAGAATTTAATTTTCTACAGTATCTCTCTTTCTCTCTCTCTCTCTCTCTCTCTCTCTGTCTTTCTTTCTGTCTGTCTCTCTCTCTCTCTCTCTCTCTCTCTCTCTCTCTCTCTCTCTCTCTCTCTCTGTCTGTCTCTCTTTCTCTGTGTCTGTCTGTCTTTCTTTCTCTGTGTCTGTCTGTCTGTCTGTCTCTCTCTCTCTCTCTTTCTTTCTCTGTGTCTGTCTGTCTGTCTGTCTGTCTCTCTCTCTCTCTCTCTGTCTTTCTTTCTCTATGTCTGTCTGTCTGTCTGTCTGTCTCTCTCTCTCTCTCTCTCTCTCTCTCTCTCTCTCTCTCTCTGACCGTTAATCAACCATTGTTAGTTAGACGTTTTATAAACACCCTACATGCACCACAGTGATGATTTATTTTACGTATGTCATAATTTCTGTTTAAATGCAATCCATTTAGCATGAATCCTCATTCCATACCTTTGGGTGGCAGTATGTACCTTCATAGTTTCTTCATAGACATGTCTGTTCTCCATTTCCACCTCTTGGCTTGTGAGCTATCCATTTTTCATGATGATGATCCTTGAGTGTAAAGTTTTTATTTATTTTTATTTGTATGTATGTAGTTACAGGTATATTCCAACCAGAATCACAGCATGGTGCATACAAAAACACTGAATACACATTAGACTTTGATGAATGTTGAAGGATTCTCTAACTAATATCTCTTCAGAGTGACATGTCTAAATAACTTCCATACTTGTCAGTTGGTGAATCAATAAGGATGAAAACCAAAAAATGAAATTTCCTCTCTGACAATCAATATAATCTGATACTGAAAGGACTGTTTTGTGCGTTAAATTGTGATTTGCCAAAAGAAACATTTGATACTTTCATTGGGCTTTAATAAGTAAATATTTCATGAAGAGTATTGAGTAACATATGTCTCTCAGGTGATTGTATGCCAGCAATACAACACCTTTATTTTATGTATGCATAATATTTTCTTAGGCCCTCAAGATGACAGGTTGCAAATTCAGAATTTAATAAAGCGTTTTAATATATATTCACGGCAAGTACCAACAGCAGACTTCTTGATTAAACTTTAGTTTGAGCAAGGTCACACAGTTCAGTTTCTTTTTTTAATCTTTGTTGCATATGGTTTAACAGTTACACAGCCTGCGGACATAACGCAGGCAGTAATTGCACATCTACATTTTCTAAAAAACTAAATAACAATAAAAAGCAGGCTTTAATTTCACAGACACAGAGGCTGTTGTGCTTGTCGCTAGGCAATATACAGAAATATATTGAGGATGATTATATAATAATAAATGCACTGAATATGCACTGAATATTACTTTCACCTGCTATAAATAATTGTTCATATCATGTCTTTATTAAAATATGACCAAGCTTGTCTCTCTTTATTGGTGACATTTATGATATAGGCTGATCTTTGAGGTCTGAATTATTTGAGAAATACTTAGAACATATCTCAGGTTATCAACTTTAAAGGCTGGTCTAAAATGATTAAATGCAAGTATTGTACAAGGTTTAACTGCGACATGGAGCAGTTAAACCTTGTGTTACCCCATGTGAATGTTGTGTTGGTTGGTGTTTCCAGTCTGCAGATGTCCGTGTAAGCCTTGGTCAGAATAAGAATGCCTTCTTTCACAGTTAACAGAAATGTTTCCAAGCAACACCCTGTGTCCACACCATCACTCCCAGTGTTGCATCCACGATCATATGGTCATAATTCAAGAGGTATGGTTCCAGTACAATGGGCAGCTGATAAGGGCTGAGTGACCTGGTTTGTGTATTGAAATAGGCCCTGGTTTAGGCTGATAATGGTGTAGGTGCATATTCGGTTGAGCATGTGAATTACTGTAATGATCTTGTATTGTAGTGTACAATGTTGAAGATAAGATGGGAAGTCATGTTGCTTTTGGCTGAAACCCCAGGATTTGGGCAACCCAGATCATTCAGCAGTGAGTCACCATTGCAAAAGACAAAGCCAGTTAGTCGTAACACGT
Source organism: Argentina silus (assembly GCF_951799395.1). NCBI lineage: Eukaryota > Metazoa > Chordata > Actinopteri > Argentiniformes > Argentinidae > Argentina > Argentina silus. Next base: position 3,074,282 of record NC_139667.1, read on the forward strand.
CCATTCCATGAGAGCTGAAGTGAGGAATTTGACTGTGGGAGAGATTTTCTTTTATGAGAGTGTGGCACCAAAGTTATCACTTTTTTTCTAGCAGGGGGTAAAAGTAACTCATCTATCCATTCATAATGTCCTGCAGGGATTCATAAATTAATTCACATGTCAGTAATAAATGATCTTGTAACAAATAATGTAGGAGTTACAGTCCTACCATCCATGAAAAGGAAATGGAAATCGTGTCTCAAGTTACTAGAGGCACCAATTTATTTCATGTTAATTTGATTGGGCACTGGAAGAAGACTGGGCCAAAATGTTCTCGGAGCCAGGGAAAGACTGCTGACTTTTGGGAAGCGAGAAACACGTTCCAGTACCGATGTTAAGGGCAGGGAAAGTCACTGTGCATGCCCATCACGGCAATTCATCAACAAAGTCTTTACTGATGTCTTCTGATGGAACACCCAAAGCCTACAGGAAACCTTACGATTACAGGCTTCACCAGACTTCACCTCATTGAAATTCCACAAAAGCCACTCATTATATGAGTCTTCCTCCTAGAGAAGCAAGGAGCGTGCCAAGGACATTTGCGCGATAAAACAGGGGTGTGATTTTATGGTGAAAAGACTCTTAAGCCATGGAAAATCACCCTGTAAAAGAGAAGAGTTAACAGGCTTCAGCAGTCAGCTGTTTTGTTTGCTTACCTGGAAAGCCCTTCTTGCTGAGAGCAAACCATCTGGGAGTTAATAGCCAAGAGACTTGATGTACAGTCTGGGTGTTCAGAGTTGTGCTTTGCCACCTCTGTTTTAGCTGAGAGGGGAAAATTGGAAGGCTATAACACATTTCAAGAGTGCGCTGTCAAAACTCTCAAGCCAAATGTGACAGTACCTTCTCTTCTGGATAATGTGATAAGCCATGGCAGAATCAGAAAACATTATTGCCAAGCATTGGTTGCCAGGAATTTGCTTTGGTGTTGCATGTTAAAAACCTATATTCTTCACAAAACAACACACACAATATCGATTCCATAAGTCACTAGTGCATCACATAAGGTATGCAGACACTAGTGCATAACATCAGGTGTGTAGGGCCTAGTGCATGTTCAGGTGACGGAGGTCCTTATTTAGTTTTTCTGATGGCAGTTTTTAAAAGAGATGATTTCCAGGGTGGGTGTGGTCTGACATAATGTTGCTTGCTTGTTTCTTTGCCATGGAGATGTACAGTACAGTTCTTGAATGGAAGGCAGTTGGCAACTTACAATTCTCTCCATTGTCAGGATGATGTCATGGTTCGGACTCCATGACTGCCATTCCCTGAACTGTGAGAGACCAAGAGCAATCAAGATTTAAAACATCTGAACAAGATTTAACCTTGTCATACATACTTACAAATGAGTTTCAATTCCCTAATTTCATTAAAACAAATCACATTAATTGGCCATTACCCATCTGCTTCAAATAAAGAATCGGCAACTGAGATGAGCGTATTTCCAGCCGAAGCCAAATTTTCACTCAGAATCTGTCAGTTGACCCATGTCTTATATTCAAACTTTATCATGCCTCTTTATCCATCCGGTTTATTCATAAGTGTTATGCTTTGATATCCCCATATCGAAAATATAATAAAGATAATAACATTACCATTTTGGGATATTTCCCTCTCAATGCCTAATTGAAGAGGTCTCAAGCAAACAATGAGCCAGTTCAACCGCTGTGTCCTTTATACAGTCCCTGTTTGTATAGAAATCACAAGATGGAAAATAGAGAAGCCAGGACCGGCCTGAGCCAGGCTGAGGACAGATTTCCAGAGTGCTCACAAACAGCCACGATCAAGTAGACTCCAAACCTCAGACGTGATGTGTTGGAGAGAACCTGGCCATTGGGAAGACTTAAAATCTCCTTTAACAAGCTCCTTTGGCTGGCTAGGAAATTTGCTGGATGATGACCTGGCCTGGTGTGACCTAACTAACTACATTTACACTCCTACACACAACAGCCAGGAGATGGTTTTGTCATATCAACAAACAAAATGAAGGTGTTTGATCATAAAGGCTTGTGGAGTTGAAACTGTGGAGCAGTTGTCACTCTCACTAAGAGTTTGCCTTTGGTACACGGCTGAGGCAATTGTCCAAAGTGTTTGAAATAGCCTGGTGATCAGGCCAAAGACAAGTCAAGTCCATCCACTGAGGTAAAAATGCACAGGACGTGGTTTGCCTCCCTCCTTGCATTGCCTCTCAAGGGCTCGCTCAACACAAAGGCTCTGAAGCTGGCGGTATATATTAAGTGATTCTGCAGAAGGAAGCCGGTTGTCTGCAGGGCTGGTCAGACTGAGATGTATACCATTAAGGTTGTGCATGATCATATGTTCAGATCGCACAAAGTATCCCCTACCGTCAAAGCTCCAAGGCCGGAGTGGAATGCTCTGCAGCGTTGCCATATGTGATTGCCATTCGGAGGGTTACTGGAGGGAACTCACGCAATGCAATGAAATACTTACCTGTGACGAAAGCTTGTACTGGTCGATGAAGGGGGGATGTTCAGAAGGACCATGGCGTAGAACCTGAAGAGTTCAGTGGGCCCTATTTTGTCTCATTCAGGAAAACCCATGTCTTCTTTTGATAATCAATGCTGAATGATTACGTTTACCCAACAACACGTGGTTGGGATGTGTCCAGCCTCGTCTCCTCAACACAACCCTTGCTGTTGTTTGGAGCATCACAAGGACATGTGCTCTCCACATGTGAATCCTTGTCCACACAGACAGGTTAAGGTATGTAGGCCTGGCTCACTAAGGCCATGAAGGCTTCTGGCTGATTCAAGACAATGGGTGAACTACACCTGAGTGTACATCTGTAGATTTATGGCCACTGCTGTCTTGTGGTCCTGACGTTGGAAAGCAGATGGCATTCCTCCCAACAGAAAAGGCTGTGACACGGTTCTGTAAGTTAAAGCAGCACGCTGTACAGTATACGGTAGGACGTGCATCTAGGGAAATGAGAGAAAACCCTCAGGAACGTTTTCTGACACTTCTATTATATTTTATATATATAACATATATATGCCATTTAGCTGATGCTTTCATCCAAAGCAACTTACATTGCAGTGAACGCATACATTTCAGTATATATGGTCCCAGTGGGAATTGAACCCACAACCTAGGCATTGCCAGCACCATGCTCTACCAACTGAGCCACAGAGGACCATCTTTTCTATAATGCATTTAGAGGGGAAACCCTCAAGCAGCTAAGTTATGTTTACAGTATAAAGGGTAAACCAATTAAAATGGGGGTAATTGTACAATGTAATAAACCTTTGTGTTTACTATTATGAGCATGAGTGTTAAGTACACCTATGATAACTTTCCAGAGGTGTTATGTTCTGTATATCTGTTGGCTGGATGAGGCTTGATGTAGGTAGAGGCATACAATGTCGGCACTGTCAGGTTTTCCATGTGGAGGACATTCCAAGCTACATCTGCTTTTGATATCACCACATGTCTAGCTGTTTCTAGGCTTTACTACCTGTATTTCCCCAATCAGTCTACAGAGACGGTAAATATGAATGGATGAAATGGAGGAGCACTGCTGGACATGGAGGAGCACCTCTGTATGTGGAAGCAGAGAAATTTGTCATGCATGTCCACTTAAAAAAAGTAGGTGGCACTCCTCCCTCTGGTCTAAGAGACCCCAATGCCCCAGGGCAGTGAAAGGGACCCTGCCTTGCAGAGGATGCCGTCCTCCAGATGAGATGTTGAACCGAGAACCCGTAATAAAAACGTTAAAAAAAAAAGCTGAAAACTGTGCTGTTCCAGTCAGGCTAATGCACAACCTCTCACTACAGTCCAAAATGTTGCCAGCATTTTGTATACATTTTCTACACTGCCAGGTTGAATTCCAGCCAAACTGCCACGCTAATGAGTGCAACCATTTGTGCTCAATTTGCTCAATTCCACAGCACGGCCTCGCTAATGGTTGAACTGACTAACCTGTTTCATCTGGTTCTTAATCCACCACACACAGTTCTCTAGTGGTCGATGGAACATAGCAGCTTCACAGGCTACCAAATATGACTGTAGACGGCAGAGAACCAGAGAAAAAACGTTCACATAATTGCCCTTGTTTACGCTTTGCATGGGAGCGTAACCCTCTTTACGATTAGAATAGCATCCAGATTTGATAATTACTTGCAGAGGAGAGGAGCTGCATGTGTTTGCAGATGTTGGAGACATTACACCTCACCACATAAGCCAGTCGGTCAGGACGGTGCCGTATGAAGAAACAGATGCCATGGGTGGAGGTCTCGCGCGGAGGAACGTGCGGTGTTTAAGTCAACATGGCAAAAGCAATAACCATGTTTTTACTTCCCTGCTCCATGCTCCGATGTCAGGCGTCACGTTTCCACAATGTGTTATTTTGTTCATCTCTTCGCTCCGCCACACGTGAGGGAATTTGCATTGTGGGGGGAAATGCTCTGCGTGATAGGCCCCTGTGATAGGCCCCTGTGATAGGCCCCTGTGATAGGCCCCTGTGATAGGCTCCTGTGATAGGCCCCTGTGATAGGCCCCTGTGATAGGCCCCTGTGATAGGCCCCTGTGATAGGCTCCCCGTCGACTCCCACATGTGATCTGCATCAAACATCACTACTGCAGCTATACTGCCTGGATCCTGTCCCATAATAATAGCTTCTTAGGTAAGCATGTACCGGGAGGGAAGGAGGCCAAGGGGATGAGGAGGACAATTTAGGGCTTCTTTCCTTCCCTGTGTGCTCACGTAGTCATGAATACCCCCTCCAAAGATAAAGGTTTTGTGCCAGGGTTTGTGATTCTGATTTGATTTTAGTATTGTGAGCTCAAAGAATGGTATGTTTTGGATATCATACGTATAGTTCTATGAGAGTTTCTAAAGGGTTTTGCAAGAAGAATAAAGGCTGTAGTTTATAAATGTATAGATAAATCATCTACAAGATGGTTAACAATGTTTAAACTATTCATAAACCCTATTCATAAACCCCATAAACCCTATAAAACCTGTAAATGCTACCTTAATGTAAACATTGAGGAAACATTGATGTTTAGTGGCACTGTCTCAATAAATCAGTAAATGCTGACTGTAATTGATGTGGCTTGTTGTTTTGGGTGGCATGACTGAGAGGTATCAATCAGCCCCAGAGGCCCCTCAGGCTGCTTCGTCTCTCCTCCAGCAGCCTGCCAGGACCCCAGAGAATAGCCTTCACAGTGTGTAAACGGGCTGCTGATTTACATAGATTTTACAACTGTGAATGCCAATGTCATCAGACACTGGAGACCTTGACCCTGAACTGTGAATCCCCCCCCCATCAGTAGACACTCAAGTCAAACTGCCATTTGGATCACAATTTTCAAGAGGATTGCGACTTAAAATCCAGAGAGAAGTTTGTTCTATGGTTGACTGTTGTGAATGTTGAGAAGTTTCGCTGCATTTCCACAATAGACCTGTAAATGCCGACACCAGCCAGTTTTGTCTGCTTTTGCTTGCTGTTTTTTTTTTTTTTTTTTTTTTTTTAATCAAAATGACTTATGTGGGCCTTTAATTCATAAATAGATATAATAGACATGTAATTAATTTCACTTTAATTTCCCCCTGTAACGATTATCTCAGGAACTATCCTTTTCTAACAATTAGAAGCTTTGTAAGGGAGTTTATTTTAACTATTTCTATTATCTCCCTTTGAGCATACATTTCCTTCCTGGCTGGCTAATGTGTAACTAAGTATGATGTGTTTTATGCCGGCCATTATTACTGTTATCTTTTCAAAGGCTGCCACTGAACTATTTTCACAACCAACCAAAAATAGCCCTCTGCAATTTCCTGACTACCTTCATTTGGTGATAAGACCGTACCCGTTTGACCTTACACTCATGTGGACTATGGAACCGTGTCAAGCTCTCCTGGAGGATAGCGGGGCTGCCATGAACTCTCTCTCTCTGAGGGTAATGCAGAGGGACTGCAGCTCACCACGTGTTTATACAGGGAAAGGTGTGGTCTGAATGGCTAAATAAGATGTCATGTACGGGGAATTTCATTCTGTCTGTAAAAAAAAAAAAGAATACTGTGCAAATATTTGTATTTGCACATTTCTGTGGCTGAATATGAATGGCCGATATGAATATGAATAAAATGAAGAACTGAAAGTTGCTCTCTAGCATCGGAGCCCCAGTGCCAGGTCTCGGGTTCTGATTTACAGCACCGGTCCAGCTCCGCAGGTATACGTCCAACGGCTAAGTCCACAGCGCCTTGATGTGCTTCCAACACAGCTTCCAAAGCTAAACTGTTTTGCAGATGAGGAGAACAACACTCTCCTCTCAACGTATAGATTTGCCCCCTGGAGCAGCGTCAGCATATTTCTGTTGACAGTTGAGGCTCAGGTCAAGTTCTCCTGTGTGTTTAGACCTTCCCCTCCAGTGAACTGGGTCAAGACCCCCACAGACCCCAAGCCCACAAGCCCCCCATCCCCCCCAATCCAGTAGCATGCCGCTGCAGTCTTGCTTGGTCGGTCTGCAGATGGTTAGGAGTCCAGGCACAGAATTTGCCCTGTTTAAACTCCACTTAATCTTAATCCACAACATTCATAATAATGCATTCACATTTAAAACCACTAAAACTTAGTTTGATAATAAAACTATATGGCTAAATCAGGAATGGCTAAATCAGCATATTGCACTGTATAGTTCATGTGAAGAAGGGTACACTACAAACTTTTGTTAACCTGACAAAATCGAATTCTCTTCTCAATTAATTCAGTCTTTAAATCTAACCGTTTACATTGTTTAACCAAATAAAGTGCATTGCCAATAGCTTATTTACTCCTGTTTTATATGTTGATCTTATATTGGGCCATTCCATCAAATCAAAAGAGGTATAATGTCTATTGAACTACTGTACTTTTTCAGTAATTTCATCTTTCAAGAGTGAGACTGCCCTGTCCTTATAGATTTTAAATGACATATTGCAGAGATTTCTCTCTTCGGATCTCATCTCAATACCCCCCCCCCCCCCCCCCCCCCCAGTTAAAATATACTGTACCCTTCACATCACGTCTCCATGGATACTCCAGAATAAGGAAGTATCGAGGAAAATGAAAAAGCAATTTATCCCGTGGGTCGGGCAATTAATTTCCCGTACTGTTTTTGAAAGTTCTGCAGACTTCCGCACCATGGTGTATTGCTTGGCAGGAGCCATATACGGTGATGGAGTATAGTTCAGTTTACTCTATGTACCATGACTAAAATGCACACTAAATCATACATATTCAGACATGCATATTATTTCAATTCATTCCATGAAAATGCAACCCAGCAGTGACTTGGCCATCGAACCAGACTTCTTTACATTAAGAGGAGGTTGAGACCAAGAGATCATTTTCTACGTATAGTTATAGGGCTGTTCCACTAATTACTGTATGGAGTTAATGTCTGGGAGCACTGAGGGAGACACAGGTAGGATATTAGGACAGGTTCTATCAGGGAGTGTCATCTTTCCCTCCTGCATACCTGAGCTAAAAGCCTGCAGGTAATGAGAGTTACCTTGACCTTTGGTATGTAGCCTCACACACCCCTGCAGGGGAGACAAGAGCAGCTAGTAACAGCTAGGAGTTAGAGTTGTGCACGAGGCACATAGAGTTGGTTTATCTCAGCTCTGACACAACTCGTGGTAGACTCATCAATACAAATACAGCATCTGTTTGCATCGTAGACAAAGTCAAACTATCTCCACGTCCACACTGTGCCAGAAATAATGTGTTACCAGTGAATACACTTTAAAGTAATTAGATAGGTGTTTCCAAGCGACTGAATCTATTGACTTTGAGACTTTGGTGTGACTTTGACGCGGGTGTATTTCCTCGGGTCAGTCGCTAAGTGGTCAGGTACCGTAACCGCCAGCAGTGTCCAGGCTGAAAATAGCCTGAGCGGTTTCACAGCACTGGTGATGATATTGTTACAGGTCACTGCTTATTCTGCACTTCTCGTGTGTCTGAATGATTGGCATGCCGTCAGGAGTTGGTTGGGCTGTCACAAGCTGTTGTCATCCCAAAGTCTGGAATGTCCAGCATGCAGGAAATTCCATCTTTGGAAAACTCAAGCCCTCATTACAATTTAAGAGCCAAAACCACTGGGACAAGGAGAAAAATAATGACACATTTCTCTACCATGGTTTCAAAATATCATCACATGGCACAATGTAGACTCTACCTAAACGAAAACAAGTAAATCACACGCTATTCAAGAGTGTGATATTGTCACAAAGTTGAGAGGTTGACCACAAACCTAGAATCCTTTTAAATAATATTATGACAATAATTGGGCAATATTCTGCTTCATGAGTTGGATTCTGTCTACGTTTGAAACATCAGAGCTCAGATTTTCTAAGCAGGTTGACATAATTTCTAGTCAACTTTGTTTCGCAGAAGGAGTATGATTTTTGAGAATGCATAACCATCAAAACAATGTGTTTTTTCCAATGTGTATTATTGTCTGTTAGGCCGGCACAATATGTATTTCAGATGCTTGTGATGAATATTTTCCCTCCATTTATTTTAACAGGTTCCCACGATCATTCTCTTTGTACTGCTAGCCTTTGGCAGATAGATAGCTCTGTTTATTTACCAGAGGAGGACTTCTCAAACAAATCTGCACTAGTCGAGTATACAATAAGCAAATTCAAACTTCATGCGTCCGTTAACTATGACACCGGTCTTTGAGAGAAAAGTGGACAGAGCCACATGTTAGAGCATTGTGAAAGAGCAGTTATTGTCGGAGACGTCACTTCAACAGATGTTTAAATGATAAGTGATGTGAAGGACATTGATTTGTCTGTTGTGACTGGTCTGGATGGTGCTACCTTACCTTACTGGCCCTCTGTTTCCCTGGATAGCTCACATTCCTCTCTGTCTCAGACCTGGGATCAGTGAGGAGCTCTGTTCAGACCCTAACACTCACTCTCTCGCACGCACGCACGCACCCACGCACGCACGCACGCACGCACGCACGCACGCACGCACGCACGCACGCACGCACGCACGCACCCACGCACCCACGCACACACATATACACACATATACACAAACACACACACACACACACACACACACACACACACACACACACACACACACACACACACACACACACACACAGTGGTCACAGTATCCTTCAGTCAGCTCTCATATTTATCATCTGGACAGCTGAAGTGGTCAAAGCAGGGTCCTCTTCCCTGCGTTGCTTAACTGTACAACATACCCTTTGTGTACTGTGCCTGAAAGAGTTGTTTTTGGCAGGAGACTGTGGTTCTTAGTGTTGTTGAAGCATTAGAGAACACAAAGAAGCTCCTAAAGTGGTATTCGAGTGCCACTGTACACTTTAGACGCTCTTGAATATGTTGTTTATTGTGTTAACTACTCCACCATGTCAAATGCTTAAGGCTCACAAACCAGATGTCTAGCATTAGCCATAAATCTTTAGTCTTTTGTTCAAAACATCCCAGATAACCATCAATCACACAGTTGTTGATGAGAAATGCAATGTTTTGATTTGAAGTCTACCCTTGCCTGTTATTGAAGGTTAGAATAAAATATAGTTACTGCACTTGAAATAGTCCAAAGGAGGTTCCCATGGAGTGCAGTGTGTGTGTGTGTGTGTGTGTGTGTGTGTGTGTGTGTGTGTGTGTGTGTGTTCGTGTGTGTTCGTGTGTGTGTGTTCGTGTGTGTTCGTGTGTGTTCGTGTGTGCATGGGTCCTCGAACACTGACCTTGAGACCTCCACGGTGGCCTAAAGTGGAGTGTCTTAAAACTACCTTCTACGCCCATCTGCCAGAGGACACCCAGCCACCCGCCCAGACGGTCTGTGAGGTTGTCTGTGCGTGTTCTTTCTGCAGGGCATGAGTGAGTGAGGCCGCGCACCACACAGACAGTCAACAAAAGAGAGTAGACAGACAAATCTCTCTTACCCAAACTCCCTTTGAAAAACCACTGGAACAGAACTCATTGTACGCACAGTGAACCAATGGGCTCTGGCCACTGGAGCCAGCTTCCTCAGACCGATGCTCAGCGTCTCAGACCAACCAGAGCCACAGAGTTGACTCGTTGTGGTGTGAACAATGTGAACGCAACGCTCCGGGTAATTCTTAATCGCACTGTAACGTGCTAATGTGGGAGGGGCCGATGTGGCTGAGGCATGCCTTGTTGATTGCACACGCCTCCCAGCTCAGTTTCACCAGTTTCACTCTGGACAGAGGCTGCTCTGTTATTGTGCGCCATCCCAGTCCTACTGTACCGCCCCCCCCCACCAACCCTCCACCATCACCACCACCACCACACGTGAAGCTCTGACTTTGTGCAGCTCTGTTGAGGTGTACAGTAGCTGGAGCCTAGAGCTGCCAACAGCAGTAGCGGCTCTGCTTGGAAATATGATAGTCCCTTAGGACCAGAGGGGGGATTCTCATAAATCCTTCAGCTTGGGGAGAGGGGAGGTAGAAAGGTCTTTAAAAACTCCTCTCCATTAAAAACACTCAAGACGTTGCTTTGTACTCAGCACAATGACTGATTTCCACATCAGGAGTGGTGTTATTATTGCTCTTTCTAGACAAAAGGTGAATGGGTAATTAAATGTCCATGCAAAACCACTAGTTTTAAATATGTTATATCAATGCACAGTTTTCGGCAGAGGTCTGTATATAAACAGTGCGATGAAGCCTTTAATTTCTCATTATGCGTAGTCAGGAGGATGAAGGGCTGTGGCTACGCTTTCCTCCCTTTCCTTGATTGCACTTGTTGATACAGAACAGAGCTGGCTAAAATCATGGATGATTTGACATTTAACACACAGCTGTAATGAGTTTATAATAATATGCAAGGGGGAACCGGGGGGGGGGGGGGATTGTCAAAACCTTTAACAGAGGGCTTTCTTTCCACTTTTTTGTCGAATACATTTCCCAGGGTACTGCTGTTATAACACAGAGGCCTAGCTCATTGGTGCCCAAAAACCCACTTCTTTGATTTGTGTTTCAGTGGTCATCCCCTGGTGACATGAAAGACGAGATGTAACCACGTCGATTACATTTCAAAACGCTTAATATTCCACAGCCTGGAAGAAACATGATCACTGTAGACTCACTGGATCTCCTCTCTTGGATATGCACACACAACAAGAGTGTGAATCAGTATGAAACTGAGACAATGAATTGTGACTGGCATCATGGTGGTTCATTTAGTAGCTGCAGACATCTGGCGAACAACGGCACCATTTTACTTATACACACTGTTTGTATCATTAGAGTCACAAAGCAAACCAGGCTGATGAAGACTATGGACAAATCCCTCTGACAGGTCAAATAAAGAGCCTTTTCATCTCCCTTTCTAAAGACAAAAAACTAAGCTGGATCAAGAACTTTGGATCCTGTTTTGGGTTTTCCGACACTTGAGATGTCAGCGTAATCTTTTGCAGTGTTGAGCTCATCTTACGTTGTCAGACTTCCTAATCCACTACAGAGATATTCTTTTCCCCTCCTCTCTCCCATGGCTCTTCTTCCCACACTGATGAGACCCTTTGCGTTTGTGTTTCCACACCAGTGTACTGTCGCTGCTGTGTGTTAGCTCTTTGCTCCTGTTATCAATTTGCTGGATGACCTGGTCATTGGTTCGCCTCATCGCCACCATCGCATGTAAACACTGTACAATAAATACAGGTCATCTCCCTCCATTTTGAGATCTGACTTGTGCCTCTCTGATGAGGCATGCATTTGATGAGCCATATTTCTCATGCTCAAGATGACAGGTGATTTCTTGAGCCCTGTTGGAGATGACTAAGTTATTTTAAACCATTTATTTATCAATGCTTACTTGTTGTCTCTGTAACGGCGTGGTAATAGCAAGCTGATGGTAGGCACTGAACTAATGACCATTGACTTATTTTATAGGCACCAATTTTGGTCTGTTAGTCATCTTTTGGGATTAATGGGGCATCCTAAAGACCTCTTCATCCCCACTACCCCCTGTACAAGTGTCTCTACTGTAAATAAAGTATTTTTTTTTTTTTTTTTTTTTAAGTAATTCTTCCTTCTTCTAGCATTGTGACTGCCAATAGCCCCTGGTCCAAGCATAGATTACTTTTTCTTATGATGACTGATGGATAGATGATTCACTTACTTAGACAAATGTACTCGTTGTAAGTCGCTTTGGATAAAGGCGTCTGCTAAATGCCATAAATGTAAATGTAAATGTAATCCTCTATCTAGCCATCTTGTACTCCTTGGCATTGCAGTGGAGGCTGCTGGAGGTAGAAATCGGAGGACGGGAGTCTGTCTTACTATTTCCACCTCCACTGACAAAGGGTAGTAGATTGTAAACAGACCTCCTCTCTCAGCAATAGGAAACATTCATTACCCATATTCATATCCACCAGCGTGTGTAGAGGATACTACACTGTTTATGGGAGAGCACTTGAAAATGACCATTTCTAAACCAGACCGAGACCTCGTATATTTTCAAACTCAGCTTTCATGTAAACTCTACAGCTGCGTTGTACAGTACATATAAAAATACCTCTGAGGGTTTTGGCGCAAGGTATAATTATGGCATTGGGCATGCTCCCTAAAGTCATGTAAGGGCTCGCTGAATTTCAGCCAATGAGTGTTATAACTGATTTGTAACTGATTTACAAACTGTAATCCTGCCATCTTAACTACTAATCACCCTTTACAACACCTTAATTTATATATATATTAAAAAAAAAAGCATTTCACTGTCAAAAACTCAAACACTAACAAAACATTCCTTAGCCAGATTCAATTCCCTTCTGCTTAGCAAAACATTACACTTTACAGTTAGGAATAAAACAGAAAAGACAGGAAATGTGTTACATGTTGTCTATGTTTATGTTTGCCATTCTGATTGAAACAACGCATGGTATTGTCTTTGAAATTAACAATAACCATATGCCTTACAGTATGGCCAGTTTCCTGCAGGCCCCCTAACTCTCTTCTCAGCTGCTCCTGGCCCTGTGTCTGAAGGCTCTGACGGAGTCTGGAAAACATGTCTCCCAGCGAGGGCCTACAGCAGACGCTGCTGCACGCTGCTGCACGCTGCCTCGGCCCAGCAGGTTACGCACCCCTGTATTATGTCTCCCAAATGGGAGCACCAGCGGAAAGTGTCAGTCACAAGACTTTCTGCAACCTAGAAGAACAAAAACAGCCCGTGTCTGTTTCTCCACTTTCCCTGACACAGCACATCTCTCAGGGCACACGACCGCGGCAAACGCCAGAGACCTCCGGTGACGGGCTGAGCACGTCCTCCGATTTCTACCTCCACCAGCCTCCCCTGGAGTGCATGGAGCAGTATGAGCTACTGTAACCCCTGCAGGACTGGTAAAATGAATGGGAAGGTAATTATGGAGACTGGCTCTCTCAAGTGGAACTGTTGTGCTATGTCACGCCGTATTGAAAGTCTCATCCATCAGGCTCAGCTGGCGTTTACCACTTCCCTTTTCAGCAGATGACAAAATGGCATCCCAGGGCCAAAACTCACAGACCCCGCTATCTGTAAACAAACCATCGGCACCAGGCACTTTGAAACTGTCAGTTAATTACGTTGCTCCTCTGATCACAGAATCGGTTAAACTACCGCATTGGAGCCTGCGATGATGTTGAACTTCATCCGACAGTATATCATCACTGTCTTGGCTGTTTGATGAAAATATCAATATCCACTGTCCATTTTTCGGGGTGGGAGGGGGGGGGAGTATTATTATGAATAATATTCATGGCAGTTTGAGATATTTCCTGGCAAATGTGAGTATAATCAGTGAATGCGTAGGTGGGAAAAAGAAAGCTGCAGTGCGAGAGCCGTCCCTGAGTGGTTCTCCGGTCCGTCTTCATCAGGGAGGTTAGTGCAACGTGATGAAAGAGGCGTTGACCTTTGTGCACAGCTGATTTAGAAGATTAGTCATTCGTTACTTTTCCTCCGGCCCTCTATGGACTCCTGCTTTCTCCACAGCTAGGTATCATCTGCTAAAGAAATCCTACTTACAGTCTTTGTGATATATTGGTCCAAGAGGATGTATCACTGACCTACAGTCTTTTTTCAGAATCAAGCTTCTTGAACAAATGAATCCCCATTGACCAGCCACAGTGAGTTGGAAAATGTAACGTTAACCCATCGTGATCTGATTTATAGGGAATGTGGCAAAAATAAACTGAATGTACCGTGTGTTGTTAGCAGAAATTTAGCTTGCTTTGTTCCATCTTGAATGTTGTACCGGAGGGAGCAGCAAGAGGTTTGCAGCATTGTGAGGTGTACAACAGTACAGCTAATCAATACAACAAGTCCAACATGAAAACACAGGGCAAATGCAACTGATCTAAAAATAAAAATAAATAAAAAGGTCCTTGCAGATGTTCATGTTTCTCTGCACTGTGACTTTGGACTAAAACGACACAGGCATCGTATTAATGTCTTTCTGCTGCGTGGTCTTGCTTTAATGTCAACAAACATCAAAGCAGATTTGGAGTGCATGTAAACAAGTCTCAGATCACTGATGAGTGAGTTGAAGTCCACGTGATTTATGTCCATGTTGCACACAGCCCAAGCTACCAATTGGAAAATGTTGCATGCAGCTGTCGAGTGACTGACTGTGCTCTCGGTGTGCCAGACAAGTCACAGGCTGAGGTTTGGCTGTTAGCATTTGCTCTTGGCTGATTAATTAGCAATATGATTTGTTACTTATGGTATAACTGCTGATTGATGGATCTTTTAATCCTAAAAGCAACCACTTTGCATTTTAGTAGCCAACTATTGCCTCATGCGTGTAAACAAAGTTCTTCGACATAGAATACATTCAGTCTCCTTCAGCGAGGTTAGATGTACTACTTTACACACATACGGTGTGAGATTAATACCCTACTCCCGACTCCGTGCCTTTCCAGTCATCTGGGAAACCCTCTTAGTTTGTTGAGGGGCAGCTATGGACAAATCACCTGGCAGACATACTCTCACCAGCGTTCTCTCTTCCCTCCAAAACAGCTGGAGAAGGCAAGCACACCGAGACAAAACACAGGGGTCCTCTCAGGGTCCCCAGAGAGACAGTTCCGTGCATGCTTCAGCTTTACCGTAAACGCTTGTAGTTATCCTCCATCAGTGGAGCGAACCGCTCTCCTGGGGGACAGAAAGGGGGACAGAAAGGGTCAGGCCTCGGACAAGAAAGGGATTTCCCGATCGTCTTAAAGGGTGAAGACCAATATTTCACCGTTGTTTGTCAGTGATAGTTGTGAGAGGCCTAAAAGCCTGGAGCATTCCTCAGATTCCTGCTGGTTCCAGTAAATCCAACGGGGTGTTTACTGGTTTGCCTCCACTTTTACAACACATTTACGCCTCGTGTTGGTTAGTTTCCACCAACCTGTTCCCCAAGGCAGTTGGTTTGCCAAAATCTGCAGAAATGGTTTAATATGATTCTTAGTCATGTGGAGAACACATGGTTTGTCTCTACCTTCCAGCCCATGTACCCTAACAAGGATTCATTCCCTAAACATTGCTAAATATAAATATGATTACCAATAATTAGACTGACTATTTATGCAAATATTTACTGAATCATTCCACACAAAATAGAGGGTAATAATACCTTTCACATTCAATTTCAATGACGACTTAATATGACTGATGACCTTTTAAACTTTTCATGAAGCACAGCACATGTTGTGCTCTAACTTCCAGTAAAGTTACCCAAGAAAACCATTTTCGAGATGGAACACGTAGCATACATGTGTCACTGTAAGTCAGATAACTGATAACGTTCTCTGTTCTTCGTGACTAAGAGTCTCCATACATGCTCCTGGCGTGTTTAAATGGTACGTTAGCATGGAAAAGTCTAATCTTGAATTACAGCGTTTACAGGCAAGAGTAGTAAATCACTTCTGCTCATAGGCTGAATGCATGACAGTACTACATAAAATAAGCCTAATTACCACGTTGGTCAACATGTCTTATCAGTGGTCAAAGTTGGGGCTTTTTCTCCTAGTTATGAAGAAAGAATTAGTGTCATGTATCTGCTAACATGTAGAGGCATACCTAAAAGTGACTGATCAATCAGGAAACATCTAGTGAACATCTGTTCCTGGCCACGAGCCCTATAACAAATGACTGGAAGTGATGCACAGTCTCGGGGAATTCCATAGCGACCTCTCTGAGCTTTGGCATGAATCACGGCAGACAAAGTGTATGTCCTCTGGTGAGTCTTTGGCCATTTGGAAGTCAGGTTTACTGGTGTAATAGATGACAACAGGAAATATATTTCACACTCGTAATGTTATTATACCGGGACTTAGAACGGGGATCTAGGTCAAAATATTGTTTGTCCATTTTCTTTATTATTGCAGGAGAATTAATATGATGTCATGGATACAAATAACACCTGTTCTTTGTTGACATGGACATATTGAGGACCAGAAAATCAGTTTAGACTGCATCATGGAAGTAATAGAGGAAGCAATAAATGCACATTCCAAAATCTATTCATCACGGCTCTGAAGCAACCCTGCACAATGACTGATGAGCAAAATCTTGAGATTTTTATTTTTATTTTTTAAAACAACCACCAACATCTTGAAAATACTTTAATTCAGTTGCGCATAATTTACTTTAATCCTTACATCATGACTGCAAAACGAGTTAAGATCATATGACGGTAACAGGCGGCAACTGATCATGAAAAGAACATTTACCAAAAGACAAATACTCAAAGCTGATCAGAGTTTAGAGCAACAAGTCCACATCGGGAGTGATCCCCAGGAGTGATCCCCAGGAGTGATCCCCAGGAGTGCGCCTCAGACTCAAACTAAACATGACTTGTGTTTGGATGGCTTGACCCGCCGCAGTCAGACAAATGTTAAAAATCTCTTTAAAAATCTCTTTTTTTTAGACATGGAGTTCACAAAAGTAACATACACATGTGTGAGAATCAATATCAATTTGCAAGCAATTATCACTATTGGTACTCCAATTGCCAATCTCAATATTTTTCCCAAAATGTTAAGTTAATCCAATTGTGCTTGATTTCACAGAGATGTAATCAGTATACTAGCTGCCTCGATATTCTGCCAATATTTCCATCCATACAGACATGTTTATTGAAGGAATGGTTCAGCTTCACTTACATGTCCGCATTTCCTCAACCACCCCCTGCAGCTTAAGCAGCAGAGGGAAAAACAGAGAGCTTAGGGCAAAAAAAACATAATACATTTTCAAGATGGTAGGACCATGAACAGTAGTCAGCACTTCCCTTTAAGCACTCTCCAAGCTGTTTGAGAGGCCCTCACAGAGCGACTGTTAATGGAGTCAGAAAGAGCCAGGACGATGTCTGTGTTTGGGTACATTCTTAGGCAAAGTGCCCAGACACCAACAATGGCTTCCATGACTCTCCTGGAACTTGTGCTTTGCCCCAGCCACAGGGATGCCTTTAGATGTGATATTATGAGAATTGTTCATCTATTTACGCTGTGTTTTTTCATGCCACGGGGAGAGATAACTCATTTTGATTGTTAGATTGTCTTTGATGGTACGCCTACAGAGCTTGGCAAACCGTTATCCATTGCCTGGAAGGATCAAGACCACAGGCAGTAAATAAAGAAGGCTATCTACTGCGTAAAGACCGATTAAGATAATAAAACCACTGTCATTCATTAGATACTTTACTATGACCCTGACAGCCTCCGTTGATTGGTTTCCAAGAGGGGAGCCCTGGAATGGTTGGAGATGGCACCATCCCCAGAGTCCAATGGACACTATTCTACATGAGCCAACTGCTTTGGAAGGATGATAAATCTGCCTTGCTTCGTTTGAAGAATTTGGAGGAGAATCCAAACGTTAAGACTAGACTTAAGGAGAGTGGGATTGATCATAGAGGTTGAACCGCTCTGTGCAGAACACTGGTGTGAAACAGGATTTGTTCAAAATAAGCCAGGATAAGTGTTCATGATTGCATGATTGAAAGTCGGCCATATGGAAGGTTGTGTCCAACCGGAGCCGGGGGATTGCAGGTCTGAAAATGTCATGGTGACCGGACACTGAATATGTCGTCGGAGCTCAGCATGCGAACCCAAAGTAAATGTTTAAGTGCCTAACCTATAGCCTTGGGCAAATCTGTTCATAGAAACGAGTGGATAGCACATGTTTCCACTCAGCGAAAACATGTGCAAGAATGTCAATGCATTCCAAAGATAGTACAGTTTCAGACCCTAAACCTGGAGTTGTACATCATAGTAGTAATTCTAATCACTGACTGTTATATACACACAATATTATCTGCAGCTTGACCCACAAAACTCTTCAGAAATGTTCGGGGAGGACAGCACTGCATATGGTATTTCGGGGGTTTCGTTTTCTTCATTAAAAAAAATACTGTAATACTGTAATCTCTGAGAAGTAGGTCAGTCATGTGCCACAAATCATCATAACTGTACATATTGTGTCTCCCAGGAGAACCTCTCAATGCTGGGAGGGGACAGCAACCCCTGAAGCCTGACTCGGTAGGGATCCTCTGATCCATTGACCTAAATAGTGAAGAATGTGCTTCCTGTACATGAGTGATGATATTTCTAAACCGTGTTCTTCACTTGATTTGCACACCTTGTAATTCTTAGCACCCTTGCGCAAATCCCAGAACCGGCCAGGGATGAAAGGATTCCCTGGCCATTGATGTCCCAGAAATTCACCTTGGGTTTTCCCGGTTGTCTGTGATGACGGGCAGCTGCCCTATTGAACTGTGTATGACATACCTACATGGATGGATGATGCATGGCTACACGGGCAGTCCTTGGGGTTAGAGTTAGGGTTAGGTGGCATGTATGGATGATGATGATCATTGTGCAGGTTGTTGTAGCATTGTTATGGGAATGATAAATGGCCATCGCGTGACTTTCACTTCAGACTTTCACCTCCGTGATGCGCCATTGCACGCCATGAGATGAGATGAAAGTGATTGGAAACCGCAGTGTTGTTGATCCCAGAGCAAGCCATGAGATGTTGGTATGAGTAAATCATACACCTGGATGGATATTGATTGTTCGATTGAGCAATACCTGAGCATCACTGGGATCAAATACAGCAGAAGACAGTTGACATGGCTATGATCAGTGTCTGTGAATATTTGATTTCCAAACCCGCAGACAAAGGGAATGAGTCCAATGCCTACAGCAGGCCAAAGTTCGACTCGAGCTGCCTGCACACGTTTTGTGCCATTCAACACACACTGGTCCTGTAAAGGGCCTAATAAAAAAACAATGGAAGTGTTTAAACTCATACTGTAGGAGCACTGAGAAGTGGAGCTCCCTGTGGACTCATATACATGTCCGTTAAGTCACTCTGACAGAACTAGAACCTCTACATCAGCAAATCACTATGATGTCATGGGAATGATGCACGCTGGCGTGGAACACAATGCTGTGGGCCGACGAAATGTACTGTTAATGGGTGCTCAGAGTGTCCGGGGGTGTCAAAGGGGAGAGATTTGGCTTCAACTTTGCCGGCCATTATTCAGAGCTGCTTCGATGTGCGGCGGGTTTTAAACAGCTTTCAGACCCCCATGCTGCTCAAGCCTCACAAACGTCCATGGAATCAGGGTGGACTTGTTCGTCGCACAGAGAAGAAAACTGCAAGTCTATGTGGGAGGATGAAATACCATTGTTGACCTTTGATTCGTTCTCTAAATCCCCAACGCACAAAACCATCAGTGAAGTATTTATTTTCGCATAAATCAGTATTGGCGGCTTCGCATTGTGACATAGCGGGAGAGGCAGGCTGTGCTGGTGTTCTGTGCAGAAAGCGGTTTTGTCCGTGTATGTACTGGGTGCACTGCTCTATAAATACACACCATGTCAGTCTATCAATAACAAAGCAATTAACACATCAAACATCATGTTACATGAATAAGATTAGCTAAATCCTAATCTTATACTCTCCCTTTCAAAAGGAAATTAAAAACGATCTACGTTTGACATTCGGCACAGTAGTATTGCTTATACAAGTGTGTTTTAAAGACAAAAAAAGTCAAAGAGAACCCATGCAGCTGTTTCATTGTTATTCCAGTAGAGCTGCCACTGGTTGAGTTCTGATGAAACAGAAAAGTTAAACATTCAGTGGAAACTGACTTTAGCAATGGAACGGCACCATGTACCAAAGAAAGCATTTGAGACGGATGATTCCAGTGAAAAGAGTCATTGGTGACGTGACACTTTGTACTGGCAACACCAATTTTTTAATGCGCTTCGGTGTCTTGCCACTGAACAATCACATTTGACGTCACGTTATTCCATGTTCAGTAATAACGGGAATTATGGTATGCTGCTTTATTATGGTGTTCTTGCCATTGTCCAAAAATGGTAATGCCTTTAAAAAAAATAATAAACACAGAATTCTACAGAAGTCACAACATGTTGTAATGCATTCCAGCTCCTTTTCTAACTTCTCTCTACTTTTTAACTTTGGTAAGAGGACTTTCCACTCCTCAGGTGCCAGTCAATGGCAGCTTTTCAGTCCCTGGCAACAGCTTGGCGGTCTCTTGTGCTCAAAGCAGATGTACTCTCTCTCTTTCCCAAAGTACAGTCTGCATGTCCATGGCACTCAGACAATGTATACCTACAAACTCATTATCCCCTTGTGTGGTCGCCGGGAACTCCCATGTGATGACACCTCTTGACGGTGGGCGTCTTTTTCTCAATGCATTCTCCCAAACTCCGTAGTGTTGGTGGATTTCTACTTTCCGGACAACACATTTACATTCCTGGATTCAACTGGCTCTCCTCCGGGGGGGGGGGGATGCGTGACTTGCCAGTCTGTCAGCTCGTTACTCAGACGCATGTGTTAGCAGTCACAGCACAGTGGCACATGCATACCTTCCTCCATTATCACTATTGCTCAGAAAAGCAGAAGGATCTGCGTTTCTATCGTCGGCATGCGCCATGGATGACTTGGTGTCTGGCTATAAACAATAAGCGAAGACAAGGTCACGGAGCAAAGTGCATCCAACATAATCAGACAGTGACATCACTTACAGGAATCGAGAAGAATCACTGCCACCGATTAATCGTCTTCTCGCACGCATGGGTCCGGGACTTGTGTTAGCTAAACTATATTATATTAGCTAAAATAGTAATAACGCTTTCCTTTTCAGTTTATTTCAGTACAATTTAATATGTATGGTGTCTGTTTCCAACACTGAACAATCAGAGTTCATTTATGGCAGTTTTATGGTGAAAAGAGTGAACAGCTTATCATTACGTTACTCCATAGTACATCATTTTCACCACCCATCGCCAACTCCAAAAGCCACTGGTAATACCCATGCTTCCCTTCCTAGCCTGATGTGATAAAGCATGGATTACGATCAGTGATTTGCCATGGCCAGCAATTCAAATTCATTTCAGAGCTTTGGCATGTTCAACAGTACAAAGAGCAGAACAAGTGAACATTTGGCCAAGTCTGGCAACAAACCACCTTCATCCCATAAATGACATCTGCTGCTAGAAACTGTTAGCTCTCCATTGTGCTCCAACATACATCACGCCTTGATGGTAGCAATGCACATACATGTACAGTTAATCACTCGTTGACCATTGGTTATTGCTGTGGTACTATTCTGTTTTAATTGGGTGTCAGTGGTAAGATGCCATATAAGGAAGTACAATATTCTCATTCAATCGCTGAACAGGAGCACAGCAGTGTTTTTCCAGAGATGATTTACTGGCATCTCCCTCGAGCGGTCTTGTGATGGATTATGTCATCATTTAGAAAGATAGATGTGTCTAAAGTCGAAAACACAGAGGCAAACACACGTTATTCATGGCACACCTCTTTTCTTAAGAACGTCTTAAGAATAGTTCTTAATATAGCTGCAGGGCACAGAGTGTGATCCCATCCAGGCTAGTGGTGGGGAGGACTAATGTTAGTTAACTGACTCATCATGAACGCTGGTAAATTCCAGGCCTCTGGCAGCGGGATGAGACTCCTCATCTGCGTGTGTACTAATGCTAGCCTGCTGTATCACGCACAATCTAATCAAACCCATAAACTATGTTCCGACAACTTCAGGTTCAGCAAAATGCCATCGGCTTGTCAAAGAGTGAGAACATTCTCGTTCTGTACACTGGGTTAGGGTTAGGGCACACTGATGGTTTAGATATTAACCTACTACACATATTACTGCACCAGCCAAGCATCTTGAAAAATCATGAAACTTGTTGAGTGGTCTCTGCATTTGCCTCAATTTACAACCTTTCAGAGAGCAAACTGGACCAGCTCCTCTGACCTAGTTGTGTCAAGGTAATAATTAATCCACCTGCTGGTAATTATCTAGAGACTCTACCATCATAACACACACAGAAACAGGCAGGACATATAAATCTAGAGTGTGTGTATACTATGTATATACATTTCAATTTGTACATATACAATGTTTTCTGATAAGATAGCGTCATCGGTAATTGTTGCCTTTGTTTAGATGTCAGGAATAAGACAGACAGTCAATGCTGAGGCACCGCAGAGAAATTCGTAACAAAGACTAAACACACAGAAACTTTCCCACCCAAAGAACCATACTTCTCTGCCACATTTGTGTGTGTGTGTGTGTGTGTGTGTGTGTGTGTGTGTGTGTGTGTGTGTGTGTGTGTGTGTGTGTGTGTGTGTGTGTGTGCGTATGTGTGTGTGCATGCGTGCATGCGTTTGTGCGTGCATGTGTGTGCGCGTGCGTGCGTGTTTGTTGGAGAGAAACAGAAAGAGAGAGTAAACCCTGCCATTTGACTATCTATGGGCTGTTTCCGCTGCATATTTATTTGCAGTATTCATCAGGATTTGGCATGTTCCAGCCCCACCCTCCCCCCCCCCCACACACTACCTACCTCATAGGCCTGTCAACCTCACCTCCCATAGACACACCCGAGCACACCTGCCTCTGTTGTTTGTGCACAGTGCTCCTCTGAAACATAAGAAAATATATTCCCAGCTACGAACCCCACTCCCAATCCCAGCCCTCAGGGAACTTTTCCATCAGAGTGAATCTGTCGTTTGACTCCCTGAACACTATTGTGTTTTCACTTCCTGTGTGCTTTACTGTAGAAAGCTATTGGAACAGTGAAGTGAATACTATCGACCAGAGGCTGTCATAAATAAGCCACGCCACAGGTCAGTCACATCGCTGTGCTATGCATGATAAGGAGTCTGCTTATCAAACCTATTTTTAGGATCCTCTCTATTTTAGGGATGTAAGTCATGTTGTGTAGTCATGTTGTGTAGGCGGTTCTGTGAGTTCACGGCTGTTTGTCCAGAGTTTCCATCATCGTCCCTATTCCCCCTCCCCTGAGTGTTGCTCCACACCGCACGGACATCTGGATGGTAGCTACTACTCCAGGATTTAGCTAACATCGATTTCGGCAACAACAACAACAACAACAACAACAACAACAAAAAGAAGTGAAATACCTAAATCTCCTGCCAAAAGTGAAATATGGGACAAGTCTCAGTCAGGAAGGGGGGGATAGTGTCAGGACATAGCAGTGGTATAGAGTCTGAGTTTGTACTGAGGGGAGAGGAGACAGATGTAGTGAAAGGGTTTTGGAGAGTTTAGGGATGACTCATGCTAGGCTACTACGACTGACTCCTTCACCTGCTTGGTGATGTCATGATAAGAGCTGGAGAAAGTGAAGAATATTCAATAATAGAACAATAGCTTCGGTAGATTATAGGGTGTTGAAAATTCTTATTTCACTTTTCTTCTGTTCCCATATCAATTAATGCATAATTAACATAGACATGTGTTGTTTCAGTCTCATCACTACACCAAATAAACCAAATAAACTACTGACAGTAAAAACTAACATTAAATTAACATTAAACTTAAATAGAATTTGGCCTATAAACAATATTTTATCCGTTACTCTTATTACGTTACCGGTGTATGTGATGAAGGAAGTTGACTGAAGTGTGAACTCACGACGGCCCCCAGTGGTTAAACTCTGAATAGCAATTGAGGTATAAAACCACATTAGAAACTTTTCAATGAAACTGACATAGGTTATTTTATTTGATACATATATGTGTTGTCGTAATGAACACAAACCGTTTTGTGTCATTTTATATTTGATTAACTCATTAACATGTTAAGTGCACCTCATTCACTTGTGTTATATGAATGATGATGATTGTAATCAAGTTCATAATGTGAGAAAAATTATTAAAAAGTGTCTGTAACAACAAAGGCATATTTTACTAATAACGTACGTTTAACAGGAAACGACGGTTTGGCCCCTGTCCGTCTATTAAATATTTCTCTGGTTATGGAAATTCAGCTCAGGAATGCATTTTTTTCCTATGTGTACGTCTCGGATATTACTCCGTTGTGAGGTAAGAAGATAAGTTCGTCCCTCTAACGCTCTGATTGGAGGAGATGTGATCTCAGGAATGTCATGAAACTATTTAAATAGCACTTATGTCTACAGTTTCGGTAGAATTGTCTGAGCATCGGAATAAAGACAGAACGACCCTCAAAGAGTTCTCCAAGACTAATAGATATATATTTTTGAGATTCAGGGAATAAGGGAATAAGTATTTTTTGGAGAATCTCAGAAGAAATAACAGGAGAACTAAACTCCGACAATCAAGGACTTTCTTCAAATTACAATACAGCTTTGATCTATTCTAAAACACATTTGATTCTATTCAGGTTTGTACATATTTCAAAATGATCATTCTTTATTCGTAAAATGAGTTTTTATTATATGTATTGTATTGTATTGTATTTTCTTGTATCGATGTATATTGAGAGGTGCGTGAGTTCAGGTAAAAAAAAAAAAAATGTATTTAATATTTAAAAAATGTAACGGGTGTTTTTACCTCAGGTTGAAACAGAAAACATCTGCGGTTTCATCATGAAGCTGACAGGAGTCTTTTTCCTGTTGATGCTTTGGAATTGTGATGGCAGCAGAGTGGCAGGTGAGTTATGGGGGATGTGGAAAATGTGTTAAAAAAAATTTTCCACAATATAAAATAATGTGAGATCTGCCTTATCCGTGAACCTAAAGTTGCAACAGAAGCTTACTGCCATTCTCACTTCACAGAGAGCGGAGATGATAACAGCGTGTATGATCTGTTCGAGCTTGTGCGAGTCCACAAGAGGCACCACGGAGTTACCTTAGTGAAAGGCGCAGATCCTTACAGTCCTGCCTACAAGATCCTCAACGCGGACCTGATCCCCCCAGTTCCCGAGATCTCCTTCAGGGACCTAATTGATTCAGTTCAGGCTGAGAGGGGATTCCTTCTGCTGGTCAACTTCAAGCAGTTCAAGAAAACCAGAGGCAGTCTTTTGAGCATTTCGAAGAATGACGGGTCTGGACCGATTTTAGAAATAATTTCTAATGGAAAAGCCAACACGCTGGATGTGGTGTACTCCACCATGGACCAGCAACAGGTAGTGTCAATAGAAGATGCGGATTTGGCCACTGGACATTGGAAGAATATCACACTGTTCGTGCAGGAGGACCGTGCGCAACTGTTCGTGGGATGCGAAGAGGTGAATATCAGGGAAATGGATGTGCCCATCAACAAGATCCTGACACAGGAGATCGCGGACATCGCCAGCCTGAGGATCGGAAAGGGAGCAGTAAAAGATAGATTCATGGTAAATATATATATGACTTCATGTATGCCGTTATTACTAAATTGCAAATAATGTAATAATGCACTGTTTTAACTGTTTTTGTGTGCTACAGTCCTTATGCCTAATATGATATGATAATGTTTGAGATAAACTGTTAATACTGTAATCTCTAATGACATGAAAGGGTGTCAATCAAATGTGAATAAGGAATAGCTCTAAATGGAAAATGTATGTCTACAGGGGGTGCTTCAGAACGTGCGCTTTGTTTTTGGGACCACCCTGGATGCCATCCTGAGGAACAAGGGATGCCAAAGCTGTGAGTGATGATCACAAAACAAAACAAAAAGTTGTTTCTTTTCTATTGTTGCATGACATTTCGACTGTACACAGACATTCATTTGTATACCCTCCTTCCTACAGCAGTGTCCTTGACTGACGTCATGACCTTGGACAACCCAGTGAATGGCTCCAGCCCTGCTATTAGGACAGACTACACTGGCCACAAAACCAAAGGTGAGGCCTCACTCTCTGGGGACAGAGATATTCACTCTTACTGGTGTCTGTACAGCACAGCTGTAAATGTAAAATTGAGTGATGTCTGACAGAGTGCTTTCCCCCCCCTCTACAGACGTGCAGTCTGTCTGTGGATTCTCCTGTGAGGATATCGCCAGCATGTTTAAAGAGCTCAAGGGACTCGGCCTGGTTGTTAAGCAGCTGTCGAACGAGCTCAATAGAGTGGTAAGCACCGAGAGCCAGCTGGGTCTGGGGTCTATCATCCGTCCCTCTCTCCTCCCTCTCTCCTCCCTCTCTCCCCCTCTCTCCCCCTCTCTCCTCCTCTTCCACTCCCTCTCTCTGCTACCAGTTAAAACCTCTCCACAGCACAGCCACTTGTCCTTGTAATGGCAGCGCCGGCCAAGTCTCTAATGAGCCCCATGTGAATACACACAAATATGTTTGTCTGTCATTGGATTTGTATTGCTTTAGTTGAATCAAGCTGTCTTAATCACAACATTGGTTGGTGATTCACTCCTATTGGAACTTTGGCCATGCAAACGTTTTCCATCCTGGTGTCTGAACACTCTCTCTCTCTCTCTCCTCCCCTCTCTCCCCCACTCTCTCTCTCTCTCTCCTCCCCTCTCTCCCCCACTCTCTCTCTCTCTCTCTCCTCCGCTCTCTCCCCCACTCTCTCTCTCCTCCCCTCTCTCCCCCACTCTCTCTGTCTCTCTCTCCTCTCTCTCTCTCTCTCTCTCTCTCTCTCTCCCTCCCTCGGCAGTCTGAGGACAGTTCTTTGCTGATGAACCAGATGAAGATCCACAGCGGCGTCTGCCTCCACAACGGCATCGTGCACAAGGACAAGGACGAATGGACGGTGGACGGCTGCACCGAGTGCACCTGCCAGGTAAGTGTCATCACCACTGGTGGGGTTTCCAGCTTTGCCAAAACATGGCAGTACTTCCTAAACCCCGCTGTAATGAAGTGATAATAGGCTCTTGTGTTCATAGTGCTGTATAGACCAAAGCACCTCTCTAACCCGGCAGTGTCTGTCTGTTAGCCGACACCTTACCTCAGGGAGAATATCAACGAAACAGTCGGGGACGTTTTGCCCTATCAAACCAAAATAGCAGGGTGTCTAACGGGTGTTTGTGTTATTATGTAATTGGCTAGGTGTCAGGAATGCATCTTTAATCAGACATTTTACAGAACCTCAGGTTCTGCTTTTCAACATAAGATTACTAGCTCGCCTGCCCCCCCCCCCCTCCACCCAGCACCCTGCTTGTCCTGAAAGATCACCCCGTTGTTCCCAAACACGGCAATTCGTCCTGACCCAGCAGCAACTGCTTTACATAATGCTTAGTTAATGGTCCAGATATTGTTCTGCACTGCACAAGGGACGAACGCTGTGCTAATGCAGCATTTCTCTCTCTACAGAACTCTGCCACTGTGTGCCGCAAGATCTCCTGCCCACTGATGCCCTGTGCCAACGCCACCGTGCCCGACGGAGAATGCTGCCCGAGATGCGGAACTCGTAAGTAATACCGCGTGTTAAAACACTAGAACCAAAAGTCTTTATGAACATCGGACGAAGCAGAACCAGCAAACTCATGTTTACCCTGTTAGTGAAACAGACTCAGAGTGACCTTGTGGTATTGGAAGAGGAGCTTTATAGCTTTTTGCTGAGTTTTCTGACAACCTGTCTGTCAAAGATATTTTAATTTGCCAGATGTCTTTGCGATTGACCTTTTCATTAGCATCTCTCAGATTCCCTGCGTACACCTTGGAATGCCAGGTCTCAAATCTCCTGGGCTAATTGACTCCGATAGGGCCAGTTATTTTCACCCCCCCTCCCCTCCCCTCCCCTCCCCTTCCCTCCCCTCCCTGAGCTCTGGTAGTAATAGCTCTCCCATTGTGCCCCCCCCCTCCAGCGAGTGACTATGCAGAGGATGGCTGGTCTCCCTGGTCTGAATGGACACATTGTTCCGTGACGTGTGGAAGGGGCATCCAGCAGCGCGGGCGCTCCTGCGACCGCATCAACAGCAACTGCGAGGGCACCTCCGTGCAGACGCGCGACTGCTACCCTCAGGAATGCGACAAGCGTTGTGAGTACCCTGCCGTTTTTACATCAACCTCTCAAAATAACCTCTCTAAATAGTACTACCTTTCATTAGTACTCTCATATGACATTCACTAATGGTGACGTGTTTGTGTGCGTGCGTGTCCGTGTCCGTCTGGTCTACAGTCAAGCAAGATGGAGGCTGGAGCCACTGGTCTCCCTGGTCCTCATGCTCAGTCACCTGTGGTGAGGGTGTCATCACCCGTATCCGCCTCTGTAACTCCCCCACCCCCCAGCTGGGAGGCATGGACTGCCAAGGCGACGGCCGCCAGACCGAGATTTGCCAGAAATCACCTTGTCCAAGTAAGTAGATAATATACTCTATATACCTACAGCTATATATTCATATATGCACCCATGGTGTCCATCTATCTGCAGATGTGCTCATACCTCTCTCTCTCTCTCTCTCCTTTAGTTAACGGAGGTTGGGGACCATGGGCTCTGTGGGACACCTGCTCTACCACCTGTGGAGGAGGATTTCAGTCTCGCAAGCGCCTCTGTACCGACCCCGCCCCCAAATACGGCGGCAAGGACTGTGTGGGTGATGCTAAGATGTCGCAGCTGTGCAACAAAGAGGACTGCCCTGTCGGTAAGCACTCCTACGAATCAGTGGATTTCCTTTTTTATGGACAGTCCATAAAAAAATACTTGTAAGTTCTTTTATTATGTTCCAGTTATTAAAATCGTAACGTTTCTGTCTGCAGACGGCTGTCTGTCCAACCCCTGCTTCGCCGGCTCCAAGTGCACCAGCTCCCCAGACGGGTCGTGGAAGTGTGGGAAGTGCCCCGTGGGCTACACCGGAGACGGCGTCACCTGCAGGGACATTGACGAGTGCAGAGAGATCCCCGACGCCTGCTTCGTGCAGAACGGAGTCCACCGCTGTGAGAACACCGAGCCCGGCTACAACTGTCTGCCCTGCCCCCCTCGCTTCACCGGACCTCAGCCCTTTGGCAGGGGACTGGAGCAGGCTACCGCTAAGAAACAGGTTAGCACGGGGGCACTTAGTGGCGTAGCGCACTAATGCGCATACCACATAATCTCAAGGTTCCTGGTTCGATTCTGACCCTCGACACGTCTTGCATGTCGTCCCTCCTCCCTCTTCCAGTCAATCTCTGATGTCTCTATCCCAGTAAAGCAGAAATGCCCTCAAAACATATTTAAAGAAACAAGTTAGCTCAGCCCTGACTAGCACTTGTAATGTATATGAGCGTGTGGACTTCTGTGTTATTATGATGCTATCGCATCCTAACCCTATATATTTCCCTGTTAGGTTTGCACACCTCGTAACCCTTGCAAGGATGGCAGCCACGACTGCAACAAGAACGCCAACTGTATCTACCTGGGCCACTTCACCGACACCATGTTCCGATGCGAATGCAAACCGGGTTACGCTGGGAACGGCTACATCTGCGGAGAGGACACAGACCTGGACGGCTGGCCCAACAGAGACCTCCTGTGTGTGGAGAATGCCACCTACCATTGCAAGAAGGTTAGCCATCTCATCTCCACAGCTGCTAACCTAAAGCTGTGAACAGTCTGTTCTATTCTAGCTCCTCCAATGCATCATTGTGGTCACGGCTTCCTAACCAACCCTTTTGTTTTTGTGCAGGACAACTGTCCAAACCTGCCCAACTCAGGACAGGAGGACCATGACAAAGATGGACTGGGTGACGCTTGCGACCATGATGATGACAATGATGGGATCCCTGATGATAGGGTGAGACATCAAAATCTTCTTCGTATCCACAGAGGAACTAAACGTAGCAATCAGTACACCTCCTCTGGGCCATAGGAATGCTCATCACACACCCAGCAAGGGAGAAGGTGAAAGATGGAGGGAGACAGCCAGTAGCATATGAATAGTATAATATCATATTGGGCATGTGGCCAAGAGCCGTGGCGTTATGCCCATAATTCATACTGTGGATTGAGAAAGCTCGTGTTGAAATTCTGTGGTAAGCAAACACTAACTGTCTCAGACAGGGATATCAGATTCCAGCACAGCCACAACATACTTCAGTCTAGTCCCAACACACTCATATCAACAGTGTAGATCTAAAATGTAGACATCTTTGTATGATTTGTGATGGGTTAGGGTTTTCTCAATTTTTTCAATTGCATTTTTACTAATGGTGAATTCTCTCGTGAAATTAGGACAACTGCCCAATGGTGTACAACCCTGCTCAGTACGATGCTGACAGAGACGATGTTGGGGACCGTTGTGATAACTGTGTGTTCGAGAGCAACCCCGACCAGATCGACACGGATAGCAATGGAGAGGGCGACGCGTGTGCTATTGACATTGATGGCGATGGTAAGAGATCATCACCAGCCTCAAACCTCCATTAGACACCTAAAATGAATAGTTCTGTGCTGTCAGTCTCTGTAAAACCCCTAAAAGGTATTGAAGGCTAATGTAAGTGTGTGTGTTTCATTGGACAGGCATTCTGAATGAGAAAGACAACTGTCCCTATGTCTACAACGTGGACCAGAGAGATACTGACGGTGATGGGGTGGGTGACCACTGTGACAACTGCCCTCTGGAGCACAATCCTGACCAGGTAAATAACTGCAGGTTTCACCTTTCATTATATAAGAAACCCCTGCTCACATGTAGGCCCCGTGAACACCCCCACCCCCCCCCTCTCTCAGGACAGTAGCCATAGATTGCACCTGTATTGAAATAGAGGAATGTGAAAGCTGGGAGGAAAAATGAGGGCAATTTTCCCCCTCTACCTCTTCCACCCCCGTCTTTTGAACAATGAATGTGTCTGTGTAGTCGTGCCAAGGTGCCAGGACACAGGATTCTTGTTTGAGGAGACATTGCTAGCATACCTGAAGACAAGGGGCTACATTAAAAAAACGAGGGGGAAAGAATAGCACTTCTCATTCTCCGTAAAGGGAGATAGATGCCTGTTGAGTTGAGAGTGGTGAAATAAACGCTCAATCTTGTCTGAGGGTATTGAAGTGAGAACATAGTGTTCCATAGTATAAGAATGTGCTTTTGAGAAGACTAAAGAAGTTTCCTGTCTCCCACGTTCTCCTCCCCCAGATTGACTCTGACTCCGACCGCGTGGGAGACAAGTGCGACAGCAACCAGGACATCGATGAGGACGGACACCAGAACAACATGGACAACTGTCCCTACATCGCCAACGCCAACCAGGCCGACCACGACAAAGACGGCAAGGGTGACGCCTGCGACCACGATGACGACAACGATGGTGTCCCTGACGACAAGGACAACTGCAGGCTGGCCTTCAACCCTGACCAGCTGGACACTGATGGTGAGTCACTCTCTCCAGTCTACAGTGACTCTAGTGAACAGTAGCACTATTCATGTGACCTGCAGCACACAGAATGGTTCACCAAAAGCTCTACTGTAGTAACACTGAAATTCATAAATGACTCTGTAATTACTCTGGAAACAGCACTGTATTAGAATGTTGTTTCATAGTAATAAGGTATTTACATGGTAGTTCTTGTAACTGCTCAACTCCATTATTACGGCATGCAAAAAGAGTTACATAGAGCTAATTAGCTTAGCCTTTATTCTCCATGCCACCATGTCTAAGTGTCTACCTTTGCCTCCTCGCAGGTGATGGTCGTGGTGACGTTTGCAAAGATGACTTTGACCAAGACAACGTGCTTGACATTGATGACGTGTGCCCTGAGAACGTTGCCATCAGTGAGACCGACTTCCGTAGGTTCCAGATGGTACCACTGGACCCCAAGGGCACCTCACAGATCGACCCCAACTGGGTGGTCCGCCACCAGGGCAAAGAGCTGGTGCAGACCGTCAACTGTGACCCTGGCATCGCTGTTGGTAAGTAACACTCAACTTCTGCGGAACTGCAAAAACTACAAAACTACAAAAACTACAAGATCCATAGATCATGAGCCCCTCGCAAACAAGCCCTAACCCTCTCTCCCCTGTTGTCCAGGTTATGATGAGTTCAATGCAGTGGACTTCAGTGGAACCTTCTTCATCAACACGGACAGGGACGACGACTACGCCGGGTTCGTGTTTGGCTACCAGTCCAGCTCCAGGTTCTACGTGGTGATGTGGAAGCAGATCACACAGACCTACTGGTCACACACCCCCACCAGAGCCCAGGGCTACTCTGGCCTGTCCATCAAAGTGGTCAACTCCACCACTGGTCCTGGAGAGCACCTGAGGAACGCCCTGTGGCACACCGGTGACACTGCTGGACAGGTGAGCTCACTTTCAGTCTACAAGAAAGACCCCGAACCATAACTTAGAGCTGTGAGGAAGAGAACTAATGTGTTAAATAGGGAAGATTTTTCATGTTGTATTTTGTGATTTCCCCTCCTAGGTTCAGACACTGTGGCACGACCCCAAGAACATTGGCTGGAAGGACTACACTGCCTACAGATGGCACCTGATCCACAGGCCCAAGACTGGACACATCAGGTAAGCTTCAATAACCTTTAGCCCTGGAGTCCGACTGCCACTAATGAAATCGAAAAGCATGCTAACTTCTGGCTTGATGTGCTAACAGTCTCATGTGATTTCTCCCTTCTTCCTCCTTTCAGAGTGGTGATGTATGAAGGCAAGAGAATCATGGCTGATTCTGGAAGCATCTATGACAAGACGTACGCTGGTGGAAGACTAGGCTTGTTCGTCTTCTCTCAGGAGATGGTTTACTTCTCAGACCTCAAATACGAATGCAGAGGTAAGATACTCATACATTCGTTTTGTTTTTTTTAAATAACTCATACTATAGGAATGTTTTGGCAAACAAAGAATTGACTGACTCCGGCCATTTCAAGAGTTTGAAGTTAATGTTGTTTTTTGTCTCTTCTCTTGTCTTCCAGATACATAATCATACCAGACAGAGTCTCTTAGAAGAATGTATCTATCTGTTTCAATATTAATATGTAATGTATGAACACGGGACCATATCTATATTACTCTTTCCTTTGCGACACGCACATTGGTGGAATGGAGAGCGAGTGAAGGGCTTTGAGGCAGATAAACCTCAGGACATTGGCCTATACTGACTGCCGGGTGACCACACCACCATTGCACCACATGCAGATTGAGCGTAGCTTTGCTCAGTGAAGAAATCGGTCTCTCTCTCCCACTCTGAAGGTTCTGTCTCTCTCTCTCTCTCTGCTCTGCATGGGAAGAGGGACAGAAAGATTTCTATGCACTTCTGAATTTATTGGTGGTATCTCTCCGGATGGGAAAGTCAAAAGGAAAGAGTATTTTTTACTTTTATTTTCAAGCATTACTTCAGATCTGCTGTGAACTCAAAAGGACTGAGTCGTTACAACATGAAGAAAGCAGTAGGAGATTTTCTTTAGCCGGGGCGGAGAGCCCCCTTGAAGGACCTGTTGTTGAGGGACCATGGACAGTATGGATTGACTGTTACTATCAAAGAGAGTGAATGTTTTCTGTGTGTATGTTACCCGAGAAGAGCCTTGTGATAAAGACACCTAAGCCATTTGTGTTTGAGAAATCGTTTGATTAACCTTAATCCCCCCCCCCCCCCCCCACCCCCACGAGTTTTGAATTGAGTTCTACTCTCTATGGCTCCCAGTAGACCCTTGCAGTTCAGCTCAGCAAGCAGTGCGTCCTCAGGGTTTGACCAGGCTTGTCAAGTGATTTCTCAGGACAGAACACTAGATGATACATGAAAGAAACACAGAACCAGGACAGCACAGTACACCTAAAGCCAGTATAGACAAACACATATTTTTTAGAAATATTTCATTTATTGCTTTTCTCTGCTTTCTCTAATCTTTATGAGATGTAAGTGGAGGGGACGAAAGGGCCAGTCTAACCTGCCATGAGAGGACTACTGTTATGATGGTTGTACATACGTTGTTATTTATTGAGCTTGTTGCCAGTTGAGAGTATTGACACGTGGTCACTAGAGTGATCTCTCCTCTTTGTTCATCTCTGTGTCTCCTTAACCATTCCAAATAACTGGAATCTTGAACCTGGGGAGTCACTGTGTACCCCTAGAAAGTCCTCTCATAGCAAGGTCACAGTATCATCCCCTGTACCAACCTCCCAAAAAATCGATTTAGGTGTCATTTTATGTCTTCGATCATTGTTCTTCTGCACAGTATGCATGACCTGTATGCCTGAGCATGTGTGTACATTTCTGACGTAGGAAAGACAAAGGAAACCCTTTATGTACAAATATTACCTCATTCTTTTTTGATTAAGACCAACAAAACATGAGAGTACCTTTATCAGCAGAGTGTAGATTGGTTGGCTTCTCTTTTTCTTTGTGCGACTGTAGTACAATCATTTCTATGCTGTATATAAGATATTTTTGTAGCAGAAAATTCCCCAAAAGGAGAGTAATTGATAAAAAAAACTTTTTCATAAATATGTTGTGCTTATTGTATGTCCTGTGCATTTCTAATGGATAAATTATTGTTACGTTTGTCTGTTCTATGTTAAGAGGTTATTTCATATATGTAGATATATGCTATTTAAATAATTTATCAAGAAACGTGACCGGTCATGGAAGTGTTTCTGTTTGTATAAACTTGTTTGCACCCTGACATGTGGATGTCTTTGGTTTATGTTTTGTTTTATATTTTCTTTTTTTTTTCTTTTTGTTACTATTAGTGATGCTTGTCTATAAACATTTTTACCATAGTTTTACCCCAAATGCTGTTTATACTCCTATCAGTTATTTTATAATGTCAACAGAACAATAAACACATCAGGAAAAAAAAATACTTTGAATGTCCTTTGCTTGTTTGTGATGAATGAAACAACGTCCACACAAATGGTCCTCTGTGGCTCAGTTGGTAGAGCATGGTGCTAACAACGCTATGGTTGTGGGTTTGATTCCTGCTGGGACCATATATACTGAAAAATGTATGCACTCTCTGCAATGTAAGTCGCTTTGGATAAAAGCGTCAGCTAAATGGCATACATCATGGTAAACCATAAAGACAGATCACTGTTTGCATTCTCTATGGTCTACACACACTAATTAAACAACACATTGCAGAATCTGTTCACTTGCTCAGTCCTGAATTGTGAGAAACACACTTTCCGTTGTCCTTGACCCTGATATCTACTAGGAGGAACTATATCCAAGAAAAGCACAGTGGAAAGAAGCTGTGCTGCGTCAACAAGCTGCAATCTATCACTTAGTGAACCCTCTGAGAAAGGGAGTATCCCTCAGAGTGAACAGCACGAGTGAAATATTAAATAAGACCCAGTGTTAGCACATTATCAAAACTAAATGGGACGTTTACACCATAATCTCTCCTCCAACACATTCTCACACATTAGGAGACGTACAGATTCAGCAGAGGCTCTTAAATTACTGGGTTTGATTGAGAAAACAAACTCAAGGCGCATGAATGTCTACCAGATTTAGTCTAATTCTAGCAATATAGAGCTAATACAGGGCTGCTGCACAGTAATGCTCATATGCTACTATTAGTAATGCTAGTAATGATAATACATAAGAAAGTTTTCATGAAATTGCCCTGTGAATAAAACTTCAAGCAGCTTAGAGTCACACCTACCTGAGGCATTCCACAGACCCACATCCTTTGCTCTTTGGCTTCCCTATAGGTGCTACGAGACACTGGGCTTGTATATTGGCTGCAAATAGAATTAACTCTGTTGATTCAGATCTTTTACAAGGCCAGTTCGGTCAAA
The DNA here is from genome assembly GCF_951799395.1 of Argentina silus. NCBI lineage: Eukaryota > Metazoa > Chordata > Actinopteri > Argentiniformes > Argentinidae > Argentina > Argentina silus. The sequence goes on from NC_139667.1 coordinate 3,110,214, forward strand.
GGCAAGTTCATGCCAACAAAACCAGACAGACAGACCAGTTCACTGTCTTTTTACATCAGAGTTGACCTCACTCTTATGGTATGGAGGTTAAAAGATCACACACACACCGAGCCATTGAACCCTCAAGTTGAACCATGCTATCATACTGCCACTGACTGCAATACTTGATCTATTGCAATGTCAGTGTCCATTAAGATAGATGGTCTGTGAAAATGCTCTAGGGTAAAACATTGTTCATCTGTCCTGCTGCAGTCCCTGTTGTGGTTTGCCTTGGAAGCTCACCTTGTAGCTTGAGTCTGTAGACTGGAATGTGAGATAATTCCCTCAACTTAGAGTTAAGTCTGAGGGGTCAAGGTGTGGGTAAGGCTGATGGTGAACAGGACAGGCCTGTGGACGTCCAGAGGAGAGGAAAAAGAGGACCTCTGCTCAAAGGTCAAAGGTCATCCAGGTGCAGGAGACTACTCACAATTTGCCGACCTGAGTAAAAATGAAACACGTAAACAACAGCTCATCCACCCAGAGTCACTATTCTCAAAAACAACAACACCTTTGTGACGAGAATCCAGGTAAAGTCTTGACTGAGAGTATTACTAAGGTAAGATGAGGACTGGAGAATGGGGACAAAGGCCTAATACCCTGGAGTTCTTACACTGATCTCTGATCCACGCTCACCTATGGAGGCAGGAATGTATGGAATGAATACCCTCCGTGTCAGGAGCGGGACCTGTAACAGCCGAGGCGCTCACTCCTGTGGAGCCCGCCTCAGTCCCTCTGTCCCCTCAAGCAGCCATGTCTGTCTGGGTCTGCTCATCAGCACATTATAGACCCAACAGGCATCGCCCTATTACTTATCTGAACGCTTGTGTGTGTGTGTGTGTGTGTGTGTGTGTGTGTGTGTACGTGCATGTGTGCGTGCGTGTGTGCGTGCGTGTGTGCGTGCGTCCATGTGTGTGTTGTAGAACATTCTGCGTTGTTAAGTTTAATGAGACCACAAACGGTCTGCTCTCATATACATGGTTAATACAAAGGGTGTCCAGCTGTTCTGATTCATCATTTGTGGCAAGTGAAAATGAATGGAAACAATGAAACGGCAAAGACAGACCTAAGGGAGCACTTCACTGTACAATAGGACACGTCTCATGAGCAAAAATCTGTTGCTGGGTTAATTTGTTTAATCAATTGAGGATGCTATCAAACACACTGTATCACATTTTAATTTGTTTACAAAACACACATTTCACACTAATGTTGGTGCATTGTATAAAAAATATTCCAAAATCAAAGATTTGTAAAATTGTTATTTCTCTCCAATCATATAAGCTATGGAGGACTCAGTCATTGTGTCTACAATCATATAGGTAAGCACAGCTATGGAGGACTCAGTCATTGTGTCTACAATCGTATAGGTAGCACAGCTATGGAGGACTCAGTCATTGTGTTTGCATATGAGAGATGCACACATCCAGTAGCCCTCTCCTCTCAGCCCTCCCCTCTCCTCTCAGCCCTCCCCTCTCCTCTCAGCCCTCCCCTCTCCTCTCAGCCCTCCCCTCTCCTCTCAGCCCTCCCCTCTCCTCTCAGCCCTCAGAGCTCCATGTTGCTGTCTCGCTGGTGCTGATGACACCACAGGTCAGGCTGTTTAAGCGTTGTAGTACCATCGTCCGGCTGACTAAAGCTGGTGGTATATGCGTCTCTCAGCAGCTCTGACAGGAGGGAGAGGGAGAGGCGGGGGGTGCTGTCCAGGAGGCTGTCTGTGTCTGAGTTGTCCCTGGGTGACGAGTCCCCGGTCCCCAGACCGAAGCTCCTGCTCTGGGATATCTCACAGTCCTCCAACAGGTCCCTTAACTGCTCCTCCACTAGTCCAGATGTGTCCTCCGACTGACAGAGAGAGAGAGAGAGAGAGAGAGAGAGAGAGAGAAGGAGGGTCAAACTACTGTGTGGGAAGTTTCTATACTGTCTATATCTCTTGTACTGGGTAAACAATACCATCATCACCAGCTACAAAGTTTTAATACTGCTTTGGACTTCAGAAGCAATGGACTTCAAACATACAAACATCTACCACACACTTCCCAGCAGTATTCCTACTGCACACATCTGGCCACGGGCTGACTGGTCTCATGACTTGATTCTGACAAGCTCTGATGGAAACGTTGCGCTACTTGCATGACCTGAGATAGCAGCAGTGGCATTTCACAATGATAAATGAGACTTCCATGGAAGTCCCCTGCGCCCTTTTGGATGGCGTCCCGCGGGTAAAAACACTTCCAGTTGGATGAGACCTTATTTTTGTTCAGATAAGTAAAGAAAGCTTATTCACAGTTCAAGGAGAAGAGTCAATTCTAAGAAATGGGTCACGTGACAGAATTCCTATTCATCACAGTGATACATATCCCAGACAGTAGTAGGAGGACTCCAGTCACGGCTCCTGTCACTCAACTCGCTTGGAATGTGAACTCTCTCTCCTTCGGTTATCTTAATAAAGCCCCAAGCTATGAATGAATATTCAGCGAACATGAAACGTTGTTAAGCCAGCTGCAGCTGCGTCCAACAATATCACCTCATCCCACCTCACGAGTGAGGCCAGGGCAGTTTGTCAGATTGAGCGAGGCCTTAAACCTCTGGAGCTTGGCAAACAGAGCCATCAGTCTCTCAGCATGTACTGTAAACCCCACGCTCTCTCCACACTGTTCCCACACTGTGTGACCCCGAGGAGAACCCATCCCTGACCTTCAATGGCTTTTTTTCCCCTAATGGTGGTAGTTCTCCAGGTCTTCTGTACAGAGCAAGTCAAAAGTGCATGAACACGGTTGCGTTCATCAATCCCTGCTGAGTGACCAAAGAAAGATTAGCACTCCTCAGTCCCGTCTAACCCCCCTTGGCTAATGCTAATACACCTGATCGATCGTCGATGTCTGTTCACTGTGGCCCCCCCTTTGAGACCCCTCAACCCTTACCAAGAACTTAGTTGCTGTGAGGCGTCTCTCCCCTGCCGTACCCATTCAGGTTCAAAGTCCCGTACAATATAATGACACCCATTAGGCCGTCACTGGGTGGGCAGTGTTACTCGTTTATGACCCCTTGTAATTGCTACCTCTGCATATCGTCTCCTCCGTGCTGACAGCAGCCACAGGAGTAGGCTCCATGGACACATTCCGACCCCCCTTCACTTCAACACCCCATGCATTAGTCGTCCGTCACGGCAGGCCCCACCCCTTGCCTGTGGACTTGACCGTCACCCCTCCATGGCTGTGAGGGCACGTGCAAGGCAAGGCCCCTGCTTCACAGGCCCAGCCAAGAGCCATGTTGTGTCTACTGGATGTAGGCTGATAGCACCAACGACCGTGAGGCGCATTAGACGCACACAGCCTTTCTCTCAACCGTCAACTCCGTGCTGTGATCCAGCGACCGGCGTTTTGGTCTCAGTAAAAGATAAGGGCCACGCGGGGACGGTGACTCAAAATGCATGTGCTCAACTGTAAATGAGGCGTTACTGCAAAACTCGAAACCGCTGCCGTTAAAAAACACTGGTCAATTACAGGCATGTCAGCATTTTCAGTGTTCATGGATGACGCCCTAAAATGTTTTCCCCCATGGCCAGTCTCGATTAATAATGGCTACCTCTGGCTCTAACCAATACCATGCGTGTTTCGACATGGGAGAGAGAGAGAGAGAGAGAGGAGAGAGAGAGAGAGAGAGAGAGAGAGAGAGAGAGAGAGAGAGAGAGAGAGAGCTTTAATGACCATGACAAAGTGGCTGACCCAAGATGCTCCTCCCTGCCAGGCAGGCCAGGGTGGCTCCGGGTGACTGATGTGTGTTCCCCTGTCTGTGTCTGGCCAGTCTGCTCTCCACAGTGCTCGTTAAGCCCCCGCGCAAGAGCCGGGGCTTCTGGGACTCAGTCCAGCGGCCCCGATATACCACATTCCAGCAAACAGACTGAGAGAAGAAGTGCTGTGTTGACAGGAAATCTATCCAGAGGAAATGAAAAGTGACTTGTTTCAAAGAGGTGGCCTGTTTCTGGACCACCCCCTGCCCCCCCTAGCCCCCCCCCTAGATCCCCCCCCCCCCAATCCCCTCATACAGTTATCATTGGGACAGGAACGAGGGCGTTGGGTTTGGTTGGACACTTGTAATGCAGGGCAATGCTATCAGACGCGGGCTCCATTGGGAAAGGGACGGCCCAGAAAAAATGCCTTGTCTTCATGAGAGTATCTGAGTCTGAGAACCCAGGGGAGAGAACTGGGACTGGGGAAACATGTCAGTTTTATGACCAGCTAAAATGAGCAGCTGTGGGTCCTTTGTGGTCGGCTGCCTCACAGTGATACAGTCTCCTCGAGGACTTGTGAAATATAAGGCAGGGGTGCCAAATCCATAGATCCTAGTCTGGACCGAAGGTGCCTATGGCACAATGAACGCAGAGAGCACGGATGACGGCCAAGTTCCCGATCAGAAAAACAAAATCATTTCAACTGTCACACACTATAGGCCTAACCTACATTTTGAACTATGGTACTGTAGATTGTGAAACTTATATAAAAAAAAAATGCTTAAGATAAATCATAAGAAATAAAAAATGCCATATGAATTTGATGTGGATTCCTCAGAGTGAAGTAAGTGGAAGGAAGAGTTGTGGGTCTCAGGGAAGTTATAGGCTATATCCCAAAGGCCCATGTGTGTGTCTGGGGGTTATTACTGCAGCATTCTAATGAGTCCAGTCCAGACAGACAGACATCTCTCCATGCTCCCCGCGCTGCTGAACCACATGTACGCCAGACAGGCACAGATGTCTCATCTCAGACGCTCCGTTTTCAATAACCTCTCAGATATTGGGATAGGACTGCATCAACTGATCTCGGGCCATGTACAGTACACATGTAGTACATGTGTTTGTTTATTTCCACAGGGCTCCTGTTTAGTGGGGCTGCTGCTGTGAGCTGATAAGTGGCTGGCTCCCTATGACATCACCGTCGTGATCTGTCTCTTGCGTAACGCAGTGAAACACCATCTATCAACAGTGTAACACTATCTATCAACAACTCCCCAACACAGAGGAAATCTCTAGCTTACCGCCGTAGCTGATATGGCAATCAACAATTGCAGTGTGTAATTTGCCCTCTAGATAAAAGTGTCCAATAACTTCATCTAATCTCTTCTGACAAACAACAATGCTGCTCGGAATGGCAACATGACAAGATGAAGTTTCTCACTCGTCAACAGGTCAGTCATAGCTTTCCATTCACACAGGTGGCCTATGGAGAGTTGCACATGCATCAAAACCACCAAAGTGACCCTCCAGCCACCCCCGAGGCCAGCCCAGCCCAGCCCAGCCCAGCTCAGCTCAGCCCAGTCCAGACCACCTCTCTGAGAGTTGTCTGTAGGGCTCATGTAAGACACTGACACGGGGTTCAGGGCTAGTTTAGCACAATGTGGGCTGCTCATGTTACAAGGTCACTGACTTCAGTCACATACCTCAACCTTCTCAGCCAGAGAAACCTGGGGGCCATGGCTCCTCTTATAAAGGAATTCTATTCGCTGTCCTCCGCCTCAGATACAGTGTTTTTCACCCATAAGGCAAACCGGTGTTCCTCTCTGACAACATATTGTATTGTACTGAGAGGTATCACTGTCAGTGGTTCAGCAAAGAGCTGCGGAAAGAGTCTGCTGCTTCACTGGGGAAAGAGTAGACCAGATACAGTAGGGAGGCCTCCCCTGGTCCCTAGCAGCAGAGGGCTGCATTTAGGGATGGCTCACTAATGACCAGCTACAATTATGAGATTATGACTGATCTTTAACCTGACCTGGGCCATTTAGCTGGTTAACATATAATCTTACCAGAAAGCACTGCAAAATTGAAGTAAGCTTTGTACATCCTACCTGTAATGATGTGGAGGCTAGTGGAGACATGTTTGCAATAATATTGCTGTTGCTGTTGGGCTCCAGTACCGTACGTAGTAGGCCTTATTTACATACTATCAGCAGGAAGGTGTGTTTTGCTGGCTGGTACATCATTATATTAAGGTTTTCATTATACATCTCACCCAGTGGCAGTGGCCACCTGGCCAGATACCAAACCAAACCCAGCCAGTCTGAGTGAGGACTGATGTGGATCAGAGAGAATCAGAGAGATTGAGGGAGAATCCCTCTCTCCTCCAGGCTATGCCCCATCCTGGGTCTTTATCAAAGCCATCTGTACTGCCCCATCACATTCCTCATTCACTCTCCTCTCCTCTCCTCTCCTCTCCTCTCCTCTCCTCTCCTCTCCTCTCCTCACCTCTCCTCTCCTCTCCTCAGAAGAGGGGCATTCTGGGCAGCTTGACCAGCGTTATGTGGAAAACTGTTACGAAACCATCGAGTTGGCAGAACAAATAGCGTCATTGACTACAACACCTGAATACTGAACATAACAGATGTACTACAGCCCAGCCTGCCTTCCTCTTAGAGTTAAACGTGCAACACACACAAGTTAAAACAGGCTTCTTCTCTAATCAGCACAGCCTGTAACTAGCCAACTAGTTTTGATTGATTAAGGATTCCTCAGTGGAGGAGCGCTGTTGTTATAATTGATTGTTGCCTGTAAAAAGAAAATTGTATTGCCTGTGTAAATTGTGTCCTTTTAAAAAAATGTAAATAATTGTGATGTGTATATATGTTGTACTCAGGGCACCCTTGAAAAGGAGACCTTGGTCTCATAGGGACTTCCCTGAATAAATAAAGGATAAATAATAGGATAAAATTAAATAAATAAAAGATAGTCCAAAATGAATCTAGAACAAAGCTCTACCAAGAAGATCAGTTTGACATACGTATACGTGTGTATGAAAACATGGCAGAAGCCATGGCCTTGTGATTACCATCTATTAATGGCTGCCTGTGAGACAGAGATGATTAATGGCTTGTTAGTGATAGACTGAGGAGTGCCGTGTTGGAGCCATCCTGTCTTACTGTACAGTCTGGGTTTGGGCTTCCTCCAACTGTTGATTCTGGGACACTGCCAAATGAGGGTGTGGGGAGAATAACGCTATATCTGATGATAGGAATCCCTTCCATCACTTTTAGCTTGACCCGCTAATGACCGGGCTCAAGAATAAGCGTATCACTTCTCCACAGAAGTCATCATGCTGTTTTAGTCAGGAGGAAAAGCAATGGGAGTTAGATCACCATACAATGGAAGAGGAGGTTCGTAACGGACGTCATGAGACAGTTACGTCTACGATTAATTTCAGACATTTCTTGTGGATCAGCATGGTACACAGAGGCATCAAGTCAGAGAATGGTGAGAGGGAGCTCTCTGACAAGAAGATGGACTTTGTTGGAAGCGGGGGTGTTTCAGGAGAACTTGGAAGAGGGAAGCTTCGATGACTCAGATAAAGCGAGTCAAAGGTATTACATAGACATAGGCCTGCTAAGTAAATCAGGTGAATCTGTATCTCAGAGCCCTACACAAATGCCTGAATCGCATTATGTAACCGGAAAACGCAATGATATCAATCAAAAGTAATAGGACAGAGGACTTACGTGGTCATCAATCTCTGTTTAACATCAACAACTTAACTCACCAAACCTTTTAAAGTTTTCCCCCAACCCCCAAAATAGTGTTGAATTCCACAGACTCAGACTAAACAAGATTTCAGAGCGCATACCTCTCTTCCTAAAAGCCTTTGGAGAGGAAGCCACTACTACTGTTCCGCGTAGATAAAAGCTCTTTGGATCTGTTGATTTGGCAATTGCTCAATTCAATTACAGACAGAAACCTGATCTGTAAACTGAAACTAATCTACCCTCAACGCTATCTTTCACCAAGAGTTATTTGATGTCATTTAATTAATCAAACTAATACATTAGTCTTTATCTAAAGTCTAGCACCAAAGATTATTCTACGGAAGTTTTATCTCATCATCTAGATGAAACCTGTGTTTCCCTAAAGGGCCTTTTCTTGACATCCACAGGTTATTGTGTCCCTCCCACACCAGTGCTATAACCATTTGGACAAGAGGATCTTCTGAACAAAGACACATAGCTGGCACTCACAGGTCTGTAACCAGGCTGCACCAACCGCAGGGTGAAGCAGTCGGCCGACTTTGGATGTGCCAGGCAAAATAAAGTCTGTTTCCAATTCTTTTTTCTGCCTGTTTTTTTTTTTTTTCCCCCAAGTTTGTCGTAGTTGTGAAACTGTGATGTGAACAAAGAGTATCCCTGTAACATTGCATCTTTATTTATTTTTTTGTACCAATAATTAATTGAAACACGACAAATGTACTGAACCATTGTGTCTCTTGCAGTGCAATGCTTAAGTGAGCAATGTCTTCTTCAGTATCTAAAGGGCTGAAGCACATAACTAATGAGCACTGGCAACGTCCAGAGTTGTGTTTTTGATGTTTTGTGATCATAATGAGGGAACAGATTCCTCCCTCCAAGTTAAGAATTAATTAGCAGACTAAAATCACATTTGTTTCTCACTAATGAGGCTAAGAACGGATCTCCGTCTCATGATTACATCTTTCCTTTGAAGTTAGAGCTCGGTTAACTTTTTATCATTCCGCCGCTTTTGTGCAATAGGGGCATCTCACGTTCCAATTAGGCATGCATAAGTTGAGCTGCGGTTCACCAAGGTGAAGTCCATAATTCGTTTGTAAAGTAGTAAATGGAATCAAAGCGTCTGGCAGTATCTCACTGTCCGAGAGAAGCACCTGTTGTGAAAATGCACATGCCACAGTATCAGATGGTGATGTAGCAGGTACCCATGAAGCCAGTTGTGTAGGGCGGTGAGGACCTGGCCCTCTGAAGAACGACATGGCAAAATTACTGAATCGATTGCTGGCGCTGTTTGTTGCTGCACACTAAATTCAAGTCGTAAATGTCAGCAAATGCAGAAAACAAATCCGTCACCCTTTGTCCCAGGGACATTCTTGTGTTAGCCCGTAGCAATAGGGCTTTTGCCATGTTGGGCAGTTGTGAGGTTGGTAAGACAGTCCCAAAAAATGAGACCATGCTCAATGGTTTCCAGGGGACATTGAGGAGATAGATATTTGAGGGAATTGAATTGCAGTGAGCTATTAAAGTACATGAAGGAACCTTGGACAAGGATCACTGGTGGAGTTAACGAGTTCCCAAATGAAGAGAGTGGAGTTTGGCCAAGAATTCTAATTTGAGCCATTAAGGACGTAAAAAGTGCCATAGCAAACACAAAAGCAAAGTAATTGCCAACTCTGGTCCAGATTCTAGGCACAAAGAAGGAACAGAGTGAATTGCCTGCAATGAAGTGGTTTATTCAAGGTCAGTTGCATACTTTGGGCAGGACTTTTGCGACAGAAAACAGAATTTGTACCTGGGATTAATTTCCCCTACAAGCTGTATTGACTATACGTATGTGTGTAGTAGCCTAGGTGAGTATCTAAGTGTATGTGTTTGTGCCTGTATATCAACGCATGGACCTGTGAGAGAACTTGGAACTTGTGGGAGTTTAGTGTGTGTGTGTGTGTATAGTGTGTGTGTGTGTGTGTGTGTGTGTGTGTGTGTGTGTGGCTGCTTTGAACTCACCGTCATATCTTGGCCCTGGCCCAGGAGTTCCAGCTGCTGTTGGATCTCATGGAGGCGCCTCTCCTGCCCTCTCCTCTCCTTTATATCCTGCAGGACCTTCTCTCCTGGCTGGCTGTCCCCTCCGCTGTCCCAGCCAGCCTCCAGACCCTGACACACAACAGACAGCACCAGTTCACACAATGAACACTCACCGCACGTATGGACACATTAACGTGATTAGAAAGGGAGACGGGGCTTCCAAGAGGCAAGGTCAAAGCTGCCATTCAAGAACCAGTGGTTTCGTTTGTGTCTGTCTTCAACCTTCACAAGTCTTGATTAAGAAGTGTTGAGACGTCACCGAATGTGTCACGCCATAATCAATAAAACATCATTCAGTGGAAAGCAAGTGCAGATTTTTGTATCGCTTGTCATATTTATGGCAACTTATCAGCGACACACAGAGAGAGAGAGCCAAACCTTCATGAGAGCTGAGAAAACCGAATAACCCAGCTCAGCTCCTCACGGGGTGCAACATAAATCACCTATTTATGGCATCCACATGTAAGGAGGGGGGGGGACACACAGTACAGTATGCGACATCCAAAGCAAACGCAGAAAATGGGTCAGGAGGAAACGGGTGAATCATGCCTGGAGGACTGATCCAGGGCTGACAGATGAGAAGGCCCAGGCAGCTTGTCATTATGGCCACGGGATCCGTTTCACGGGCAGAGCTCTGAGGCCTGGTTGCAGGGAGGGAGAACTCACAACGGGCATCAGGAGGTCCAGACTCCATGCAGATTCAGATGTAATGTATCCACAGGCCATAAGTTTGTCATAAATCCCAAAGTTCATACGTTGGGATGATTTACCGTAGAAAATGAATCAAAAGGTAGATAACGGGTCAACGCCGACATTTCATGAAGCATATTCGATATTTCAAAAAAAAGGCATGACATGAACTTTGAGAAAAAAAAATTGGGGGGGGGAGCTGCAAAGAAAATAAGGAGCGTAAGTGAACTACAATGAGCTAAACTAAGGTCACAATCCATCCCTCTAAATATACATAAGTGTACAATAAATATGTAGCTAAGTAAAATAATTGTCGGGTCTAAGAGGATGTAGCCAACCGCAGGGTTGTTTTGGTGTGTCCAAACAGTGCGATGTGGTTAAATTCTCCATCTCCTCTGGTTAGCTTGCATGCCACGCAGGCCTATGCATGATCTAATAATGTCAAGCTGATGGATATTTCATCAAAAATGAGACATGTTAAGTGAGATTCGCTCACTGGGCAAATGGTAGGTTATGGGAGAAGGCTGCTCCAGGCAAACATTATGAACTGCAAAAATAAGTATCTAAATCTGTTGTGACACATTTATGATCCCGTATAATCTGAGTAGAGCCCTGAATGAAGGAGAGCTTGGTAACTTGGCGTTGACGGCTCCTTTGAAAGGTGCACGATACTCCCTTTATCTGTCAGAAAGGCACCATTTGTTTGAACAAAGCGAAGGCTATTCGGTAGGTAACATATATTTTAGGCACCGTATTACATGAGTGGTAAAGGTTTAAACTTAATGTAAACGTGTGAATTGACTGTTGGTATGCAAGTCTATAACTATAACCACAGATAGAAAGCCCATCTTTCACTACGATATTCCCCATTTGTAATTTCCGTCCGCACAAAGAACGGGTCCTCCTCAAACACATGGTGTGTGGCGTGCCTGTGCGGCTTCACCTACAGACGCCCTCTGAGAAATGATGACAACCTAAATCTGAGAGCTCTTTTAAGTGGTTGTTATGAGAGCCCTCCAGGCTCAGTCACACGGCCTTAGACGAGCCCGCGCCGCCGTGGGGAACGCTGCTCTCATGCATCTGAGTGAGAAACACATAGCAGCAAGGAGGCAAAATAAAAATTAAAGTCTAGTTTTACCACCCGGCTGACACCACTAACTACATGTTACTAAAAAAGCAACAATCTTTGGGAAAGACAGTTTATTTCATTTGGAAGGCAGTTTACTTTTGCCCTACACTCAAGGAATCACAACTACGTATCGTCAGCAAACTGAAAATAAGACATTCGGTACATTCAGGCCTAAACGAGTTTATAAACTATCAATTGGCTTATTTAAGGCATAATTGAGGCTGTCTTATTTTGTACCAAATGTATTCCTTAGAATAGCCCACCACACCAGCTAAATTGATATATTCTACTGAAAATAACTTAGCCTGCGGCTGTCATTATTCACACAGCAATGGAGTTGATCTCGGCTGGCCACATCTTAATGACAAATACATAGGGCCTACTTATCTGGCCTTAATTACAGCTGTGGGAGATGGCCTTCACACTGCAGTGTCCCAGTCTCATCAGCTCTTCTTCTACAGTTTGAGGAACCTGTACACCAGAGGCATTCATTTCTAGAATCGTCACTTGTGAATGTTCTTTGACCTTAATAGACTCCAGCCATTGCTATGGCATACTGGTCTTCTAATCTTCCAGTATATGAGTTGTGTTCTTTTGGAATGTGCGTCAGCTGGAACTCAATAATGGGTCAGAATGAATCACGTCCAACAGAGCACTAGAGGAGGCCGTGTTCAGGATATCTGAAAACCAGCCCAAAGCTAATAATTGGCTCTCCACTGCGCATCCACTTGACATGCTGTTGAATACCTCTAATCATCACACAACCTAACTGGGTCAGACGATTTAAGGAAGCCAAAATGATCTGTCCTTTGTTTGCCTAAATAAAGAAAAACATGTCAAACACCATTACGGTTCACAGGCTACAGCCTCTCAGATGCTTAATGAGATATAGGAAAGATCATATTGTCAGCTCTCTCAACGCCACACCGAATGTAAATGTTCTACATATAAATTTGGATCAGAGAACAATAGTTTTGAGGATTGTCTGGGAGATTGTAATTGGATTCCTAAACTGACCTAGATATTGTTTTTCCCAAAAATTGAGAGATGAAACAGCATCCAGTGACTGCACAGTGGAAAGCCAATTATTAATGTTTGGCTGATTCTCCGATAAACTCAACAAGAGCTTCCATTTGTCATTCATCGGGATAAAAGGAATAGGGAACGAAATGTTACTGATCAGTTTGCACATCTCAGATCGAAAAAACAATGACTTCAAGGACATTTCTTTACCAGATGCTATCCAGCTGCGTTCAGTCATGTCTGATTATCTAAAGATTTTTAGAAATAAGTGTTGGTTGACCAATACCATTCAGAGTGAGGAAATACAAAACATGGCGGGGAACAGTCCCGGCGTCTCAAGACATCGCCGTCTAAAATTCGAATTGAACTTGAATTGTGAAATACGATTGAGAACACATTAAAATATGCACCATGTTAAACCTTTTGTGATTGATATGTTCTAACTAATCCAGGTTGGTGTGGTATAAGCGGAGAGAGCTAGTGAGACTGAGCAGAGTGCTTCTCTGCTCCAATGTGGGACCCATCTGTCTTGCTGCTCGCCAAAATCAACAGCTGGACCCCTATTGACATAGACGCCTCTGCAAATATATCTCACCAACTGCCACAGCAACAAGACAACTAATTAGGTCACATTTACTCTTACAATACATCAGCTTGCTGTGTTCTGATGTCAGGCATGTATTTATCGAGACACGGTATGTGTCAACAGGTTTGCGGGCCCGCTGTTCCTAAATTGCGGCTACTTTTGGCATCGGGAGTTCAGGGTGATTGTGGGAATTCAGATTGAAGTACTACCAAGTGACTAGAATACCAAGAACAACAAGAACTGCATCATACCCTTGTCAACAGGCTCAATAAACGCCAGTTGGGACCAGTGTTTTCTGTATCTTCCGCCGTAGATTGTAGATCCATCTCTTCAGGCTACATCTTAACTGTCCCCCCTAAAGACCTCTTCATCCCCACTACCCCCCTGTGCAAGTTTCTCTCCTCTCTTCCAGCATTGTGACCGCCAATAGCCCCCGGTCCTAGCATAGATTACTTTTTCTTATGATGACTGATGGATATAGTGATAGTGATGATTCACTTACTTAGTCAAATGTATTTGTTGTAAGTTGCTTTGGATAAAGGCGTCTGCTAAATGCCATAAATGTAATGTAATGTATATACCAGGAAAGAGAGTCAAAGGTAACAGAAGAAGATGGCGCAGATGGCTTCCTATAACAATATTGCACTGTCACAGCAAGCACTGAACTAACCAATGACATGGATTCTGGCCACTGACAGCGCCTGATATGATACACATTGACAGAGAGACTATAGCTCTTACATGGGGCTTGCACTGAGGCAACACTGTAAGGTAGCATTGTTCTCTCACAATGGAAAATGTTATCCCTTTTTAATCAGTGATGGACTGTGGACATTGGCTTCTTGCAAATGACCTTTGGATAAGTGACCTGTGAAGACTGGATCTGTCATAATGACCACAGAAGAGCGCTGAGCTGACTGATCTGGTGTTTTGAGAACATCATGCTCCCCTCCCAGGCAGGAGTACAGCGGTTCGTGCTCAGGGGCTGTGCCACGTGGACCAAGGCTGTCTGCCAAGGCTTTTCCACATGCCTCGCCACGAGAGCTGCACTGCAAGAGCTCTGGGGTCCACTGTGCGGAAACACCGGCTGAGAGTGAGACTGAGAGAGCCCCTCAGACCGACGCTCTGCCCAGCCAAGACCCAGAATCCTCTCCTCTCCCGGCCTCGCAGACAGAGGTGTGAAAGACCAGCTGTGGCCCTGTCAAATCAACACCTGCAGACTGAAGCCTGGACACGGTAAGGCCTACACTACAGCAACAAGTCCTTTAACCCTGCACCAGGCAAATTGCTGGTTAAGCCCGCAGTAAACGCTTCCTTGCATTCTCCCTCCACTCACCAGGGACCTGACTGACAGAGAAAAACATACACTTATCACACTTCAAGGAAAGCGCTGACCCCGTGATAGGGGGATATGGTCAGTTGATATATGACACATCTTTCAGTGTTCCTGTTATGACACTAGCCTGTGTCCAAGTCCAACGTTTCCTCCACTCGCACAAGAGTTCAGTTTTTACAACGGCATGCTCGATCACTGGCAGATGACTTACTGATTGCTGGACATTCCTGAGGTATTAGAAGATGCATCTGGCCTTTACGGCTCTTCTCTAGGAGCTGAGGGTGGTCTGGAGCAATCATTGTTGCGCAGATCAAAACCTCATGGCTGATCTCTTCAGCTCCAAAAGGATGTTGAATGCAATGCTGCACTGATATTTCTTGATTCCAGGATATGCTTCAGATCTATCTTTACAGGCATGTAAAGAACTAGGATAGTAGACCACATGTTAAGCTTCGGAGGATTGTTAGTAATCTTTTTGATGCATGGACCGGGTATGATTCTGAAAACATTTCCCAGTAAACCATAAAATGTACTTTGTAAGTAATTTATACTGCATCTGTGTTCTTGATGTATCCTCACCAACTAAAACACAACACAGCCCAAGTCTTCCGCTGAAGGTTAGGCTCTGGGGACCACTAACCGACGACATCCCCCCCAACCCCCCCTCACTAATATCAAGTAGGGCTGACTTTTAGCCAAATAATTACACACTGAAATAATAGAAAAAGCATGAGAGCCCTGTTCTTTAATATTTATCTAAGGCATCTGGAGCTAACTCTACCGACCCAAATCGCTTTTTTGCACTTGCCCTTTGAATGTGTTAGTGACACAAATGTTGTCCTGCGCCATTTGACCTACATTTTCAGCTGTTAACAATTTTATACAATTACGTTATGCTTTTTACTGACCCAGCTTGTTGAACAGGGAGCAGTGTCGGTGGTTATTGTATAGCTGGCTGTACATTCAGACATGTCAATGGGCTACAAGGGGATGTGATCATTTCCTGTCCTACTACTGAAGGAACGGCTCTCTCGTAAACATCGTGTTATCCTTGTCAAAGGCAAAGGAAACAAGGGACTGTGTTCACGTGAAAGCCAAAAAATGTAATAGGAAAGCGCAGTGTAAACAGTTTAATGTGTATCTGAAATCCATTTATCATCCATTTAGCCTGCCATCAAGCTAATACACGAGTCTTAACATCTACAAAATATATACTTAACCGAAGCAATAAACACCACTGCTCCTGTGGATAACACAACTGGGAACATTGTTTAGAAAGAGCCTGTAAACTTCATATGGGAATTACAGGCTTGGGGAGGGTGTGAAGTCCAGTCTTCTTACCAATGTTCTGAGTTGCTCTTGTAAAAAAAAAAAAAAAAAAATCATATTGTTTTGTTGAAAATTACACCAGCCCTATTTTGCCATGACCATTACTCTAGTTTTAGACATATTTAGGCCAAGGCACACATGAGTCTTGCGAAAATGGGGATTCAACAATAGAAGCTGGAAGTAGTATAATACCCCCTCAAAGACAATTCTTAGTACTTATCTAGCCTACATCAACTTAAATCATAATGCACAGGCCTACCCATCTGCAATATACACATACATGTCATTGTGTAAAGTCATTTGTAAGAATAAGCTGGCATCAGCTGTCATACATACTTTAAGATATCGGTTTTGTTATCATTAGGACTGTGTTAGGTAGCAAGAGGGTAACAGTAAAGTCTAAGATGACAATTGCTTGTGAGATGACATTGTTTTCAAGGTCACCGTCAGATTTGTTTTTCCTGTGGGGAAACTGGAAGGGAAGACATTCCCACAGCATTTTACAAGAGCGTATCAAATAAGCTGAGTTTGCACAGCAGAGTACACACTCATGTGCTCATGTGGAGGCCATATTGTGGTGGTCAAACGGGCGTTTTCCGTGTCGGTCTCTGACTCACCATCAAGTGCAGTGAAACCATAATGTGACCTCATAGCCTCACATCAGAAATAGCCAACCAGCACACAACAATAACAACGTTGGAGTTACTAGGCAAATGTAAACAAAGGTTAGGCCTAAGGCCAGCTATGCTTGGGGAAGACTCCCACAGCTGAAACGTACAGTACGATCCTCCGACAACCATACTGTATCAACCACACTCTTTGACCGTTGCATTCTTCTCCACCCACCTCCTGCAGGAATAGTGTTTGTAATTGGGATCTATAAAGGCTGCACCACCCCACACCAGCTGATTCTCATAACAGTATCTCCACCTCTGGGCTTAACTTGTGGGTGGCGCAGGCATTACCGCACACTTTCACAGTAAGGCGCTGGTGCATACTGTAATGGTGGGTGCAAACAGCTGGGGTTTTTTTACAAGAAGCTACCTCAGTCTGAGTAGTGAAAACTACAAATAGAGCCATGTCTGAACATACAGTACACAACCTAAGCTTTCTCTTGATACTCCCAGTTTAATCTCTGAAGAAAAGCTTTGAGTAGCCTATCTAATGATACAGAGTACAAAGTTACGTTTTGTTACTGTCATGGGAAGTATCGTGACGTAAATTCGAACACTGAACAAAGATCCCACTAGAGTCAAGAGTATAGCAAAGCAATCCTCTTCTTTATTTGAGCACAGAGAAAACGTCTGGCCGCCTTATGAGAGACAACCAGAGGAGTTCCAGACTTGTCTAGTTTCAGTTATACTTTTATACAGTTCTTCAGGAGGTGAATTAGTCATGGGACACAGCAGTTTCAACACACCAGTCAAAGGACACAGCCGTTTCTTATTGGTCAACCCAGGTTCTTTAAAGCATAACAACATCATCATCTGTGACCATAAATGGTGGACATGTTCTTCATACAGAGGCTAAGGACTGTCCTCAACTCAACAATCACATGGTTACATTTCTACTCCAATTTCCATCACAACACTATTCTCTCCAGATGAGGCAGTAGATTGAATTCAGGTGTATGATGCATGGCCTCTTCCAAAATCAAAAACGAAGGAACTGAGGACAGACAATTCAAGGCCTTTGTTACATAAGCCCGACACTCTAGACACCCTCACAATGAAATGGCCAGGCCAATCAATGCGTCATCCTTGAAATCAGCAAATACTGGGCCTGTTCAGGTTTATGACCCATTTTTAACTTCTCAAGAATCCATGCATCTTTAATTGAATCAGTCCACCATCCACCCGGCTCTGCGTGCCAGTGTTTTACATTACAGACAACTTCAAAGTCATGTGTCTGCTTCAAGGACCTCAACATGGGCATGGCCCACCACTAAAGGCTGCATGTCTGACTAGAAACCAGGATGTAGACAAGACCACCCCGAGCTAAGCTATTCTATTGTAGTCTGGCAGCAAGTCTCGCGAAAAAAGAAAAACACGGATTTCAACCCTTTGTCTGGGACACCTGAGTCCAATAGTAAAGCAATATGTTTAGATTAAGTACAGGATTAAGGATACACTGATCCACAAAGCCCTACCACTCTTCAAAACCCATCTGCAAGTAGAAGCTTAAGCCTATACAGCTTATATACTGTACACGTTATTCCTCCAAATGAAAGGGCCTAAGCGTGTGCCATTTATGGAGCTGGCACCCCTCCATGCTGTGCGGCCCTGTCATTAGACTGTGGGTCTGTTGGAGGGTTAACTCTCCTCTGCTTTAGCATTCGGGGGGCACTGCCAGTCCCCAGTGAGTCAATCCACCACCATAGACCCAAGGCCTGGCCAGGGAACATCCTGTTGAAACAAATTCACTGGAATTCAGGGTTGCTGAAGTTGGACGCCCTTACTTCCTCTGGAAATTCAACCCGTAGTTTTGGCTGCTCATTGTTGCTGAAGAATGATGAAGCCAATCTCAGCAGTCACAGATTCGAGCCATGATCCCCTATGACTGAGTATGCATTGAGGTCTGGGGAGAAATGAAATAACTTTCTCTTCCAGGTCAAATGTAACAGGTCATCGATCTGAAATGTCGTAAACACTCATGAGATGATTCCAAAAAGCTAATCTGTTAGATATTTTAAGTCATTCAAAGGTTAACGTGATGTTTGTGTTATTTTAAAAAGACCGATAATGCTTCATTTTGTCCACTGTGAGCAAGAGAGACAGTTCTAAAGATCTTTCCTTCTTCCCGTAACTTGGTGGTACGGTTGGACAAGTTACTACAGTCCTCCCAAACGGTTTCAATTAGGAGTCCCAAGTTGCGCAAAGCTACTGCTGAGAAGAAAGGCCATCACAAAACAAAAGCATATTTACTTTTATGACCACCCTCGGATTTACCGCCCCTGAAGCGCAATGAACGACTGGTTCTGAACGTGATTTATCGAGAGTGTAGTCTACCTTTAATATGTATGCCACAACTGTGAACTATGATTAAGCATGGGAGGGGAAAAAAAATGCCCATTTCGTCCTGATAGATGCGAAGCGCGGTCCGGACAGATTTTTAATGGCCGGTTTCACCGTGCCTTTAAGACTGTGCCCCCCGAGGACGTGGCATTCAAACACAGAGCGCTCTTTATGGGCATGTCAGTGTGCAGCATCACACTGCATCAATTACTTTTACCTCACAGTGTCAGGCCTAGACTTGGTATGGCTGCCACATTCTGAGAGTAATATCATTTGAAGGGGTTGAGCAAATCTACGGTGGGAAAGCCAGAAAATAGGCCCAAATCCCACAGAAAAATATCTGTCCACCAGCCTTCTCCCACACTATAAATACTCAGGATATTACAAAATAGGTCTACAACTTGAACTTGCCATTCCAATGGTGGGATTAAAGGGACATTCTTTTTCCAAAGTTGGGGTCCAAAGGGTGATAGTCGGAAATGGTACCGTTAGGTGCATAAAAATCCATACCAAACCGTTTTACGACGTCAAAAACATCTTCCCCAGTGCAGCAGATGACAGAGCTGACGAGCATGCCATCTGGCCTTGTAAACTTGGCGATAAGGTGCTGAGATAGTTCCCACTGAGCTCACGTCTAGGAGCCGTCCGAAAAAAACGGTTGAATGTAAATCTGGTGACAACATAATGGACTTAAATGTCCCGTGTTAGGTAAGGTACCCCAAGCAGGTACCCCAAGCAGGTACCCCAAGCAGGCACCCCAAGCAGTGGCCTCTTATTGAAGGGGTACCAGAACTGATTTTGAACATCCTTGTGTGGTAAATTGTCTAGATTCCTCTTCAATGCAAACACTGAGTATTTGACAGATGAGAACAGAGAAAGCAAGTAGCAGCAACTCCACTCCTTATATTCTGCACTGAGGCTGTTTGTTACACGTGCGTGTGCTTTCCGAATTAATGGCCACTATTATTTTCTCATTTGAATTCACTTTGAAGATAGTGGAGTTTTGCAAATGTTAAGCAACAAGCAGTTGAGAGTTGACGTTCCAAATTCCACATAGGGTTTTAATAGATAAATGACCACGCAGTCTGAGAACAGTATGTCCAATCAGGACACAAGGAGATACTGGACACAAATAACCATGTGCATCCATGAACACAATGTTCCCTTTCCATGTCTTGAAATCTACTAGAGTGAAATTGTTGTTGTCCCTCTCACCAAGACTAGACCTTGAATTGTTTTCAATGTTGAATCATTCTTTCAAGTGCTAAATAAACGGTTATCACTTAAAATGGCCCTTCAGAAGGAAACAGAGACTCTAGTCCTTGCGTGGATTTAAACGTACGCATTTATGTGTGTTTATCCACTTCATGGGCACAAACAAAACGTCGAAAAAATATCAAAAGTGCATAACCTCAGTCTAGCCCCAGCTCTTCACCACAGCTTGCTGAAGCTCAGACAAATAATGTACGCTTGTTTTATTTTGAGGAGAATTTACAAGAGGCAAACTATGCAATTATGTTGCCATAGACGTGGATCTTGTGGAAAGAATGACTCAATCTTACAGTAGTTCTAAAGTTACGACCGAAGCTCACAAAATATCACACTTTCCCTCTTTGGGGCGAGGGGGTGGGTCTCCCTGAGGTTTAATGAACAAAACATTTACAAGAGCCTGCAGCTGATGTCCTACTGTGTTGACCTTGTAATGGGCCTTAACGACCTTGAGTCACTGCAGCTCGAGATGGTGTTTTGAGTTATTAATGGAACCTTGCTGAACAGAGAGCTATTATGCTCTAGACAGCGGCACTGTTTTTAATACATACCTGGGGCACACTGTGGTCAGGGTAGGAGCTTCTCACAGACAGGAAGTCTTCAACGGGAAGGAGGAGCTGGAGCCTGGAGTCGATGCGAATGAGTTTGTCGAGCTCTGATGGTTCCGGGGTGTAACCCTGACCCAGTGGTGCCGGTACCGCCCACATGCCTCCCTACGGGGAAAACAAAGGAGAATGTCTAAGCTAAAGATGGGCTCTCTATTGAGTTTGGGAGTTTCAGAGATTAAAAGTCTCAATTCTGTCATGAATACAGTCTCCAGCTTCTCTACCAACACTCAGCAACATAATTCAACATGACTATCAGGGCCTGAACAGCTTGTATTTATTCAAAATGTGACATGAACTAAGGGAAAAACCTTTCCCCGGATTATTGTTCTTTGAAATACTAAATGGGACTAACCTCCAAAATACTGTCACAAGCTGCATTCTCTTTAAGAAAGGTAGCCTAATCTTCAATCCAACTCCCTCTTCCAGCCGGCATTTACTTTTGGAAAGACGACAGCGTGCTGATCACTCTGCTCCATTGGCGCTTGCCAAGTATTCTCCAAAATGCCAAATATTTAACAATTGCTTCTGCCTCACAATGAAGGACTGTCCTGTTAGACCTAAATTGTATCATATGAAACGGCAGGGTGGGTGGGGGATGAGCTCAGTAGTGAGGTAAGAGTTGTCCAGCGGCCCTGGTGCTAAGCTCTGAGGCCTCCGCGGCTCACAAGCCCTCAGAGAGAGCCAAACCCTCCGCAGCTGTGATCTCAGCCCGCAGAGATGAGCGAGCAGGAGAATCAATGTACAGTAGAAGCCGATAACTTCACAACATGAGGTGTGGGCCAGAGCACAAATCCTGGACTTCAAAATGACCTATATGAAGATAGAGTAGCCTGTTATGTATCAGTAGGCTTAGTATCTACTGTGGCAAGCCATTCATTTGGATTCGGTTTAGTTACTTGGCTTGGCACAGCATCGTTTGCTGGCAGACTCGGAAAAGGGGTTAGATTTGTCCTATGCATTCCAAATGCACTTATTTGTACCATTTCAATGAATCTCTCAGATCAACAGTTCACCCCCTAACCGTTTATTTGCAAGAAGGATAATAAGATCAAAGTCTAGGCCTGAATAACTATGAAACAACGAATGGAGGGTTTTAAGTCCCATGGTAACCTAATTCTGTTGGTCCTTCGGCATTGGTGAGGTAAGCCGGCCTATACAGGGAGAAACAGGAAGTCTGTAAGGATCCAGTTAAGAGGCAAAATGTAGAATAAAACCTTGGCGTGGAGTGACAGCCACATTTGTCTCTGGAACGAAAACTGAAAAACCCCAATCTGAAGAAAAGGCTAGTGCTATATTCAGCAGGCCATCGATACCATACCATAATGATACATAGACAACAACAAAAATATGATCGAGCCTGAGTAGTTCCTGAATAATGCCATTAAAAAGGGGACAGTCTAATTGCTGGGCACGTACAGTACACACTTGATACACTGTCAGACAAATCAGCTGAGAGCAGGACGTGAAACACAACAGCATTGATCTAGGATGAGACTCTTGAAAACAATGAGCTATCCAGGGTGCTGAACGCAGCATCCACTGATCTAGACTGTTTGTGATTCGTGCAGCAGAGTTGTTCTTCAACACCCTGCATCAATGTATGAGTGCCATGTGACCTCGAATGAAAAAAAATAGCCTAAGTTGAGGAACACTGTGTCCTGTCCCACATTGCTGACACAGGTGAGCGAGACAACACAGTCTTGCTCTGTTTATCGAGAGAGGCAGCGTTTAAAATAGCACTCTCTCTGAAGCCCTATTTATCACTCGAGGTCACCGGCACGTTATGGAGCTGAGGATCGTATTAGTAATGGAGCGAGATACAAACTGTATCAATAGAGCAGAGAGACAGATAGCAGTGCAGTGGCCTGTGGTTGATTATGAGTCCTGCTGAACCCTGCCAAGTTTCCTGTCTGGATGCGGCTCCCGCCCGTGCGGCCACCATAGACTCACTCCTCGCTGTCAAAGTCCAAGTGGCTTTAAAGATGGTCTCCCTGTCCAACAGCCATTCATAACACAGCACAGCGCGCCTCTTTACAATAACAGGAAGTCTCTGTCTAACCAATAAAGTCCCTAAGCATCTGTGCACCCCTCGGTTTTGATATCCGCAGCACAATTACCGCAGCATTGTTCTAGAAGTCAAGGAAAATATCATAAATACGGCAGCCAGACTTCAAAAACCTTGGCAAGACGTCTCAGGGACGCATGGCAGCACCGGGTCAGACTAAATGGTACCGTGTGTGAGAGGTAAGTGCTAGTCAAGGTCCTCTCGTCAACAAAGCCAAGCACGGTTCATCACATCTGACCACAAACTCAGCTCTGCCGTAACAGCTGCCAAAGAAGCCATTAGGGGAAAATTTGCACCTGAAAATTTGGTTTGTACGGTGTGTGTGTGTGGCACACTGCATGTTCCAGGTGGCTCTCAGATTAGTCATCAAAGGAACACAAGAGGCTGCTCAAATGCACCTGGCTGACTCGCCCCTTCATAAGCACACATTCAATGTAGGCCTACATTTTCTCTTGATCATGATTCCTCAATAATGCACCAAAGTCCAGGTAGGACCATAAGTTGTGATATACACTCACCTAACACTTTATTAGGAACACTATACTAACACTGGGTAGGGCCTCCCTTTGCTCTCAAAACAGCCTCAATTGTTCGTGGCACTGATTCCACAAGATGTTGGAAACATTAATTTGAGATTCTGGTCCATGATGACATCATTGCATCACACAATTCCTGCAGATTTTCAGGTGCACTTTCAAGCTGTGAATCATGTTCTACCACATCCCAAAGGTGTTCTATTGGATTCAGATCCGGTGACTGGGAAGGCCTCTGAAGAACAATGAACTCATTGTCATGTTTATGAAACTTTTTTTTTGTGACATGGTGCATTATCATGCTGGAAGTAGCCATTAGAAGATGGGTAAATTGTGGCCATGAAGGGATGCACATGGTCAGTAATACTCAAATAGGCTGTGGCATTCAAGCGTTGATTGATTGGTATTAACGGGCCCAAAGTGTGCCAAGAAAACATTCCCCACACAATTACACCATCTCCACCATGAGAAGGTGTACAGGTGTTCCTAATGAAGTGTTCTGTGAGTGTATAAAACAAGTATTGTTTATAACATTTCAGTCTAATATTCAGAGTATGTGGCCTCTCTGTGACTTGTGGATGGCACTTTACATCGGGTAAATAACAGCTTTATGGAGTCAAAAGCCTTTGCCCAGAGGATGTCTTCTCTGCCAAGTGGTCATCAAAACATGAGCATATCTGACCTACATTACCACATGTGCTGTACTGTAGGCCAGAGACCAAGTGAGTTCTAAGCCCTCGTAAAATGTTTACTAACTAAAATTGGCAAATAAAGGGTAGACCACTTCCAACTGCATCTGGGAACTCATGAGATATAATCAGAGGGACAGCCATAACGCCTGCACGCCGCCCCACATTCTAAATGATGCACACAGCCATAACCGTCAAAATTGTAATGATAAATACTTGTAATCAGTAGTGCTTAGGCCTGATGGTTTCTCACAAACCATAATGAGTCAAGTGTGTGTGTGTGTGTGGGGGGGGGGGGGGGGGGGGGCTGTAATGAGAGACCATGGACCATGGAGCATATGCCCAAATGTTGCTCCCTAGATGAACAAGTGTACAGTTGGCGCTTGAAAACGTGAGAGGCATTCTCCATCAGGGCTGGATGGTGGCCTACCTCACAGTCTGCCGTCCCCGTATTGTCCTCTTCCTCCTCCTCTTCCTCTATGTCTCTGAGCAGTTCTGCCAGACGATCCTTCTCCTCTTGTGTCATCGGCACTTGGCCCCCGGCACCACTCGCCAACTGTCACGTGACACAGTCGTGACAAGACACCATCACAGATTAGATCGGATCACAGTTCTATTCAATCAGACCCAAAAGTCTTTCTCTGGGTTGATAGGGGTCAATCATTTTCCCAGTGGGAGATACAAACAGACGTGAGTCATGTGACATAGTCTGACACTTAGACTTGGCCCAACGTGAACTTTGACATACCTCGATGTTTTTCTTCACAAAGTCTTGTTTCTTCTTGCCCCTGGGAACTTCACACTGGCCGCCTTCTGTCTGATATGGCCTCCTCTCCTCTTGACCCGCTTCAACAGACTCTGCCGTGTCAACAGGCCAAGGTTTTTACATTATTGCAAATGTGTGATTGAACGCCGTACTCATTGTGGGTCAAAAACTAGAAACTAAGAGAAAGTTTGCAGACACATTGAGTGTCACGTCATGAAGCCGATCAAACATAAACAAACTGGGAGATGTATGTGGATAGATGTATGTGGATAGATGTATGTGGAAAGTCTGGCAGGAAACCTGGATGTTGCACCCAGAAATAAAAGTACTGCGCAAAGAAAACAAGGAAAGACTGAAAGGCCTAAAAGACAAGCGCAAAAGCAGTTATACTGTTTCCTGGGGTTGTATCGCCATCTAGTGGAGAGAATACATACAGCTGATTTTCAGTGGGCCACACAAATACATCATCTCATCCAGTGCTCTGACCAGCAGAGATAAAGGGATAAAGTAGAAAAGTAGAAAATAGCATTTTTAGAGGGTACTCAATTCAAAGTCTTCTCACAGTTCTGCCATCTTGGCATAACGTAAACAATAACAACTGATGAGTGAGACCACTTTCTCTCCTGTTAATATATATTTTTTTTTTTAAAGATTCTACCATTGTGACTGCCTATGGCCCCTGGATTGATTACTTCTTCTTATGATGACTGACGGACAGATGATTCACTTACTTAAACAAATGTATTTGTTGTAAGTCGCTTTGGATAAAGGCGTCTGCTAAATGCCATTAATGTAAATGTAATAAATGTGAGATCATCAAGACGTACACCTTGTTCCTGTTACGCTGTAGGATATCACAACCGTACCTTCCTCCACCTGTTTGTCCTCCGTCTCATACTCTTGGTCAGGTACTTGAGTCCCAAACACAGGAACAAAGTCACCCTCCTCGCTGTATGCCTGAGCTTGGTTGGTAGAAAGAAAGTCAAGAGTCACAAGTCGACTCACATACATGAAAATAACTTTCTATGACTACTAGTTTCTATTTCTAAATAATGAAATATATAGCAGCCTGTCACGTACAACTGGTGGGAGTCAGGGCCAAAAACATCCTTGTGTTTTCAGCTTCGTCTGAACACTCTGAAGATCTTTTCGGCTGTATCTGCTGCAGAGAAATTGACACAGATACATGACAGGAAGAAGGACATGCAGAATTTATTTATCGAAGCCAGCACAGAAACACTCAACGTTTTGACGAATGTCTTTTTCAAGAGCAAGGGTGTATCTATGCTGGCTGGACATTTTTACATCGCCTCATTTGGGTACTTGGAACAATCCACTGTAATCTTGGCTGCAAGGATTTTAGTTTGAGCACAAACAAACAAACACCTCATGTACTGGCCAATGTTTTTTTTTCTAACAAAAAGAGAATAGTAGTCTATGTGCGTCTGTATCCCTTTTCTTACCAGCAGTTCTTGCCATAGTTTCTGATGGAGCTCCTTCCCTCTCCTCTTGACCTCTTTTTCATTTGAGATCCTTGAAGCCAGAACTTTGTCAAGTCTTCTCATTTTCTTGATGGCCTTCTGGAGTTCTGGATCTTCATTCTCCTCGTCAGACAAATCTGCAAGGGACGGGAAGAAGCATGAATGAACAGACGTTGATCTGATCCGACCACTCTGTATTTAGCGATGGGCCTATGAAGACATCCTGATCATGACTGTTCTCATTCTTTACCACTGTGGTGGTCCTCTTATGGTAGAGGCAAACTAACCTTTATCAAAAGGCAGACTCCCTTCTGGAGAATTGTTGAGGTTTTCTTCTGAGTAGCTCTGATCCTCCTTTAGGGGGAGTCGTTTGCTTTAAATGTGTCTCCCTGCACCTTTCATAATGAGTTCAAGCATTGCATTCACGGTAGCCTCTTATATATTGTATGGTCAGATATCCTAAACCAGTGCATAAGCATTCATAGATTACCTGAATATCGGGGGCATCATTGCTGAGCACTACCAGGGACCTTGGTGGGCTGGTCGGACAAGCTCTCCCAGTCCCAACATCAGACACTGATACACGGCTACCTGGACGAGAGCGCTCGCTGGATGCGGGCCGGGAGATGTCATCCAAACCCCCCCTTGTGATATCCATGGTGTTTTACTTCGTTAGCCACAAGTTAGCTAGACGACAACCGCCGAATCACATCCGAGACACCGCATCAGCAACAACCGCGGCGCTGAAGTTGTCAGCTAGCTTGCTGTTGTCGGGGTCGTAGCCTTAGCTAGTTTGCGTTCATGCGACGAAGAAAGCGTTCACTTTTTAGACCAAGCTAAAGAAGATAAAGATTCACATTTGATATTGTATTGAAGGAAAAGCAAAGCAAAGCACGTCCACAACTTTAAGGTACCTGATTAGGTGTGATCTGAGCCGGAGTGTTCGAGCAGAGCGGTCCATGTTGGGAGTGGTATCTAAGGACGCAAATATTGCCCGGATGTGGTAACTAGGGAGTCGGAGATGGGGTGTTTTCGTGAAAACGAGGCAGCTCAGCTGATGCTATTCAATCAAACAAAGCATCTTAGCCCGGCTAGCTAGTTATCGGGATCCCTCTCCCCTGGCTGTCCTCCTCCGAGTAGCAGGAGCCATTTTCAGCGATACGTTCACTGAATACAGTACTAGCCGTACTTAGCGGCACAGTGGATGTCTCCGCAGTGAAGAAGCGGGAGGAGGATTCGTGTCAGTGAGGAGGCTGGTGAGGCTGGTGAGGCTGGCCAGGCCGTGTTGTGGGTAAGTAGCCTGCTAGCTTTCTAGGGCTAACGTCACAACATTGGGCTACCTCGCAGTCAGGCAGCTAACCAGCTTAGCTCACCAACATGTGTAGTAGTTTAGGTAGATTGCCATTGATTTAGCTCACTAGCTCCATATTTTTGCTAACGTCCAAGAAAAGAAGAAGAGCATGCTAGCTGGTAGCCAGCGTTAGCCAGCTACGGACTCAGAAGCAAACAATGAACGAGTATGGTCTGTGTTGTTATTTTGGGCATCATTTGCTTATCTGCTAATAGAAGAAGTTCAAATGGTTTGTGAATGAAACTAACGTTAGTTAGCTAACATTAATGCCATGCCAAAAAACGCTGGCTAGCTAGCTAACTGTGTTATCTTGCATATTTGTCCTTGTTTTCCCTGAACATTCATCCCTTACAAGGAAACGTTCCCTGAAATGGGTGTGTGGAACCATTTTCAGGTCTTGTGCATTGAAGCCAAATAAGGATTTTTCACCATTTAAATACTAGTCTAATGATTCAGACTAGTAAGTAATGCCTAGTCTGAATGAAATTGTTATAGAGTTCATATTGTCAAGATCATATATTGGGTTGCTTTTTCAGAGCTCTTTCAGGTCTGATTTTCAATTGAGTAGCCTAGGTGTCATCTTAGACCTTGAATATTGCCATACAGTTGGCAATTTATTTCATGCAGTGGCGTTGATTTAAATATTATTTTCATGGTCAGTCACTAGAGAGGTTTGTTTTTTTCAGTGTCTTGTCCTAAGGCATGGTAGTGAGATCACACCCACCATTCTGGCACAAGTCCCAGGCAAGCCTTGCAGAATACTTACCAGGTGTCAGCTTGGAAGATCAGGGCGTGGAGTGATTCATCTAATTATGTTGCAGTGTTATCTAATATACTCTGTAATGGTTTGGAAACTACGTAACAAGGATGTAGCCTATGTCCAGCGTCCTTCCTGTTCTAGGTTGCCAGGAAAGCAAAGGGAAAAGCTTGTGGCCCAGGCCAATTTTCTGAACGAGAGGTGTACCATTAGGTTAGGTCTGTGCTTTGCAAGGTCAAGTGATAGCCTTGTGCACATCTATCTCCCCTAGGTTGAGTGGACTCTCCCTCTGCACTGGAAGTAAAAGATGTGCAATGGAATGATAGGGTCAATGTCAAACGCCTTTGGGCCCCCCACCTCTGCTGACAAATGGTCCCTTTCTCTGCTGCTCGCCCTGACTGTGGTCTCCACTGGACAAGGGTCAGGTAAGAACCCACCCTATGCTGTCTGTAACATGAGACCTCCTCACTCAACTCCTCACTCAGCACTGCTTCTTTCACATAACTGTTGCACACACCAACTCAGCTCCTCTCTGTGTCTAACAAGGCCAAATGTGCTTTGCTACTTGTGGGAAATAATAACATAGGAGTCGGTGGCTCAGAACAATCAGTCAGCCCACATGTAGCCTTAACACACCAGTAGCTCAGTCACGATTAAACGTAGTGTTCTCATGTCTTCTCCTCCACCTCACAGCTGGATGGGGGCCTGTGAAATCTGTTGTAGGTCCTCCTCTTTTTGTTCCCACTCGGCTCCCACTGCCTCTGTGACTCATGGTTGTTATATAAGCCACTGGGCATTCTGTTGTGTGGGTATTTGAAGAAAACCCACTCACATGACAGAGAATCCTTGAACAGCAGAGATGTTTTCAAACCCCATACACTGAAACATTTTTCAAAATATAGCACAAGACCTCAGTATGCGAGAATCGTCTGAGAACAGTTACAGATCACACATTTCTCAGTGACGAGAGTGGATCACTCAGCAAAGGTTCAGCTAAGCATCTCTACTTACTTGTGACAACCCTGTTGTGGGCAAACTCACAATGTATTGTATGACTTGTCTCCATTCAGGCTCACTAAGATACTATTGCGTACTGGCAGTATAGCTTTTTAGATACAGAATTTCCTCTCCTCCCTCTTTAGGATGTGTGAGGCCGTACATGGTCCAGAACAGCTGGGTCAACCTGACCGAGACCAACCGAGGCTCCCTCCCTGTGGACACAGTGCTCCAGTACAGCTGTGACCCGGGCTACGTGGCTGATGGCCCCAGCACCATCACCTGCACCTCCCTGGGCCGCTGGTCCACAGACCCACCCCGCTGCCTGCGCAGTGATGGTGAGCCACTCTCTGTTTGCCTTTCCACAATGAGGTTAATATGATACTCATTGTGAGTCCATGCAAGGGAAAGCGGAAATATATACATTGTATGATGCAGGTTGATAAGTTTACTAATAATAGTTGCGATGTTTTCCTGTCTGTCAGTGTGTCGGCTTCCTCTTGAGCCAGAGAACGGGGGGTACTCCTGCCACCCTGCCCCCTGCCACCGGCTAACCCATAGCACTGTGATTGAGTACTTCTGTAACGAAGGCTACATCCTGAAGGGAGACTACAAACACCTGACCTGCCAGGACGGGGAGTGGGACAGGCCCATGCAGATGAGCTGTGTCAACCAAGGTTGGTGAATCTTCCAGCTCCAAGTCATTGCCATTGTCAATTAGATTTTAGCTCAGGTTTTTTGGGGCATCTGAAATGCTGGTTCAGGTTACAGCCTTTTTCACATTACCATTAATGATTCATGTATAGGTTTTGCAACTAGGTATTGTGAATGATATTGTATGACTGGAGTCAGTGTAGGTTCTTACAAGTTGTATTAGTCATGGCAACACAGACTCTGATTTAAGCGTTTTGGCAGGCTCTCCTGGAACAGTCATAGATCTCCTCCCCGGTCCTCCCTCTTTAGGCTGTGTGAGGCCGTTCATGGTCCTGCATGGCACAGCGAACCTGACGGAGACCAACCGAGGCTCCTTCCCTGTGGACACGGTTCTCCAGTACAGCTGTGACCCGGGCTACGTGGCTGATGGCCCCAGCACCATCACCTGCACCTCCCTGGGCCACTGGTCCACGGACCCACCCCGCTGCCTGCGCAGTGACGGTACTAATGACCCGACTGACTGAAGACATTCATTTACACGCACAATAACACGTGCAGTCTGAAAGGCAGGTCTAAGAGGGTATTGATTTAGGGTTGTCTTGTTTCCCGTGGACAGTGTGTCTGCCGCCATTTGAGCCAGAGAACGGCGGGTACACCTGCCACCCCACCCCCTGCCGTAGGCTAAACCATCGCACTGTGATTGAGTACTTCTGTGACGAAGGCTACATCCTGAAGGGAGACTACAAATACCTGACCTGCCAGGACGGGGAGTGGGACGGGCCCATGCAGATCAGCTGTCTCCTGGATCAAGGTAGGTCATGATGTGTGGGATTAATGTTAATTTAAAACAACTTTTAAACATTAGTGATATAATTCAGTGTTTGAGTGTGTGTCCAGTAAACACCATTCCCTTGTACCCCCCCCCCCCCACCTCTCCCTCACAGACAGGGACCCTGCCCTGCCATTGGGAATGCCCACCCTGTCCATCTTGGCATCCACTGCCAGCTCAGTGGCTCTCATCCTGCTGCTCGTGGTGCTGTTTGTGCTGCTTCAGCCTAAACTCAAGTCCTTTCATCACAGCCGGTGAATGCTCTCTAAACACACACACACACACACACACACACACACACACGTCTGTTCAGCACCGGCTGATGTTGGCTAACCCCACAGTAGAACTGTGCGTTTGTCTGATACAACTAGCTTTTCCACCCAGCTTTTAAAAGTGCAAAGTGGTTTGATATTAACACCCCTTGGTTCCACACACAGGCGTGATCAGGGGGTGTCAGGCCAGCCCGTGTCCATCATGGTGGAGGGGGTGCAAGTGGCCCTGCCCTCCTACGAGGAGGCGGTGTGCGGTGGAGGAGCCGCCTCGGCTCTCGGCTCCGAGTCACGAGTGCAGATAGTGCTGTCAGAGGGCCAGCAGCAGGCTGCAGGGACAGAGCCCCTCATCGCCCAGGCCGGGCCCTCCAGGCCCTCCAACCTCTCTCAGCTCTCAGAGATGGTGGTGGTCCACCCTGTGCCCCCGTCGTCGTCATCCTCCTCCTCCTCCTCCTCTTTGTCCCCCTCCCCGTCGTCACCCCCCTGCTGGGGCCCGGGACAGGCCGCTGCACCGCCCACGCCCGCTCAGCGGAGGGGCTCGACAGGCAGTGAGCACCACACCGTGCCCCTCCTGGACTCTGAGATGGACTACTCTGACGGTATGGTATCACCCTTTCTCTCCAACACATCATCTCTCTATGGTAAACACTAAATAATAATATAATATATATATATATATATGCCATTTAGCTGACGCTTTTATCCAAAGCGACTTACATTGCAGTGAGTGCATACACTTCAGTGTATATATGGTCCCAGTGGGAATCAAACCCACAACCTTAGCGTTGTTAACACCATGCTCTACCAACTGAGCCGCAGAGGACCACAAATACTAGCCCATAAACTGTGTCTGCATCTCCGTGTGTTAACGCAGCCATGTACCATGGCTTGTCCTGGTTTGTTCCTGCAGATATGCCTTTGTTAAAGGAGGCTTGAAGCGTGCTGCAGTCTCCTGGGTGTGCCGAGACCCTCCCCGGAGCAACAGACAGCGTTGCTGTAGAGCTGCAGTGTTGATCAAGAGGCCTCTCTGAAGCCCCCCCCCCACCCCCACCGCCACCCCACCCCGCCCGCCACAGCAGCTGCATAGACACAGACTAGTCACCTCAAGACGCACTGAGTGAAGCTGTGCAATGCTCAGAAGAATACCTCGCTCCCATCGGGAAGAGTGGGCGCTGAGGGGGTTTCACGTGTACATACATGCTTAAAGATTTTATAGGACTTCTTACACTACTGTGTATGTCTGATGTCTGACACCACAGTTTGCCCTTTTAACCATTGGCTTAGCTTGGAGTCACACAGCCGTAAAGAGAAAGGAAAAGAGGGTGAATCCTGACCGTGGACGGGTTTTTGAAGGGCTCAGTGCAGTATGTCCTTCAAAAACGTTACATCGATTTATTTCAGTCTGCACGACACATTTTCGAAAATAGTGATTGCACCTCGTACCGTGTCTGCCATTGTCGTACCATTTAAACGTTATCTCTGCTTCACAGCAGCACGTCATGAATGATGCATTATGGCCAGTGCAATTTAGAACTCCACATCCTCTCACACACACACACACACACACACATTTTTTCTACTCCTGGTGAGTTGACAGGGAAGGATGAATAGATGTGATCATTATGTCATTGGCTATTTTGGATAGCACAGCTCACACATATGATGTCATATAGTTATTGCACCGCGGGCAACAGTTCCCCAGGTTGAGGGCACACATTTTCACGGCTCCTAGTGGTGTAGTGCTTCTGCTCTGGTGACATTATGCACCCTGCATGTGGCCCATTCCTGGTTTCTCTATTCTTTGAGGCATGAAGGTATTATTCACCCCCCCCCCCCCCCCCCCCCCCGTTCATATTCCCATCCCCCCTTTCCCTCTGTTGGCCTTAGTTTTCCACTATGCACAAGCGCCCTTTGTAATGGTTTTCATTTGGAAAATGAATTTTAAGATGAATGTCAATTTCCAGTCTCTTCAGCTCTGAGACGTAACCATAACGGAGCCTTGTCAGACTACACGTGGCGCTCGGACACCTGAAAATATTATACGTTATATTTATTCGGGTTGTTTTTGAAATGATGTTCTTGGAGTATAGATATGAAAACTGAATTGAGTATTTAATATATTCACGTCCAGAATGCTGTTGATCAGCCGTGTCCTTCGATGTTTCCTCAATTCTTGAAAAGGATATTAAGATGGGTATGTTAACTTTGATTGACCTAAGGACGTAATGTGTGTGAGACCATAAAGTTACTTGGGTTTACCATACATAAAAAAGCAGGTAATTATTGTACAGAAACTCGATGTCATGTCTATTGAACTTGTTTCAGTTGCTTTGGGTTTCCTTTTGGACTGAACAATGCCGGACGATCTGTTTGGTGTGACAATAGTATGTTATTATTTGTACAAAAAAAAAAAAAAAAAGATTTAAGTTAATTTTACTCTGTATATACCCTGTGATAATTTTTAATAAATATGATTTTAAGTGTGCGTGGTGTTGGTTTTGGTCCTTTTGACAATTTCAGTGAACATCTTACCGATGAGGAATGGCTTTCAGCACTAGGTGGCATTGTCATGCATTTAGCATTTAGCATTTAGCATGCTCTTAGCACTAGCTCCTATGCTAGGTCATCTAGTAGCAAAGTTCTCATTATCTGTTCCATTTGGCACATTAGCAAAGAAATAAAGATGGACTTTGTATTCAAAGTACATTTATATATATATACATTATAAACATCAATCCATTATTATTTTTTTAGTTTTCTTACAAAAGCACCGATGGCATTTCATTGGCTACTTCATACCGTCAGTTGAAAAGATGAGACAGGATACCTGGATAATGGATCAATGACATTAGTCATTGGGAATTTGGTATAAAATCTCAACATTTAGTTATTGAATTATGACTACATCCATATCTATAAAATACCTTTGCATGACATTCAGCAATCCATAATATTCATGTTAATGGTCACAATTCACAAGAATATTACAAATATATTTTGCCCTAGAATACATAGTTACTATTTATCCCTCATTTTAGTAAGCAGTGACTTGCTTGCTTGTGAGCCATAACAACAATATAATAACACTGTATTCCACTTCCATACAGTTGCATTGGTAAAATGGTGCTGCTCACCCCCGTCACCAAAACAGCCCAGAAAAAATGCCTTACATTACAATGCCTATAAGGCTGCCCAAGTAGGTCTACCCTCAGAACACAGTTCCTGTCTGAGTCATCCCTCTCCTTTCAGTGCCCTCTTCATGGTGGGGTGTGAGCGATGCGGCCTGTTTCCTTCAGTTCAGTTTGGTCTGCTGCTCTATAGGTTCTCTGCCTCCTTAACCTAAGGTGCCTTTATTTCCTCCACTTTCTGGTCCACTGTCAGGTATGCAGGCTTTTCTATGGAACAGAAAGAAGACGACAATGAGCAGTCTCTTTCTCTTCCCGTGAGTGAATGCTTTATTTTCATCTGTTAAGAAACGTTTTAGGTACATAGGCGTAATAGTGAAAGCATTTGTTGACACACTGTCAGTGATTGGGTACAGTATGCTCCTTCAAACCTACCCCGGTGTTACTCAGCCAGCTGTGACACTTACCCTCAGCTTGTGTCTTGAACGTCTGGTAACATCTGAAGAAGAAGATGAAAAGCAGAGCCTCTCCTCCCTGGAATATGATGTAGATGAGCGGGAACAGATACAGGGGTCCAATGACCTCGGGGAGAAAGGCCACCTTCAAGATGGTGGAGCACAGCTGGATGTTCTGACAGCCGGTCTCCATAGAGATAGTCCTCCTGCATCTGAGAGGGCAGATTTTTTCTTTATTTTTCCTCTGTTGAATACTTCAGGGTTTACATGTCTACGGTCTAGCCTGCAGTAGATGTTCAACCGGGGAGGCTGGTGGAGGCAGAAATCGGAGGACAGGCTCATTCCATGCATTACAATGAGCCCGTCCACCGATTTCTACCTCCACCAGCCTCCACTGATGTCCAATGATGACTCACTTACTGATGGTTGGCTTTGAAGACCGTGGACATGACGTATCCAAGCGTGAAGCCTGTCAGAGGCATCAGGGCAGCGGCAGTCATGAGTTGAGGTGAGAGAACCACCCACACTGATCCCCCAATAGTCATGCCAGCCATCACTCCGATAGCCACCGAGGCGATCACTAATATGCTTAGCCCAACCTGTACAGTTAGAATACCTCAGGCACGTCTTCACACAGGCTGGCAGTTTGTCTCTGATAGATATTTGAATTTTGAACAGTCAGTTGTACAGTACCAGTCAAAAGTTTGGACACACCTTCTCATTCAATGGTTTTTCTTTATTATTATTATTATTATTATTTTCTACATTGTAGATTAATATTGAAGACATCAAAACTGTGAAGGAACACATATGGAATTATGTAGTAAACAAAAAAGTGTTAAACAAACCAGTATATGTTTTATATTTTAGATTCTTCAAAGTAGCCACCTTTTGCTTTGATGACAGCTTTGCACACTCTTGGCAAGGTGTGTCCAAACCTTTGACTGGTACTGTATGCTGTAAACGAACGTATCTCAAACAGCGTATACACTATTATGGTAGACATATAAGGGTTTGTAATCCCACACCTAGGGGAAAAGGTCACAAGAAAACAGATGGTCCTAGAATATTTGGAGAAGGCAGTAAAGAGGGGTAAGGTCAGATTGAGGGGTTGGCTAGAGGTGAAGAAAACAAAGGATCAAAGCTGCAGAAACCAGGACAGAGTAATTAAAAGATAGGGTTGGCAAGGCCTGACCAGACGAATTGGCGCCAGCCAGGTGGGAGTCGCCCACCTTGATGACGAAATGTAATTCTTGAATGTTATTGGTGTATGTAGACAGGAAACAGAAATGCGTTGAATAGAAGGTGTTAACCTGTGTGAAATCTATAAAGACAGGTGACTGAGGTAAAAACAGGGTCAACTTTGCAAACCTGAACGGCTACATATTCTGCATGAATAAAGTCTTTGAATGAATCAACAGCTCCGGTTAACGGTATTTTATTTCAAAGTATTGTTACTTAAATTCTATGACACTATGACTAGAGAAACCTAATCCTATCCTCATATACTGCAGCTACAACCAGCTGGTCCAAAAAAAAAACAGGGTACGGAGTCAAGCTCACCTTGAGGATGATCGGAGAGTAGTTTGGTTTCCGGTGATTGATGGCAATGCCAATGGCACAGGGCACCAGGGTCATCATAAGAGCAAGGGTGATGCCAGTGTAAGGCACAGCGCTTTCCAGATTATTGAAGCCTTGGCAGTATAGGTAAAGCAGCAGAGGCATCATGCCCAGTGCCATGACAGTGGAACACGTGGTCATTACAATGCTGTAGGAGAGAGAGAGAGAGAAGAGAGAGAGAGACAGAGAGAGAGAAGAGAGAGAGAGAAGAGAGAGAGAAGAGAGAGAAGACAGAGAGAGAGAGAAGAGAGAGAGAGAGAAGAGAAAGACATCACGCTGAGAAACTCCAGCAGCCAGTTGTTATCTACTCACAACAGAAGAAGATCAATATGTGAATGAGGGGCTACCTTAGGTTCATGTCACCATTGAGGGCCAGGGCAAAAACGTTGGACAGGTTTCCCCCCGGACAGCAGCCACAGATCAGCACGGTCACAGCCTCCATGGGGCCCAGTTGCAAGATTTTGGCCAGGCTGAAGGCAGTGAGGGGCATGATGCCAAACTGGGACACCAGCGCGATGGCCACCCCTTTGGGCTTCAGGATGTGGGCCTTGATCTTGGAGATCTCCATGGTGCAGCCCAGGGACACCATGGTGACGAAGAGGATCATTATGGTGATGCAGTTGATGGCCATGTCCATGGCCGGGGAGAAAACAATGGTGCCATTGAGTGTGATGTTGTGATTTGAGACATCATCGTTGCCTCTGTACTGTCCCTCTGTCTGGTTCATGGTGCCATTCATCCCAAAGCTGTTTGTTTATGATTCACTCACTCTGGCCTGAGCATAACAAACAAACAAACAAACAAACAAGATGCACCATATCAATGGAGAGCAATGGGTTCATAGTTATCTCATTGACTTAACTGCAGGGGTGTAACTCACCCTGTCTAGTTACAGTACACCTCAAAACATACGATCCAGACATTTGAATCTAGACTAGACACTCAGAAGCACATTCATATAAATCCTCTTTACTATCAACAGCGAGAAAGTTATCTCCAAGCACATTTAGTTTTTTTGTGAACAAGCTTATTCTCCCTGACGTGGAGGCTACTGTGGCCGGTGGCAGAGGCAGGCCCTGTGGTAACTAAAAGAAGTGTTTCTCTTGTCCTGGGCAGCTGCTGCGTAGATCAAACTGCCCCTGTACCTCTGAGGGCAGGATGTCAGGGGCGATTAAGATACGCTGGAACTCCAGGGGAGGCTGGTGGAGGTGGAAATCTGAGGACGGGCTCATTGTAATGCATGAATGGGGGGTGGGGGGGGGGGGGGGGGGGGTTTATAGGCTTGTATTCCCTGCACCACAAACAAACATGGTAGTGTGCGTGTTTATTGCAATTTTAAAGTCTCAAATCAAACCACCAAATCAGAGTAAAGATCAAAGAATCAAATCAAAAATGTTAATGACCAGACAACCGTTCACTTCAAGATATAAAATCTATCCCGTAGTATTGAATGACTCTGTTGATGTCTTCGTGGATACAGATTACGTCGGTGCACTGTATAAATGTACTGTGGCCATACAATAGTATTAGCCTGAGGTGCTTGTCAGGGAGAGAGAGGAGCCCTTCTGTACAATTGTAAGATAGTCCCCTTGTGACTTTCAGCTGCTACGAGAGCTGAAAAAGATTTGGGCCAAATGATTGTTCAAATAGAATGCCCCCTAGAATACAATACTGGAACTTCTTGCTACAAAAATTCTGTATATATAGATATTTTTTACTGTATTTAATGTTATTACTATTTGATTTATTCTCCTTGTTATATTCTATTGTTGATGTTGTAGAGCTGCTCTTCCTCAGGCAATTTGGTTCCATTGTATACTTGTATTTTTACATTTACATTTATGGCATTTACCAGACGCCTTTAGACAAAGCTAGAAGAATTTTTATTTTATTTTATTTTTTTATTATTTTTATTGTATTCAATGTAATGACAAATAAACAAGACTTTGACTTTGACTGTGTGTGTGGTTTCGAGTGACTTCATCATCCATGTTGACTCACGAAATAGCTCTGTGGCTGCAGAATTCCTCAATTTGCTAAACTGCCAAAGCCTGAGCCACATACAACCATGGACACACATTAGACCTCTCATTATTTCTGGTCATGCGCCTGCCTATGACTTGGATGTCCATGGGCTGTGACACTATCTCTGTCTCTCCTTACACTCCCATTCATTTTGCGGACCATTGTATTCCACAGCCGGAGGAGTTGGTGCACAGGACAACAACCTCTCCCTCAACATCAGCAAAACGAAGGAGATGATCGTGGACTACAGGAAGCAGC
>NC_139667.1:3151182-3194948 GCF_951799395.1 Argentina silus
ACACTGTTTTAGGCCTCTAGAATTAGCACCCGGTGCAGTTCAGGACAGATAAGTTACCATCCACCCATCCAGTGCCATCCCTCCTGAGATGCCAGCTCTGCACCTTGTTTGTCTGTTTGTCTATTGGATCTGAGTACCGTGGGAAAGCCTTCAGCATCAATGGGTCAGATTGTGTGGACAGAGTGTTATTGTTGCCGTGGCCCTTTAGAAAGGGCTTTCTTTTCACAGTTAGCATTCAAGCACGTATAAACAGACTGTCAATGAATGTTACGTAACCAAATAGAGGGTTCAATGCCTTTGCCTGGCAATGTTGCCAGTCCTTTCAGAGGACCCACTTTTGCACTCAGGTTGCTGAGTGCTATCCCGGGCAGCAAGGGCCCCAGCCAACCACAACTCACACTATTGGCCAGATATGTCAAACAAGGCTGAGTTGTTGATTCTTTGACCTAATCTCTGACAGTATGCTACAGATTAGGTCTGAGAAGCCATATGTGTTTTAATCTCATTAGGACACTGTGCATAGGGTGCATGGCATGTAAACCAAAACTATCCCCATTTTATTCCTAATCTGCCGAAGATTATAGCTCTGCTTTCATGATAACGTGACTATATGATAAGGTTATGATATGGAATTGAAGATAATACACCCACTATCTAAAATATTTACCACGTATGTTGTACAAACATTTACCACATACTGTACATGTTGATTCCAGAGGCATGTATCAGATGTGTACTGTCCTCAATGATATCAATGTATTAATTGTACATCATTGTACTGGGAACATTTTGTATTATCATTATTGTTAACTTCAGAACATCTAACATTTGACTACAAAAACATTATTTCTGTGATTCTATGGTACTTGGTTGGATACATACAAATTACACACAGACAAGTATGTGCTTTACAAACCATTGAGCTTAATATATATGCCATTTAGCTGACGCTTTTATCCAAAGCGACTTACATTGCAGTGAGTGCATACATTTCAGTACATATGGTCCCAGCATGAATCAAACCCACAACCTAAGCGTTGTTAGCGCCACGCTCTACCCACTGAGCCACAGAGGACCACTTAATGTTAACGTTGTTAGAGTTAGGGTCAGTTGAAAATGACATTCTTTTTTTTTTCAGATCCTCTCTAGTTTTCAGATCCTCTCTGGCTTTCAGATCCCCTCTGGTTTTCTGAATTGCTCACATTCCAGTTTTACAAATGTCCAGTAATCCCCCTGCCTGTAGTCATGGTGGGGCTCAGTCTCACTCGGTGCACACAGCCCCTCAGGATACGAGCCTGTGCAGCTGGCAAATCATCCTGCAGGTCAGCTGATGCAGGCAGGCAGTTCACGAGACCCGTATCCACAGGCAGTCCCTAAATATGTACTCTCTCAGATGGTGTGTTACCACATGAAAGGAGCTTCAGTATGTGTGGATTGCCTTTTGGTTTGATTGGTTTTTATGTGCAAAACATGGACATTTTTCCAGAGAA
The DNA here is from genome assembly GCF_951799395.1 of Argentina silus. NCBI lineage: Eukaryota > Metazoa > Chordata > Actinopteri > Argentiniformes > Argentinidae > Argentina > Argentina silus. The sequence continues at coordinate 3,152,673 of NC_139667.1, forward strand.
AGGAAACATTTAGAGAGGCAAATGATTATGTGTTGATAAGAACTTGGATTTAAGACTTGTTAGGGATTTGTTGAGGGAGGAGAGATGGATATGTCTGTAGATTGGCTATTGGGAGATAAGCTGACTCTTAAGGCCTATGCCATATGGTGTGGGTGCTGATGAATGGTATGGTTGGAACGAGCTGCAGTTGAAGTACAAGTGCTCTGCCAAATGCACTGTTTATGGACACTGACTTGTGCTGCAGTGTAATGACACATTTGGTCATTCTTTCATTTAATAGTATTACGTCAGACAAAACAAATACAAGAAGCACCCTCTAGTGTTTATGTCTAGTATTAATCAACCGTCAAAGGACCATTATTCTATAGAACCAATTCATCTCTTAAAATGTTGTTTTTACCATTGAGCGAACGGCGTTCGATCGCATATGACTTGAACCCTGAACCGAGCTACCATGGAAAATGCAAAATCGCCTTGACTAATTTCTCAGCCGTTTGACCACCGAATTTGATGGCATTTCGTGTGTCTGATCACCGTGCCAATGTCTACACATTCCCTGGATATTGAAACAATTAGTTCAGCCGTTTTCATTTAACAGGTACCTTAAAAATTAGAATACAAAATAAGACATGTAGTCAGACCTACAGCAATTTGTACACAACTGATTAAGATGCGGCTTTCGGGCCCCGTCGGGTAATGTCTCAAGAGCGGTGGATCGAAGCCGAGATAAGGTATTAGGTAATATAGGTATTAGGTAATATAGGTATTAGGTAATACAGGTCGTATTATAAAATATCGCATTCATGTGCTCATAGACGATGTACGGTGAAGACCAAACACTGCAAGACACAGCAAAAACCAACTGTATCTTGACGATGTACGGTGAAGACTAAAACACTGCTGCTGTGCTGTGACAGCTGATAAATGCTTTTCCACCACGTAGTTTCAAGACATGGATGGATGGATCAGAGCTTGCCTATTCGCTGAGGTCAAATCAATTAAGCAACAGGTTTAGTAAAGGCTATGTGGTTTGGGTGTGATTAAAACTACTTTAGGTTTACCCATATTTTGGGTAACGTTAGTGTAACGTCCCCTAAAGGTTCTATTTTAGCTATTTGACAAGTAACCTTCCCAGAACGTTCTGGGAACAGTGCTATGTTGATTATGGGATGTTAAATAGTTCTCTGAACGTTCAATTAACTTCAAAAAATTACATTATTTTGGGTGAATTAGAGAACTCTTCGTGAACGTTCCCCTGAAGTTCCCATTTGGTTGTCTAAAAAACCCTTCTCCTAATGTTCTGGGAATCTTGCTTTGTTGGTTAAGGAAAATCTAAAAACGTGTTTTAAATAACATTATTTTGTTGGAAGTAAAGTACTGGTACATAACGTTCCCCTGAAGCTTCCATTTAATAGAATAGTGAGGATACTTTTATCCTTGCAGGGTCTAATAGGATGGCATTTACAATACGGAGGCATGGCAAGGACATGTTGCTATATTTTGTTAATAGCAAAGCATATCATATAATATTAATATATAATATTAATTAATATTAATAGTCTGACTCAAAGTAATTTAAGTAACACTATGTGCAAAGAATTGTTGAGTTTGTGCCGATTAGTGCAATAACGGTTAAATAGAATGAATCAACCGAGGTTTTAATAATACTGTAAACTTTACAATTTCACAAGGCAAATACTTAAATAGAGAGGTAGAGAGGGAGAGAGAGAAATTAAACAAAGACAGACCACATGGTCTGTTTACTGTACTCACGAAACAACACCCTTTGACCAGGACATAAAGACTTATCCCCTGCATTCTGCTTTTATATCCCACTACCACCACAGTATTTATCTGTTTGCAAGGAGAACCAATGAGACCAGGGACTGACTGGGGAGAACAAAACGACCCCGGACTTTCAGCTAATTGAGGGGGGGGGGGGGGGGGGGGGGCTGGACTTTCACCAGACGGACGGACGGTGGGTGGGTAGAAGATAGGGGCTGAATTGAAGTTTTCCCCCACAGCAGAGGCGATAGGCATCGAGAGTGTGCAAAAGTCTTGAGAGAACTGCATCCTAGGAGAGAGTTGAGCGGTCAACGACTTCCAGTCTTGTGTGCTCGTTCAGAAAATGTTTCTTATCGTACTGTCCTTGACATGCTAATGAAGCAGCTATGTCGACACAGGCAGGTGACACACACAATCAGTGTAAGAACATAATATTGATCAAGATGTAAGGAATGGTGTGATAAGATTGTCTCCTTAGGACAGGTCATAAATAAATTGAAACACTATTAACCCTTGTCAAAATGACGTTTTACATTTTTAATCAAAGAAAATGCAATTACAATTAATTATCAGCCATGGCCTTGGCTTATTTTCTATGAATAACACATGTTCATTGAGTACACATGCTACACCCCCCCTACACATCGATGTTCCGATCAATTTGACCCCAGAGTAATGAAACGGTGGTAGGTCATGGTAAATATAAAACAAAAAAGTGACTTCCCTTCTTGTCACACTACCTTCATCTCTAATTTGCTCTCACACCTGTACACACACGTGTACATGCATATCAAACACACACACACACACACACACACACACACACACACACACACACACACACACACACACACACACACACACACACACACACACCTGCCATAGGGTTGCAACATCATTACATTCCAAGTACCGAGAAAGGTCAACAAAACAGTCAATAATGTTTAAACAATATATACACAATAAACAATACACGTGGTGAGTGACTACCTTAGATTATCCAAACTCCATTAATACAGACCAGGCGGGTTTACAATTACATTTACATTTATATAACATTTATGGCATTTAGCAGACGCCTTTATCCAAAGCAACTTACAACAAATACATTTGTCTAAGTAAGTGACTCATCTATCCATCAGTCATCATAAGAAAAGGTAATATATGCTAGGACCAGGGGGTATTGGCAGTCACAATGCTAGAAGAAGGAATAATTACTTTTTTTTCCTTCTTTTTTTTAAATTAATTTATTTACAGTAGAGAAACAGGAGTAGTGGCCACATAGAGGCGGCGGTGCCAGGCGGCCAGCCGAGGTGGAAGAGTGGAGTGACTGGGCAGAGGTTTGGGGGCTGACCATTGCTTGCAAGAAGGGAGAGGCTGTTCCCTTTGCCGCCCGGTAGGCGAGCACCAGGGACTTGAATCTCATGGGAGCTGCTACCGGGAGCCAGTGAAGGGTGCGAAGGAGGGGGTGACATGGGAGAATTTGGGGACATTGAACACAGCTGCGGCAGCACTCTGGATGAGCTGCAGAGGCCTGATGGCGGAGGCGGGGAGCCCGGCCAAGAGTATGTTGCAGTAGTCAAGGCGATAGATCACAAGTGTCTACATCCTATCTATTCTATTCAGATAACACCACCGCATGAACTCATTCTTGAGACCTTGTAATTTCCTGGCTTTTGTGGACAATCGACAAGCCATAACTTCTCACTTAAAATATCGTTTTTGGTCATGAATAGATATACAGTATATCGGTTTGGTTTTACCTGGTCAGGTGAAATTACATTTGTAATCAAATCCCCTTTGACTGAAACCAATTTGAAATCCCCTTTACACTGAATATTGTAAGCTATATACTGCTTTATCAAAGTGAACATATTTAAATAAGGACACATTTGTTTACTGTATGTTAAAAGCCAGTTGCTTTTCATTATCAAACATCATCCACACTCTTCAAGGTATAACAAAACATTTGTAAAGTTATTCTAGCAATGTTGCATAGGCTCACTGTAGAGGTCAGGTGCTGATGCAAGAGAAACCAAAAGTTTTAAAGGACCTTTGGGGGGTGGGGGGCGGGGGGGGGGGGTGGATGAAGCTGGGCCATCTGGCCTGGCCTCATATATAATCACAGGCTGCAGAGGGAAAGGCCTTGTTTGCTGCCTGCAAACCACAACTACAGCATGCACTTTGACTTTGACTTTCCGTTGTGAGAAAGATGATAGATTGTTGGCCTATCATGTAGCCAAATGTCAGCTACCTGTAACAGACAAGTTTGGGTTCTAGCAATGTTGCATAGTTATGGTTTATTTAGCAGTCATCAACCAGTGGATGCAGATTGGAATTATCTAGTCATCACATATCCACAACAGTATGACATGCTAATGGTTTCTTCTTAATATTTTATGTATTCAATTGGTTGAGTACATCAAATACAATAAAATATTAATGCATCAATAGGCTACTTAACTTAACTGCCACTATGACAGCGTTCATAAAAGAAATGCAGAATAGACCTATGTTGTTTGTAGATCGTTCATAATCCAATATTCCATTAATTTTGCAGCCAATTAGGCTGCTTTTCACCTCATTCCACAACAATCAAGGTACATCAACACACTAATCCAATTCGTTCAATACACAATATATGCAATGCATTGACATAAAAGTGTTGACCTATCTATTCTACAGTGTCTCATTCAACTGTGAGTGGGATCAGTTGTCCCTGTATCACTCCATATAAGAGTTATATTAACTCCATATTAAGTAATAATAAAACAGATCCTGGGCCAGTTTTAAGGGGTATGAATATTTTTCCGAGCTTTCCGTAGCATGGGCGCGTCCAAATGAATAGGCGTGTGGGGAATATAGTCCAAATACGAATGACGACACACTGATACAATGCGGATGAAAGACACACAAAACAGCAATACCCACACACCCTCTCGTTTTGCGCATGCGCCTTACAAGCTACAACATCCATGTGTAGGCGAATCACGTGTAGGGAATCCGTTGATCGTCATGTCCCTGCTGTAAAAATTCGTTCAGTTCTTGTTGATTTCATTTTGTTTGCTAGTTGTACCGTTTATTTTGACCACAGTTTCCTTTTTTTTTTTTTTTAGTTTTCTCACATCTTTCACCGAAGAATGAGCGACAACGATGATATCGAAGTCGACAGTGACGTAAGTTAAAATGCCTACTGTTTATTTCTATCCAGCCATGTGTAAATATCAGGTAGAAAAACGCGTGCTTTTCAGGGTTCTAGTGGATACTGATTGTAACGTGATGGCTACTAGCATCTCGGTTAGCATAGTCCGTGCTAGCGCAGTCGTGAACTGGCAGATCAAAATAGTTTTCCCCTTCCGTAGCACGAGTCTGCCAGTAAAAGCTTTTTTTCAACGATTAATCACGTATCTTGAGTGTTCATATCTCCATCGATACCCAACGCTAGTTAACTACCTAGACGTATATTTGTTCGTAATATTTCAAGCCGCCGCTGGCTAGCTAGCTAACGCGTTAATTGATCATGATGACATGGCTAGCTCTTTAAAAAAATGGTATCCGCAAGTCAGAAATATACGACGAAGATGCTTTTCTGTCTGATTATGCCCGAGCTGGACTCAATGTTTGACGTGATTGTGAAATAAATCGTTGACGTTCTTGGCCAGTATGTTCGAGGGAGCGAGTGCAACATCGCCAGTCCAGACCGTCCGTCCCTAGAACACCATGGTTAAAACGATTCATGCGACGGCCGAAACACAACCACATCGTCTGCCTATCAAGCAAGCTAGACTAGCTAGCTACCTAGCTGTAAATTCGCTGCAAGGTCAGCTGAAAGGCGCAGAGATGTGTACAAGACCAAAGCAGTGGCACTTTTCGAAAGCCACACTGTGTCCTGTGTCATCTAGGTAACATGCACACAAAAGTCCGAAGTGTATGTTGTTTTTCAGGATTGATGGGAGCGTTCAGAAAATATTTACGCATGAAGGGGTAATCCCATCCCATAAGCCTAAACGCGTCCTATATTTAGCTAGCTAGCTGGGTGAAATTACCAATTTTCTTACATTTGCTTGATTGCACGTAGCCAACTAGCCAACCTACGGCCATAGCGACTAGATCTGTGTACATTTAACTGAGGGGGGCTTGTTCTGTCTTACACGTATGTTGACTGGTGACGTGCCAGGGCCACGGGACCTGCCATCTTTTACAGTGACAGTGTGTGTACTCCATGAGAGGGAGAATGTTGCACACCGTGTCACAATTACACACTGGTTAGCCCTTTGGCTGGCTGTTTACATTTCACCAAAAGGGGTGGTAACACGATGCCGCTGCATGTGAGGAAATGTCTTTGCAGGAGGCTTGCGTTGCATGCTGCCAAAAATGTCTGGATAATAAACAGACAAAATGGCAATTTATTGTGAATTTCCTTACAATTTCCTCTTCATGCCCTCTGCGTCATCGAATCCATGCTTTCATTTATTTGTATGCCAAATCATGGTCCTTATCTCAATGTTGCTATCAGGGCCATGATCTGGTAGGATTCTCCCTTGAGGAGAGGATTCCCCTCCCCCATTTTGATTAAGCTGGATCTTCAGCTCTGGATGAGAGCAGTGATATTACTCACTGTTATGTCACATTTCATCCCTGTGATAAATGTGACCCTACTTTTAGAGATGGACAGCTAAAGATAAACATGTAATGGACTCGTAGAACTCCTCTTATTGGTGGTCCACACTGTGGTGAAAACAGCATCTGCAAGTAGGGGGAGAGTGGCAAACCAATAGAGATGGTTGGACCATGCAGTCCCCTTCAGAATTTTAGGAGTTAGTGATGGTGACAAGTGTAGGGTCATCATAAGTTTTGCTCCCTTTCTTCTCTTGGAAAAAAAACTCACTCAACGGATGCACCGGGTGCATTAGTAATTCTTGGAGCTGTTTGGGAATGTAGCGGCAGTTACAGCTTGGAGCAATTATCAATAAAATGTGTCAAAAAGTAGTTTGATTCACTTGCTAAAAAGCCGGTGAAGGAGGTTCGGAGGGTTATATTTGACTCTGGGCTCTAACTTTAGAAACAGGCGAGTCACGTCACACTCTGGAGCTCTGCTGTATGAAATGTCATACGTCACGGCACATGAGGAATCGTTTTAGGGAGAGCTAAGAAGATAGAATGTCTCGCCCAAAATACTCATTTTTTGACCTAAATGGCAATTGTAGGACTTCAATCATTAGCAATAACATTGTGCAGCACCAGGATGTCATATTAGCAAATAAACGTCAAAATTACTAATGTGGGCCTTTAAGCGTATAAGGCTAGATGTCGCTGGTGATGAGATCAGTGTTAACTCAAAGCACGGTGTGCGAAGTGGAAATTAAGCAACTATTCGAATATATTTACCTCATGTTTACCATGGCCTATTTTGACACACTTTTGCTTCAATATTTGACCATCAATTATTGCTACTCTGGGTTGAAAGTGATCCTTGTGTGAATTTGTCATTGCAGGCAGACAAACGAGCACATCACAATGCGTTGGAGCGCAAACGCAGGGACCACATTAAAGACAGCTTCCACAGTCTACGGGACTCTGTGCCTGTGTTACAAGGGGAGAAAGTCAGTCAAGTGGGTACAATTTTTTTTTCTTCTCTTCCACATTTGCGTTCCATCCCTGCACACGGTGTCCCAATGCTAACATGAAGTCAGCAGTGTGTATAAACTGTAATGGATGAACTCAAACTGTACTAGGAGTTAAGATCACGTTTGGATTAGCGGTGAGCAAGAGATTTTAAACACATTTTGATCTGTTCGTGGTTACAATAGTCAAATTAGGCTATGCTGTACCCGAAATAACTGCAGTGTCACCTGTTGTGCGATGATGAGATCAATGTAACATTTCCCCATTGCTTAGTCTGTACTTATTGCTGACAGCAGGCTGTCAAACAGGCTTCCCGAGCTCAGATCCTAGACAAAGCTACAGAGTACATCCAGTTCATGAGACGAAAAAACCACACGCACCAGCAGGACATTGATGACCTGAAGAAGCAGAACGCACTGCTTGAGCAGCAGGGTGAGTGGGTCTGGGGGGGGGGGGGGGGCTGCTGGAGCAGCAGGGTGAGTGGGTCCGGGGGGGGGGGGGGGGGGGGGCTGCTGGAGCAGGAGGCTCATGTCCTGTGCCTGGGTCAGAGCTAGATCACCTTGTGTAGAGAGAGGCTGGGGTGCTCCTTCTGTTTCCTCTGACTGTGTTTATGTTTCCCCGTGGGTGTGTCTGTCTGGGTGTGTCTGTCTGTGTGTGTCTGTGTGCGTGTGTGTGTGTGTGTGTGTGTGTGTGTGCGCAGTCCGTGCACTGGAGAAGGTCAAGGGGAACACACAGCTCCAGGCCAACTACTCCTCCTCTGACAGCAGCTTGTACACCAACCCCAAGGGGAGCGCAGTGTCTGCCTTCGACGGCGGCTCCGACTCGAGCTCTGAATCCGAGCCGGAGGAGCCGCCCAACAGAAAGAAGCAACGCGTGGAGCCCAGCTAAACTCCGCCCCCCCAGTGCTCCAGACCAGATACTCTCTTTTCCGGCAGCCCACACTCCTCCTCCTCCTCCTCCTACCTGTTGGCAGTCTCTTCCCAGCCTTCTCATGCCAGTCCAGGAAACGGGGAGGGAAGACAGTGAGAGAGAGGTGCTATACTATATAAAAACGCTTCCACCTTTCTCTTCCCTGGCTCGTGTCCTGTCACTTCCTCGTGGTGCGGCCACACCTCTCCTCCCCGCGACTGAGGCAGCTCTGCAGTTTGAAGGACTTCATGCTTTTATAACCTCATAATAACCATTCATAATCAAATGTGGAGGTGACGAGGAGTACAGCTTTAGTCTAGATACGACAAATACCCCCATTTCTTGTTTTGAAGAACCTCAATGAACCTGTTTCAAAGAGTTTTGAGACTTAAAACAGACCTTTGAGAAATTGTCCTTAGGAGTAGTTTACCTTTTTAATATTTGTACTTTTCCACAAAAGAATGTGAAATTGCTTTGGAAAAATATGTGTAACGCAACCCTCCTGAATCAGTGTAGATGGCTGATGTTTTTGTCTTTGAAATATTTGTGTAATCAAATCCCTATATTTAAAGTGAGATATCGAAGTTGATTTCTTATCCCATATTGTACATTGTCGTTTAGCTTGAGATTTGTCAGTGGAGATGGATGGATGGATGAACAATGTTGGCCTCTCAATTAATATATTCTCACTTCACAGGTTCAACAATGTTTTATTTTTGGTATTCTCAAGAATATGGGGATATGATAAGAAAAGGTTCATGTAAATTTCCCAAATGGATGCTGAATGTTACACAATGCAGTTAAAAGGTAGTAACCTTTTATTTTTGTTAAAGGAAAATAAGTCCATATCAGTGTGTAGTGCATAACACTGTATACTCTTAAATGTTAACTGTCAACTCTACAAAGAAAAACCTCCCCTGGAAGTATTTGCCTGTCCTGGGAATGTTTGTTTGTCATATTAAAAAAAAAAAATTCTCTCCATTTTACAGAGGTAATTAGTGTGTACGAAATATATATTTGTTTATTCCATTCCATGGAAATTACAGGTATGTTGTACATACTGCCAACAATTGTCTTGCAAGTTGAGGCATACCTTTACTATGAGACTATAAATAAAACTATTTTATCCTTTTGCGTTTTGTTGTCAGTGACTGGATGCTATTTGAATACCGGTAGTTAGCAGCTGCGCTTATGTGGAGTCATGATAACATACTTAGAAAGAAACAAGATAAATCTACTTTTTCTTTTGTGTGAAAGAAAGCATGTGATGAGTAACAGCAGGTTAGATAGACTGACTGCTCATGGTGTTCTTGATTTCAATCTTAAAGCTGATTTGATGATATCTTTGCCAATGCGAACAAGCATAACACACACGTCTTGAATACTCTTGAATACTGGACTGATAAGTAAGTTACTTTGGTGCATTGTACTTTCCAGAGCAAGGTATCGTACATCTCTGCATCCTCCAAGGATGTCCATCTGGACACTGACTTCTAATATACCACTCTGGTCCACACAACGTTATCTCAAGGGCCCATCTTGTCACTCAAGCGATTACAGGTTGTCTGGGAGTTTCAGTTGTGATAAAGGAATGAGAGAAGATACATCCATATCAGCATGAGGATCTCTATAAAATGTTTGTCAAAGGTAAAAAATCCCAGACATTCAACAAAAAAAAAAGCTTGAAATGAGATAGCATCCCTTTTTCATCAAAAAAATAACAAGTTAAAGAGTAGAGCAACACTGACATCATCTGGCCGATGGGAGTAATAGATAATTTATCTAACTTCTATGTACAGTTAAGCATTCACATATTTTCATGATATTATTAACTAATTACTCTTTGGCAACAAATTATAACGGACTGATTACTCCTCATATCGCGTTTGAGCAATGTAGGGAAATATTTTCTCTAATTTCTTCAACAAGTGCTATTTTTCTTTTTAATGTCCATCCAAGCGTTTGTGCCAAATAATGTTAGATTGTAGCCGGTCTCCTGTGGATCCTCCCCTCCTCTCCGGACTGTCGGCCGCAAATCATGGAGCCGCCCCCAAGCAGCGCTTGATCATGGGAACAGAGGGACAGAAAAGAACACCGGAGAAACATCAACAATATGCATTTTAGGGATATGCGAAAGTATTTGTAATTCCCTAGGCTACTGTCCCAAACCATGGCAAAGCAGTACGACGTGTTGTTCAGGTTGTTGGTTCTAGGAGATTCCGGAGTTGGAAAAACATGTTTGTTGTGCAGGTTCACGGATAATGATTTTCATCCTTCGCATATCTCCACTATTGGTAAGGCTACCTCATCTAAAAGTTGTGTCAATTGGTTCCTAAACTCTACAAACAGATTATTTTCGTTTTCAATTTGTCTGAGGTATGTAAGCAAAGTATTTTACAGTTGACCGGGAAACATTTTGGAAACACCTGTTTTCTAAAGAGGAAGGGACATTTCTCAAAAACAGGACCAACGTTGACGATGATCCGATTTATGAAGGGGATTTTCATTAAGTGGAGTCGGCATAGCCTACTGTTCCTATGCTTATGACCGTTTTTTGTCCTCAGATTACAGTTTATTGAAGTCAGTTCAACATTCCTGAGCTCAAGTTATCTGATCAAGTTATTTAGTCAAAGTTTATATGAGAATATATATAGGCCTTCAATTACAATCAATTAAATCTTACTCACCCCACCACTTAATCAATTGGTGTATCTTTCAAATTGGAAAGAAGGCAATAGATTACAATGTGTTCAGTCAAAACATGAGTGCTTTATGTTTGTATGTCACTTAGAAAGTTATCTCAGGATTTGATACCAGACAACAGTTTTATAATAAAGCGTCATTGACATTAACAGCAAATGATACAGCTTCTGATACTGGTGTTATTGTATGTAGGGCCATTTATGATAGAAGGAGAGTATTTCCAGGAAGCACGCCTCTCCCTTTGTGTTTTGAAAGTCAGTTGACAGAGCACAGTCGAGCTGCAAATGGGTCCATAATTGCAGCGAAAAACCTTCCCAGACTGATGATGGTATTCACTAGGAAGGAAAGCATTACTTGATGAACAGGAAGTAGGGAAACCAACTTTATGAGGCGTAGACAGAGAAGTGTTACAGTTAGGGAAAGCATTCCACCTAAGACTGGTGTATTTCTTCCTCCCATAACAAAGTGCAATGACCTCGACGAAGATACGCAGTAGAAAATACTTTTATAATATGAAATGTGAGTACTCTCCAAGTTCAGTACTCTTCTCAAGTGGCTTTAGAACTCATTGATCTCCCTCTTATTGATGAACACGTCAGTACTGCAGTGATCAGCTCCCTTCAAACACCGTCCCCGGTGGAACAGAATAAGGGTTCTGCTGAGTGGCTAGAAAGTCTTATCTGCTGTCCATTTGGATACCTGTGGATCTACTTTGACCAAGGATGAATTTAGAATGCATCTACACTTCAGAGAGATGTTACTTACACTGGCACACACAGAGAGAGTTACCCTGTAACTCTCTTCCTTCCTCCTACTGTGTATGTTCAACTCATATTATCAATAGTTCAACTACAGACATGCCATGGGGGCCAATTTCAACAGGCACTATGACTACAGTGAGTGCGGTGACCTACAGTGCAGTTCTATTTGTGCCATTTAATCTCTGTGAACTAAGCTGGGCTGTAGATGTACAAAAAAACCTATTGTATTTTCATACTTTGTTTGAGTGTTGTTGAGGGGGAAGGGTTCGTTACAGCAGCAGGAATCAGAGCAAGGCGCCTGATTTTCCCACCGTGATAATCCTCCCTAGATTCTGAACCTAGATACGACTGCACATTTCACACATGGGAGACACGCCGACCACCGTGAAATGAGTCACAGCGAGAAGGAGAGAGGCCCCCAGTATTCAGCAAGGGTCCAGCTGTGAGTCACACAAGAGTCTTAATAGTCACACCCACACAAGTGCAGTACCAATGCTCAAAAGCTCACTGATGTTTTCATTCCATCGATGGTAGCTGGTAATTCGCCAACCATTCACCTTGAAACGGGTTGAAATTGTGTAACCCCGCTCAAATAAGCCTGTTAAGAAATCAGCTGTGCAGTTTCCGACCTGTTGAACTTGTGACAGTGTGATATGACTACAGGCCCAGCGGGGTGCACATGCAAAAACAGGAAGTGAAGCATGTAAAACCTGTAAAATCGTAATGAGCTCTCCTTGTCTCAGTGCCAGATTACATGTCAGTTTTCACGTCCCCCAGCAGTTGAATCACAATTGGTTTCTGACATCATTAAAACACTTGTTATGTGGATTCTCTTCCACGTCTGTTCTTTGTCTCAGAAGCCAGCCTTCTGTGAGGTATTCATGTCAGGACCGTCTTGTTCTGGTGAGGTTTGGATGTTAAGGGTTGATGATGTTTCAAACCTTAACTCTACAATATGTGTCCGGATGTAAAATGTTACACATTCTTTTAATGGGTTTTTATGCTTTTCTAAATGTGAAGCTATCACCCCCCCCCCCACCCCCCACCCCCCACCCACCACTGACATTTAAATGTAGGTTGTTGTGAGTGATTTATTGATCGTTCAGGCAGCGGTCGATAGACTCCCAGTTACGTCTTAAAGCTTCCTTGTCCCTCAGCCCTGCAGTAAAACACCCTAGTAAATGACGACAATTGAATTTACCCTCAGCAAGGGGACGTGATTTAAAGGTTACCTCTGTAGAATGATTGAAAGGATATTCAGCTGGGATAAGTGTGTATCTAAGCAACCCTCGTCAATGCCCTCTTCAAAACACAACTGCCCGAAAGGGGAGGGGCATCACCGCTTCCATTACGCCTGGGAAAAGAAAGCTGTACCGACTGCCTGTCATGGCCCTTTTTATACATTTGATTGGTTGAATGCACTACTGCCGGGAACAATATTGAATTTAAGTGCAGTATCAATAGATAATGTACCCTGAACATTTTTTTTTTTTTTTAAATGCAGACATTGGCATTGACATTGGCTCTCAGCAGACTGTATTGAAGATGCATTTAGATGCACATGGTTACCCCCTCTAGGTAATGAACGTGTATCTAATATTTACATATTTCTCTTGTAGGAGTGGATTTCAAAATGAAAACATTAGAAATAGATGGCCTCAAAGTACGACTGCAGATATGGTGAGTGAATGGAGACAGTTCTTTAACTATGGCTTTAGTAGTTCTGTACTATCACAATAGCATATAAAGCTTACAGTAACATAGGTATCCACTCATTTACCACAAAATCTTTTCATGAAAAAAAAAAAAAAAAAAAAGTTTCAACATGGTCTGTGTGTAGGGACACCGCCGGTCAGGAACGCTACCAGACCATCACCAAACAGTACTACCGACGTGCTCAGGTGAGCTGTCCACACGATACACAATAATAAGCTCACCACACACTAATAATCATTTTTCAGGGATGAAATACAAATGTTGTATGTCTCATAATGCTGAGAGATGCTTCACTAAATGATGGGCGTTGTCCCATCCCTGTCCCCGCTTTTTTCATCTCTAACCAGGGAATTGTCCTGGTGTATGACATCACAAGTGAGCATTCCTTCCAGCACATTGTGAAGTGGTCAAGCGATGTTGATGAGGTAAGGCGAACACCGACAGACCTGATAAGATAACGCTCTCCCTTTTCATCCCCTTTGTCCCTCTTTCTCTTCTTTTCTCTCACTTTCTCTTTCGTTTTAAATGACCCAGTATGTGCAATGCTCTCCATGAACTGTTGCTGTCTACTCAGTCTAAGTGTAAGGAGGCAGACCTCTCCCGCAGCCTCACGGCCCGTCCTGTCTCACCCTGTTTCAGTACGCCCCTGGCAAGGTGCAGAGGATCCTGATGGGGAACAAATGCGATGAGAAGCTGAAGAGGCAGGTGGCCAAAGAACAAGGAGACAAGGTTGGCTTTGAGCTCTCGGTGTTCTGTGCAGTGACATAGCAACTGTTCTGTGCAGTGACATAGCAACTGTTCTGTGCAGTGTCATAGCGACTGTTCTGTGCAGTGTCGTAGCAACTGTTCTGTGCAGTGACATGGCAACTGTTCTGTGCAGTGTCATAGCAACTGTTCTGTGCAGTGACATGGCAACTGTTCGGTGCAGTGACATAGCAACTGTTCGGTGCAGTGACATAGCAACTGTTCTGTGCAGTGTCATAACAACTGTTCGGTGCAGTGACATGGCAACTGTTCGGTGCAGTGACATAGCAACTGTTCTGTGCAGTGTCATAGCGACTGTTCTGTGCAGTGTCGTAGCGACTGTTCTGTGCAGTGACAGCAGCTGTTTGTGCTATTTATACTGTGTATTCACCTACCGTGTCGTGTGTGAAACGTGGCCAATTTAACACAGAATTCCTCTGTCTGTATGTTTTTTTCCCACACTGACTGTACGTGTGTGTGTGTGTGTGTGTGTGTGTGTGTGTGTGTGTGTGTATACAGCTAGCAAAGACCTATGGAATGGACTTCTTTGAGACAAGTGCCTGTACCAACTCCAACATTACTGAGGTAGGCTGTTGGCCTCATTGACTACTGAGTATTTATGTGTATGTTATTTACGTGTGAAAAATATGGACTTTGATCATTTGTCATTTCCTCTTTCCTCTCACCAGGCATTCACTCGGCTGACAGAGCTGGTGTTGCATGCTCATGGCAAAGACCTTGACAACAGCTTTGAGGGCGACATCAATTGTTACCTGGATATGGCTTCTCTGGAGGGGGAGGAGAAGGAGGACACACCTTGCACAGATGCAACCTCTCACAAGGCCTGCTCGTGTTAGCAACATGCTAGTCTCTCTTGCCAGGTTCCAACGCCAGGGGTAGGTAGATGCTAGCAAGATATGGCAAACCCTTCAGTATTGGGCTCGGATGACTAGAGGATGCCCCTGTGACATAATTACATTTTGCTTATGAGCTGCCTATGAAATTGTGTGTTAACTGGATACTGCATTTGCTTCTTCGCCGACAACTGTATTTAGTTATTTGTATTTTGTTGAGAAAGGTTTTTGCATAGTTTTGAAACCCATTCCACTGCTTTTCACCACCCAAAATGCCCTGTTAAGTTGAGTAGGCCAATAATAATAATAATAATAATGTAATGTGTAGATTTAGCCAGAAGAGGGCTATTGGCTTCAATGTCACTCTGGAGAAAAAAACCCCTGCAACTATATGATCTGATGACACAATTGATCGTACTTTAGGAAACTGATTATATACAGTTAATCCATAATAACGATGAACATATCTCACAATGTACATACTCCTGTAAAATGGGCCTACCCTTGACATCACAACCCTATTAGAGTAACTCAGCTGAACTTATGAATTCAGTACTGAAATTGATTGATTATACAGTGAATGAGAATAGAATTAGACTGGTTTCTGTGGATTTTGAGTGCTCCTTCTTTAAGCGAGACAGGGACAAGGACAGGGTTGGCAGGCGGCAGAGGACAAGGTTTAATAATTCAGACGTAGAAATAGAATCCCAGCCAGCAGAAAGGGCTCAATTACGCCAGTAAGTCAGTCATGCTCAAACAGGCTGGTATTAAACTTGTTTTCTTTCTTACAAATTCAACATCATTGAGTAATTTATGTTTTGTGCACTAACTTGCCAATGCCAATAAGAAGTTGTTTTTCCAGTTTGAAACGCTAGCAATACTGCCTACATTTATTCTAAAGGACTATTGAGGTGCCACTAATTTACTGTTTTGAAGGACTTTTGATTGGGTTGAGTTGGCATTTGAAACTGTATCAGCGATGAAAGATGAAAATGATTATTTCTTGTTTTGTAAAATAACTAAATACTCAATAAAAAAAGCTACAATTAAATGTTAATATTTGTTTGTTGTGTTTGGGTATTGTAAAGTTAACTGTTCAAAGGATTTACCAGAGGAGATTTGAGTGAAGCAGAGGTCCATTGAGGAAGTTTGAATAGAACAGTCATACATTTTTTATCACATTCTGAAAAAGGCAGGTAATGACTTCATAAATGATTGATGGCCTTGAAACTGATATAGGTCCAAGGATTACCATGAAGCTGAATATTGTGTATATCATAATACATAGTCCTCTTTCTACCTTGCGCTCTCATTAACAATATATAACTCATTCATATTGACAAACAAACTGCAACTAGGATACCTACACACACAGTGTATTGTACATGACATCCTTTGTAAACATCTTCATACTGTGGATTACATTTCCTCAAACATATTCATAAGTAAGACTGGTTGTGAAAGCATTTCATGGTATATTGGATAACAGATTTTTTAAATAAAAAATGTTTTATCAGATATTATTTATTTTTAAGATGAGCATGTTTTTTATGCTCGTTTAACAAATCATTAAAAGAAAAGTCATGATTGATCTCAAAAGATTCCACTCATATCAACCTGCACAGCAGGGGAGGCTGGTGGAGGCAGAAATCGGAGGACGGGCTCATTGTAATGCATAGCATGGAGTCAGGATTGGAATCAAACACGTGTGTTTGATACCATTCCTCATTCGGTTCCATGCATTACAATGAGCCCGTCCTCCGATTTCCACCTCCATCAGCCTCCCCTGCTGTGCAGGTTTACAAGCTGAAACGTGAGCCTGTCTACTTTTGTCTGTGTGGGAGTATTGGATGTCAGGTGTGTATCGGTTTCCTGCTGAGCCATTTGACACTCGGCGAAGGCAGCTTTATATCTGAAGTCAGGTGACGTGAGGTGGGACTCACTTGCACAGACGCACCGTTCCTCTGCTGTCAGTGTAGAAGGAACACACAACCATGACGTTCATCGCTAAGACGTTCTACGATCTGCGAGCCACCACGTTGGAGGGGGATTCGGTGGACTTCAATGTGTTCAGAGGTCGGGTGATACTGATTGAGAATGTGGCCTCTCTCTGAGGGACCACCACCCGGGACTTCAGCCAGCTCAACCAACTCCAGAGCAAGTACCCTCACCGGCTAGTCGTCCTAGGCTTCCCCTGCAACCAGTTTGGCTACCAGGTCAGTGTCGTGTGACCATAACAAAAGAGTTTGAGACTTAAGCGTGCCACGACCTGTCATTTTAAGGCCTTTTTTCTTTTTTCATCATAAGCTTTAATTTACAGTCATGGTAATTCATACCACAATATGTGGCCAAATCAATCATTCATACAGTATGGTAGGCATAGTAGATATTCTTAAAGTTCTGCTGTAATGCCTATCAATAGACACTGCTAATTGTCCAAAGAGTGGATTTGTTCAATCATTTATAACAAATGAGAACTGTATGTGTTTCACAGGAAAACTGCGCAAATGGAGAGATCCTGAACTGTTTGAAGCATGTGCGTCCAGGGGACGGGTACCAGCCTGGCTTCACTATCTTTGAGAAGTGCGATGTAAATGGCACCAACACCCACCCTGTCTTCGCCTATCTGAAAGACAAACTTCCCTTTCCTGATGATGACCCGCACTCCCTCATCCGGGATCCCAAATTCCTGGTCTGGAGTCCCATCAGCAGGACTGACATCTCTTGGAATTTTGAGAAATTCGTTATTGGACCAGAGGGAGAACCCTTCAAGAGATACAGCAAGAAATTCCCCACCATCGACATCGAGCCGGACATCCAAAGACTGTTAAGACTAACCAAAAGCTGAAAATAGCATGCTGTCGTTTTTCTTCTTCATGACTTCACATCCATGATAGTCAGAGGAGTAGTGGTGTCATCCATCCTTTTGAGTTTTACTATATGAGGTTAATATTCTAAAAAGCAATGGGAATATTATCTGAGACTCTGTAAGTGCTCAAGAGTTGTGGATTGTGCCATTGATTGAACTCTCTGGTGATATATATATATATATATATATATATATATATATATATATATATACTCGTATAAACTCGTTTTAATTATCTCAATATGGTTTAAATTGTAGCTCTTCTTACTTATGAATAAATAATAACTTTTTTCCAGTAAACCCAATTCTTCTCTCAGCAGATGGCGCTACTGATTCGATTTTAGCCACACTGACTCCTGCTGGTGAATGAGATGTGTGTGCCTTTGTATCAGAACAAATTAGATCATTCACAAAGCAAAACAATTCAAAATGTACTTATTATTGTAGTTGGAATAAAAATCTTCTCCTCTTATCATGGAAAATGTCTCCTATTATTCCACCATACGCCCGTAATCAATTTGGTTAGATATTAGTTTTGGGTTGTCAAGTATCATAAATGTTGTTTTTTCCTACTGATGGAGAAAATGTTGTCATTTCTGACATTTGTGTTGAGTAGTCGACTAGGTATAGGTATTACAGGATCAGTCACAGGCATATGTTGTCATTGACATGTGGTATTTATTTTATAGGTGATTCCAATTTCCTGCACTGGACCTCTCTGACTGAGATGTTCTCTAAAGACAATCTGTCTCGGTCTACAGACATTTGCACAAGTGCAAAATCACTGCTATGGACCTCAACATCATACCCCCTCCATCTCTGCATCATGGCCCCCCGTGTCCTCCCAGAGCTACATACTAGTACCCATACATACATACATACATACACACACACACACACACACACACACACACACACACACACACACACACACACACACACATACATACATACATACATACTCTTGCATAATGTTCTCACTAAACACTATACCTCTGATCGCAAACTTTGCCCCTATGCTTAACTCTGTAATAACTCAACAACAATAGTACATAGGTGGAATTTTAACATTTCTTTCATCATATTCCATTCAGTGAATTACTATGGAACAACATGATCATACAATGTCGTTACTTGTGTAATTACAGTGTTACAACACAGATGCAGGAGCAACATGATGTGAAGTGTCCTCTTTCCAACCCCTTGAATTCAGTTCTTCTATTCAGAGGGCAGTGGTTGGCAAAGCAAAGCGATTTTGCAGTAGGAAGAGAAGGAGGAGGAGGAGAGGGGGAGGAGGAGGAGGCGGGTGGGGGGTGGGGGAGGGTGCTCTGTCACCTCACAGAGTCACATCCACTGATGGCAGAGGCACTGAGTGATGTTGAGCAATGCCTTAATGTCATTGATGTGACGACAGTCCCTGCCCCTGGGAAGATCAGTGACAGCAGAGAAAGGTTAGGCCACGAACAACTCCAAGCTCTTTTCTCTGAGGAGAGTTGCCTTGCAAGAGCCTCTGTGGAATTAGAGCCTCAGAGGCAAATACAAGAAGGCTTGTCTGAAGGCTATCCTATCTCTTTGTGTAGCTATTCAGCTTTGTTCACATATGAACCGTATATGCATTAGGGGTCATTTTGAACTAAATGAATGTTGGTTCAGTGCAATCAGTATAATTAAGCGTATCAACTTCAGTATAATCAAGCGTAGCCTAGCAGGAGGTAGACGCAAAGCAGCAAGCCCATATGGTATGGGAAATTAGTGCATTGTATTGACCCTACTTCACATGAGTCCATGATACCTGATAAACATGGCCATTTCCAATGCTTCTGCAGCTGCTGAGAAGCACCACCGACTCAGGTGCGCGTTGCACTGTTACCACAGTAACGTTTGCTTCGTCGTACGGAGCCCTCTCGCGAGACTCCGCTCCGGCGAGGGGAGGGTGACTGGAATGATCTCATCCCTACAGCAACTGCATAGCGCATCGAGGCAAACCCCGTAACTTTGTATCAAACTTTCAAGTTGCATGTCTGAATACGATGCCAGGACAATTGTGATTTCTACTGGATCGGAAACATCTCTTTTTTGTTAAGACTGAAAAGACTACGGCGCTCCTGAATTGGAACACTGAGGATTCTTACTAGAAACAAAAGGGGAAAACGCGTAGTAGTATTGTGCTTGTGACCATCCACATCGGTTGAGGGAGAGAGGAGAAAAGGTGAGCCGGGAACATAACGAAATGGAACGGAACGGTGATGCATGATGTTTTGGGGGGTACACGGTGGCAAGCCACATCTGGATGATCACTAATCGTGTTCAACGGGAATTTAGGAAGGATATTTGGTGTCTTGGTGAACCGTCAGCTACAATGTGCCCCAAAATTATGAGGGAAGGAACCAGATAGGGGATTCGAGAGGTTGCTTTTGTGGGGTTTAGAACGTGACTAGGACTGTCAATGTTGGCCGTACAATGTATCCTAATGCAGGGGCATCGTTGTATCGCGTTTGTCAAGGACAATGTGCATTGAGGTCCAGTTTAGGTGTAGCGATTTACAGGTGGTATCGAGCGTACGGGCTTTCGTGTGCTGCAGCTCTCTTTGTAGCCAAATCCCTAGCAGGCTATTCAGTTGTATCCGATTTTCCCCCACAATTTAGCTCTGATAGCGACAACTGGGAAGATGAGTGTTTCTGAGGGGTTGATATGGTGGGGGGCCCCTTTGTCAGTGACACGCTACTCAACGGTTAAAAAATGTAAAGGCAAACATGACAGTATATGTAAATGACAGTAGCTTTCAGAATATGTCCAGGCACAATACAACACCCAGGTTGAATGAAAATGTCTCCTACCAGTGAAGTAACAGTGAAGCAACTTGGTGGAGGCCTGAATGGAGTAAGCAAGGCAACATCAGATATGGGTTCATCATGATGCATACATACAACATAAATCACATTGCACAACCAGGTAGAGAGTAGCCCATTCTTGCTCAACCCGTTGAGGACAAAGGCCTACTTGGCCTAACCTGTCACTGAGAAGCTGGAACACAGACATGCCATTTTTGATCCTGTGAGAGCAACATTTTCAATATGACACTATCTGTTTGCTCAATGCAAACGGATAGCCTACTCTATACTTTACATTTGTTTCGGTTACCCCAGAATTGACCTAGCTGTTGAATGTTTCTCTGTTTATTGTGACAGATAAAAGCTTTTTTTTGTGTGTGTGTGAAACCTTTTCGAGACACCAGAATGGAATGGAGTTTTGGTGGACCTCAAATGCATCGCTGACCAAGTATTTCACAGTAACACAAAGCTATTTTTTTAATCTTTATATAGGACAGGATGATATTTGGCAGTGAAGGGACCTGCAGTGGCAGATCTGGATTCACTTAGACACACATTTCTGCTTGGCCACTTTGGCAAGCTGCTTCTGTCACAGTTTTACTGAATGTCACACAGAGTCCAAATGCAGTATATTTAGCACTTGCTGTTTGCCGGTTTTGTGTATGTTTATACTTGCTGTCCTTTGCAGAAGCATATGAAAATCATCTGCAAATGAGTTTTAGGCCTATTGTATGTACCGCCCATTGTGTGCTCTCGACCTATACTGCTGTCATCATTTAAATGGGACTTTTGATTGGTTGGGCTGGGTCGGTCAGGTGGGTAGAGGAAGGGTGCTGTCTTGCATCGGGGCCGTCACAAAGACAGAAGCTTTCTTGATGAGCTCAGCTGACTCTGGCTGGCATCAGATTGGTCCAGCCATGACAATTTAGGAGATCTTTCGTTGGTTTTGTATTTTTCTCTTCTTGTCCCATATTTAGCTTGACATTGGTGCTGAAGCTCAGCCATGTTAAAGTACATATTGGACTGGAACTTGCCCTTTGTGACGCGGTTTTCACTTTAAGCCTCTCTGCTTCAGACACTGCAGCTTGATCACTGTAGGGAAAGAGCCTCTTTCTATTTTAATCTCCCATGATAGGCCAATCAGTCTCCTGCATTGGGCTATAGATAAAAATATCACTCAAGGTTAAAACAAGACAATACAGTATAGCCAAGCTGTTAGCTTATATGCTGCTCCCAGATTCCCTCAGTGGAGTATGAGATGACTGTGCATCATCACTGACCACTGTGAAGAAGGCACAGGTCAGGCTGCTCACTGACACCCGGCCTCAGTGTACTGCAGACTCATGAGAGTGACAGGCAGCAGGTTGACAGGGTGTTACTCCAGGCAAGAGCTTAGAGAGTCCTTGTTGTGAATGCTGATGATGGATGGCTCCCTGGGTTGTGTTCAGACTGATTAGGGATGGTCAAAGTCCTTAGTGCCACATTCAGACGTGTCAGAGAGAGGTTGATGGCAATTGGGAAGGCCCTTGAGTGAAACTGCAACCTGTCCCTCTCTCTCTCTCTCCCCACCACCTCGTCTGCTTTCATGGTATAGAGGGACATTTGTTTCTTAATTCCATCATTTCTCTTCCCCCTCAGTGGCCCTGTGAGGCAGTTGTCTCCTTAGTGATAGTAATGTCTTTGTGTAACGCCTTCTTGGAGAGCGGCTTCCCTCTGCTCTGCGAAGTTAGGGTTATGTTTCCATTGTCTCTTGTGCACTGGTTGGAAGGGCATGGCGTGAGTGTGAGCGTGGAGGGGAGAACCAACAAGAGGAGCATTGTACTGGTTTATAAAGTGCCTCTCTCTGGAAAGTGTATTCTGTAATTATGTTAAGTGCCCATCATGAAATACTTAAACTAACTGTTAGCTTTGTTCATAACAGTATTGACACAACGTTCAGGTAGTGCATGTCAAGGTACGATTAGGGAGTAGGCTAGGCCTACTTCCTGGCAAATTAAGTACCTCGAATGATATTTATTGAAGGTGCTCAACTGTTTGCTTTCAGTAATCATTATCAAGGATAATCCATTTTAATTCTCATTAGAAAGTCCACCTTCATTTTCAGTGGAATTGTACTTGATGATATGCCAGTTTTAAGTTTTACTGTAAGAGAGTTGTAATAGGATGAAAACATTCATCTCTGTTCTTTGAAGGTTTTGACTCTCAGGTTGTATTGTGCTGCTTGAATGCGCACTTCAGGCTCAGGAGACTCCCTTCCTTTCTGCTGTAGTTGTTCATGGGCTGAAACTAGTCAAAACAGACCTTGAGATGTGACCCTGAATGGACCGATACACCAACATGTCTGGTGTCAAGTACAAGGCCCGCTTCTTTGTCTTTCTTATTCAGATATTGACTCACGACCACCAAATAAAAAGAAGCGGTTTGAACTTTTGGCCCGCAGCTGACCGCTGAAGGTGGAATGCAGAATGTATGACTGTTTATGGAAATGACTGACCTTGTTCAAAGTGAGCAAGCCAGGTTAGTCATAAACCAAAGGCTAAAGTGGAAATGACTTGCTTGGCAATGTGGCCCCCATCGTTCTACAATGTCACCATTCTGTTGAATGGGGGTGATAAAGCTGACTGTGATGAGGATGGCCACGGTTGTGTTTCCTGTTAAACTGTTGGAATGCTCAGGCTTTGTCTGATCAGGGCCGCCGGGCGTTTGCCAGCCAATGGAATAAGCGAGAGAGCTCGGAACTCACAATGGAGGTGATGTAATCTCTTTCAGCCCGCTGTCACAGAATAAATGCAGACGAACAAAGAAAACTGCCCCCTCCACCACGTTTAGGGAACTCCGACCTCACAGAAATGCAAGGCAACTGCTAACTGGGGTTTTACTGTACAATTATTCTCCCTATGAGGCAAGTAGTGGAGCCGGAGCAATAGAGTCCATGTGCTGATTTGGGACAAGGTGCCTATTCTGATCTAGACCTCACCTGACGCCTGACTGACAAATGGGCCTATTACCTAGAGCATCAGTCCACTTCCTCTGATGCCCAGGTAGTCTACGCCTATTGCCAATGAACTTGTGTAACCTCAAACTAAGAGAGGGAGTGATGTCCCAGCTTAGCCGAACCCTCAACCCCCTTAAGCCTAACCCAAACCCACAGTCCCACCGCCAGACATGGTGTACTTCCCCTCTCACTCCGGCTCTCTGGCCCAACAAGTGCTGAAAATAGTGTGTTGCACTGACTGGGCAGGGAGGGAAAACAGATCTCAGACAAGCAACCACACAGAGAGGAAAAAAAAAACAACAAAAAACAAAAACTTTCTGTAATGAATTCCCAGTCCCTGATGATGATGTGTTGCTGCAGGCTATCTCTGCTGACATAGGTGATGATCTGCCTGGTGTTGTCTGAACATGCCCGTCAGTCTCCACAGTATCACCCTGCTAGGCCTACGCTCCCCTCCCCTCCCTTCCCCTCCCCTCCCCTCCCTTCCCCTCCCCTCCCCTCCCCTCCCTTCCCCTCCCCTCCCCTCCCTTCCCCTCCCCTCCCCTACCTTCCCCTCCCCTCCCCTACTCCCTCACACTGGAGCAGACAGACAGCGCTGCACTGTAAACACAGAACCAGGCCCAGGCCCCATGCAGAGCCCGACCCATGCAGCAGCAGCGGCATATTTCCTCGCACCACAGAGCTTTACTGTTGTCGTCCTGTGGACAGAAACCTGAGAGGCAGGCAAGCAGGAATGCAAAAGGGGTTGGTCATGGCTGAATCCCGGATATCAATCTGCAGACAGGTCTGTTTAGCTAGTTCTCATTCCTCCACTAAGCGACACCATTTGTATGTTGTTGTTTCTTCCAGTAGCTGCGCCGCGTGTAGTGAAATTGGCATTCCAAGCAGCCCAGCACCACATGACTTCCCCTCTGAAGTTATTCTGTAGAACCCCCCCCCCCCCTACCACCACCACCACCACCGATACACTATCTAGGGACACAGATTGTTAACGACATTTCTGAAAAAGTTTAACTTTCAGTTATTTTTCACACGCCTTTGTCTACTGCATCCCGACTAGCAGCAATGCCTCCTCATGTTGCTCCAAGATTCCACATCCTCTCTGTAGTTGAAACACGTAGTACATTTCCACCCTGTGCGTTGAGTTCCTGCCCTGGTCTGGGCATGGTTGGGGGGCGAGGAAGGAGAGAGACTGCTTGGCTCCAGATCCTTCCTTGTCCTGCGTGGGGATGTCAGGGGTTTGCCTTTCAAACAGAGAGAGAGAGAGGGGGGGGGGGGGGGGGGGGGGCAGAATGGAATAGTCCCCTTTAATTGTGTTTTTTGGTGTGGAAGGATTCCCAGACGAGGGGAAACTACTGAGCTATATTGAGAACCCCTCTCTCTATTGTTACTGTTGTCTCACTGTCTCTCTGTGAGGTCTGACTGTGAGGTCTGACTGTGAGGTCTGTCTGTGATATGTTGTGGGTGACACGTCATTGAGAATAGAGCAGTGGATATACGCAGCACATGACTGCCCTTAGACTGCCCTTAGACTGCCCTTAGACTGCCCTTAACATTTTCACTCCAAGATGCGAGTCTTGATGCTCCAAACCCGAAACAGCGCTTGCAAACAGACAAGGACAGAAGAGAGGAATGAAGGATCGGAGGTTTGTAAAGCAATTTCTGGTTGATGGCTTCTTCGACAGAAATCCACTGTGGCATGCTATTGTGCCTGCATTTTCACGTAATAAACGGTCCATGTCAGCCTGACTATTGTAGACAGAGATACTTTCCATCATTTCCCATGTGGAGAGAGCAGATTGGGCCAACACATAACAAACATGGCTGCTTTTCCAGGCTTTCCTCCCAGCCTGTTTCCTGTGGACCTCATTGAGGTATTCCTGGATACCGTTGGCTGTAGCTTTGCTGCCGGAATGCGATACATCCAATCCAAACTCCCTAAATATGTCTGGTCCCTTCAGTTATACATAGCCATAACCATACTGTTACACACTTCTGTTAGTCCGTTTAACTGTCAATGCTGCTCCTCAACTCAGAACGGAGGAGCCCTTTCATCCATGTGAAGGCCATTAAATCAGACCGAAAAAGTCCAATA
Source organism: Argentina silus (assembly GCF_951799395.1). Lineage (NCBI taxonomy): Eukaryota > Metazoa > Chordata > Actinopteri > Argentiniformes > Argentinidae > Argentina > Argentina silus. The sequence goes on from NC_139667.1 coordinate 3,178,560, forward strand.
AAGGTCCTGACTCTTAATCTGTGGAAACGGAGGCTGATGCTGCACTGTGTCACACTGGTTAAGATGTGTACAGTGATGTTACACTACTCTGATTACGGGGGGAGCTGGTGCTGAGTTGAAGGGCGGTCATCTGTTCCGATATACGACACAGCTGATGTGTTGGGAGGAACGACTGCAGTAGGTGGATCAAACAGTTGTCTAAGTGAGGCCTTCGATGAGGGCGTGTCGTGCCAGGTATCACATTAAAGGCTTCCTGCCACCGTTGCTCGTGAAGCGGTAGGGAGGGATCCTTTGTGACGTGGACCTTTGCCCGGCAGGTGGGCAAGTGTTTATGTGGCTCGGCTCGCTGCCTTGAATGCTAATTAGTGGGAAGTCTCCAGGGATCATGTACTGCAGGAAAGAAAACACCTGCACCGGCTCACCCTTCTGCCTTACCTGGTTCACGGGAAACGACGCCTAGTAGAACCTTAGGATCGTGTGTGTGGGTGTGGGTGTGGGTGTGGGTGTAGGTGTGGGTGTGGGTGTGTGCGTGCGTGCGTGCCTGCGTGCGTGCCTGCGTGCGTGCGTGTGCCTGTGTGCGTGTGCCTGTGTGCGTGTGCCTGTGTGTGTGTGCCTGTGTGTGTGTGCCTGTGTGTGTGTGCCTGTGTGTGTGCCTGTGTGTGTGCCTGTGTGTGTGTGCCTTCCTGTGTGCCTGTGTGTGTGTGCCTGTGTCTGTGTGCGTGCGTGTGCGTGCGTGTATGTGCTCTCTGTTAGAGGAGAGTAGGAGTTGTTGTGTTGGCCGCTCCTGTTATTGTGCAGATGCAGATGACGGATCACACAGAGCTCAAGCCCAAACTCTGCGTGTTCTCCTCCTCTCAGACTTGTGGGGATTCAGAGCCTTGATTATAGAGAGGTGGGGGTACAAGGGGGGGGGCGTGTTAATTGCATTCCGCTCTCCCTGAGTCCCGTGAACCAAGACTAAAATGCAGGAATTGGAACAACTGTCAGATGTTGTCAGCCTAATAAAGCGTATGTTAATCTTTAGGCCTTTTGGTGTTTTTTTGACTTTGAATGAGGTATTTGAATGAGTATTTTCTTTTCTTTTCTTTTTTTTTGCGTTCTGCTTGATGGGAACAGGCTCCACCCTAGGCCCTGTGTGTGTAGATGAGTTGTGGCTTGTATGGAAATGGCTGTAAAACAGTTCCATTTCCCAGCGTTGGCAGGCAGGACTGTGGGACTCTGCAGTAACAATGCAGGTCAGCAGCAGTGCAGCATGCAGCCCCGGACATCGGTTTCCTGGCACGTCCAGTGTGATTTAGCACGGCCCCTCTTATGCAACGCTGCAGCCTGAATTATCGCTGCACAAATGACTGTATGAATTGATTATTAACTCTGAGGCTTCACTGTATATAATGGGACTGGAAGTGCATCAAGCTATAGCTGGGACCAAGCCAAAATCAATGGCAGGAAACAGTTTATATGCAAACCAAAACACTGTTGTGGATTTTCTCAGAGGCCAGAGGCTCTCGACGTGGTGTATGGTATGTGGGCTCTTCCGTTTTGAATTCGCCTCGGAACGTCCTCCGGCTGGGCTCACGTGCGGAGGAAGGAAAGCCTGAGTTTGTTAACACTCCTCACGACAACTGTTTGTTCCTGTCGGGAAGATGCAGATTATTATTGAGCCGTACCTGCGCGGTAACGGGAGGGAGGGGACTCCTGTCATCCTCTCTCTGACTGAATCAGCTCTTTCTCTGTGGGATTACTGTCAGATGGCTCCCTCACTGAGACGATGTGCTTCTCCTCCGTGGTCTTCCCCATTCATCATCGCCTGGGCCCCTGACAACACAACAGACACCGCTAGGCCAGCTTTCCCCTGGAGTCAGCACCTGCAACCCAGGCCTTGACGACGTTAAAATGCTTACCACGCTCCTATAGGACATTAGGGTTGTTGTAGTAGCTAGCCCTTCTGCCTTCACAGGGAACTTTTATGACCGAAAACACCCCTTCTCTTAAGCCACGGTTGTTTGAGGGGTTAATTAAAACCGGCTCATTTTTTTCCAGAGCGCACATCTTGTGTGGTAAAGAAGCAATTAGCGTCTGGGGGCAGCAGAGCAGCTATTTGGTGAGTGTGAGGGGGTATTATTAATGAAGCTTTCACCTTGAGAGCAGTGGTGGAGGCAGGGTGTGTCCTGCGTCCTCCTGTGCGGCTGCATCCATCTTTAAAACGGTCTACACGTTGATCTTTAAACACGTGCTGTTTGTCTGCTATTAATCCCCTTATTTTATTGTTAATTATTATGAATGAATTTACACTGATTTAGAAATGAAGGGTGAAGGGTCACTATGTTTTGTATTAAGGGTTCAGAGAGTAAAATGTGAAAATAGTCAAATCACTAAAGGAGATTTTATCTCAGTGAGATAGTGAGACTAACCTGGATAGGTAAAGGTTAAATGCAAAAAAAAATGTGTTTCTGTTTAATTAGTAATAATGTGGGTCATAGTTGTTTTGCTCTCTGCTAGCCTCAGGTGTACATTGTTTTGTATAACGGGTTCAGAGACTAACAGTCAAAAATGTGAAAAATAGTCCAACGAGACTGACCTGGAAAGGTAAAGGTTGAATACAAAGAAAAATCTGTTTCTGTTTATATGAATAATAATGTCGGTCATGGTTCTCTTGCTGTCCTCTCTGTTAGCCTCAGGTTAGCTGCTCAGACTAAACCCAAGCCCCAGCTGCCCTGGTCTCGCTGGGTCAGACAGCAGCTGATGGTAGCCCATCATATGTTTATTCAGTGGGTTCCTGACCCTTCCCATACTGCCTTTTCAAACTGTCACAATGCCTCATCTCACGTCACGTCACCTCAGCAAACCTGCCCGGACAGCTCACGTCAACATGGGTAGAAATAAGCTGACATGTCACTCTCTGCAGAAGGAGATTCTGGGTTACAGGGTTGAAACAACAACAACAGCAGCGCGGAACTATGAACCACAGGGTTAACATTTGGTAGGATTTACACATGTGTTGTAAATGTCTGTCATTAAGCATTGTAGTGGGTAACCCACGCCCGGGGGATTATTACACATTTTATTTTCCATTTTATTTCTGTGTCTGTTCTGTTATCTGATCTGATTATTCTGTTATTCCATCTGTGTTATGGTAACAGAGGTAATGTTTTTGTAACAGACAGGCACTTCACCAACACTGACAGGTCCTCCACCGATGTGCGCTGTCTGAGCTGTAATCATGTCATTAATGAACAGATCATTTTCATTATGTACTGTGCTTTAAGTGTATTCAGTTGGTTGCTGTCTGTCCCATGGATTTGTGTTTTTGCCCCAGCCCTGTAGTTAAACCGGCTACGGTGTGAAGGGGTAGTGGATTACTTACAAACATCACAGGGGTTCGCCATATTGACACCTCTGCAGAGGGAATCTGTCAGGTCACTGTCAGCTGACCCTGGAGTCTGTCTCTGAAGCCACTCTCAATGGACTCTCTCTTTCTCTCTCTCTCTCTCTCTCTCTCTCCTGTCTCTCTCTCTCTCTCCTGTCTCCTCTCTCTCTCTCTTTCTCTCTCTCTCTCTCTGGCACATACTCACACACACACCCACACACACTGTTACTGTTATTTCCATGGGATATTGACGAATAAGAAAAATGAGGCCACCATCCATTTTCATACCCATGACTTATTGATGTGTGCTTTGTATGATGCTAATATGGTCATGCAGAGTATGGCTTCGGTCTGAGTTGTCCCGGGTCCGTACTTCGTTGACGGTCCCTGTGGCATTTCCACCCCCCCAGTGGCCCTTGTTCCAGGAGTAAATGGGTGTTTTGGCGATGGGCCGGTATAGACTGGCACTGGGCACTTGACCAAATCACAGCTAACAGACTGCCTGGCACACACACACACACACACACACACACACACACACACACACACACACAGCAGCAGTGCACAGAGCTCAGACACACACTATGAGTGTCCACACTGCCCAAAGCATGATTCAATGCAGTGCCACTCGGTTCGAACACTCACATACACACACGCACACACACGCGCACACACACACACACACACACACACACACACACACCCCAAATCAATCTCTTTTACCAACCGGCGCGATGTTGATTAGACCAATCGCCTTTTTTCCCCAAAAAGGTTCAAAATTCCTACATTTCCTACAAGTGTGTCCTCCCTCTCTCCACTCCCTCTCTCCACTCCCTCTCTCCGCCGGTGTTGGTGTGACATTGATTCAGTGCGGCAGTCAAATGTGTCCACAGATACAACAGGCGATGCTGTGTGTGAGGGGGTAAGCGGAACTCCCCCTTTGTTTCTCTGGTGAATGACTGTCATCTGAGGGGGAGCTGATAGCAGCCTTGGGCTGAGGCTGGTGTTTGGCCCGCCACCGGGCCCTCGCATCTGGAGAGGCTGAATTATAGGACGCACACACACAACTATTCAACCCCTCTCGGTCGGCTGTGTTAATTATACTGCTATTCTATTCTATCGTTTCTATTTCAGTCTCTCCCTCTCTCTTTCTCTCTCCATGTTTGTGTTCCTACTGCCCCCCCCCCCCCCCCCCCCCACACACACACACACACACCCATCCTCCAATTGAGATTAAGGGGATATTTGTTTTGTAACAAATTGGTCCATCCGTATTTACCTCATCATTCGGAAGGGATTATGTACCTTTGTTTGGGTGCATTGAGGAAGGTGACAGGTATTACAAAGAGCCGCTCCCCTATAGCCCCACGCTGCCCTGCTTTACCTGGCGTGCTGCTGAGAAATGCCCCGTTTCCATAATGGCAAACATAAATGTCCTGGTTGCTCAATCCTGCAAGGCAAACTTTGGTCAAAGGTTCCAAACATTGATTTCATTGTGTGTTGTGGACACTGACAGAAGGACAAATATAGCCAAAACGTTATTTGACAACATTTGAGTGTATGGTTGGTGAATAGGGAGTTATTGTGCAGCCTAAACTGTTATTGGGTGAGAAAAAGAAACAGTCTTTTTGTTGTTGTTGTTGTTTTTTCAGGGAATAGGGAGTAGGAGAGAGAGGTCAATCACACTAATAAGCATGCAATTGAAACAGCCCCTATCACTCCTCACAAATTGAACCGCGGTGAACCCTGGCAATGCCCGTGTCATAAACGTGAACTGAAATTCAAATCCGTCTCTCAGAGAGAGACAAAAGCAGCACTTACATAAAGTCATGGATCTTTTAATATATATTTAGTTCAGAGGGAAATCATATAAGTTGTTGTGAAGACTTAGACGTTGGTGGGTGTATGGAAATGGCTGTCAGTGTGTTCCCGGCGGAGCGGGATTGAGACATGGTTGTCATGGTTAATACTTCCCCATGTCGTTTGAAGCCTCTGCAGATTTTTTTCCACCCCGCGTCTCTCGTTTTCAGACGAACGAGCGAAAATCTGCTGTGTTGCGGATGCACCTGGGTACACTGATGTCCCTGATTTACTGAGTCTACAGTTCCAGACAATCAACAACACGTATCTATTCTATCATGAAATATTAAAAGACATTTGTACGTTATATGCGGACGGTAGGTTCAACCCGGGACACCTTCAGTAGCCTCTTTGTAGGAAGCTGGTATTTCAGCTGGGTCAGTGAAGATAACTTAGCAAGTCTTAGTCAGATAGATTAGCCCTCTCATCCGTACAAGGCTAACCCAGACTCATCGTGTGCGTGCGTGCGTGTGTGTGTGAGTCTCTCCACAGCTCCCTGCCTCTCTAATGGAATAAGAGTGCTACTGGTTGCGGGGCGGGGCGGAGCAGGCAGGGAGCAGGCAGAGGTAAAGTGGTGGTTGAGAGGCAGGGAGGGAGGGAGGGCAGGGAGAGGGAAAGTGCAGCCTAGAGCAGGTTCAGACTGACTGACTGGAGAGCGTTGAGCTCCGAAGCTCAGGCAGGAACACAGCAGACAGGCACCTCATTAGAACGTTTCACATTCCTCTTCAGGCATCAATGCCCTCCTTCCTCTCCACTGCTCTTCGTACCACAGAGCTGCTAAAAGTTGGCCACCTTACAAGTCTGAGCCACTCCGTAAAAACGTCTAGTGCCCCTATATTAGATATGACACGTCTGACCGTCTCCGCCGGTCCGCGACTCCACGTCAGCTCGCCATAAAGACCGGTGATAGGCCGTTAATCTATAGAATTAACGAGCAGAACATTGATGAGGATGTTTTATTTCGCGTGTGAGGGGATTTTTTATTTTATTTTCACCATGTAAAATCGTGAGGGGTGTGTAGGCCAAGACTTTGTCATCCATCAGTTCACAGAGCTTTGTGGCCTGTAGTCTTTTCTCTGTACATACAGCGACCACCTAAGCCTCAACCGGCTCCAGTACTCCTTTCGGGCAGCTAACATGGCCCTGCACAAGAATGACACAACCTTTTATCACCAAAACCTCCATCCCACCCGGAAATGTGTCACTTCTGGTTGAAATGTATACCACCAGCTTCAAAACCATTTGCAGAGTGGTTGTCACCCACCCATAATCTCACTGTTGCCCCTACAAAATGTTGATCCCATTGAAGATCCCCAGGATAGGAGAAGGAGAGAGAGAGAGAGAGGGAGATAGGGAGAGAGAGTGCCCCTGTAGAAGTAGCGGCTCTGGTTTGGCATGTCTCCAGAACTGTCCTCCTGTGTAGGGTTCAGTTAATCACACTTTGTCAGTGGTTAGCTATGCTCACTGAACTGTGGCCAGCAGCAGCCACAGAAGGGCCCGGGCTGGGCATAGCAGCATAGAACTCTGGGCTGTGCGTATTCACAGTTCTACTTTGATGTGCTGCAACCTAATGGCTGTTGCATGTGGGGTCATCTGAGCATGACAAGGTTCCAATGACTGTTTATTGTGCCGTGGTAATCCATGCGAGACGGACATCCCCGTGATCAAAGCTTGATATCATTTGTCAGTGGTTGTGAAACTAACCTGGTTTATGGTTTAATAATAGTTGTGACGGTTTCGTGAACTTTGGACACGGGATTTGTTTTTCTAGTTTGAACAGACAGTCGGCTGAACAGTCTCTTGTACTAGTCTCTCCACGTCTGTCTGGACATGCCCCCCGCCTCTCCTCCCGTACTCACACAATCCTCACTTCCTCCATTGATGAAATCGGTGACATTCCAAGCCCCTCGTCTTGCGAGGCATGCATGCCGTTATCGTTCGCCCGCCGGCAGGCATGTTGTGTTTTTCTCAGGATAGATGCGTCAGGTTCCCCGTTTGCTCAATCAAGACAGGTTTCTACTTGGTCTCTGGCCAGCTGCACAGACTGTACGCAGTAGGGAGAGAGGTGGTGAGTGAGGGAGGCAGAGGAGAGGTGTAAATGGTTCCCACTGCCACTCTGTTCCCGTTCCTGTTCCTGGGCCGGGTTTGCGGGATGCAGTGAGGGATCACCGCAGGGTTGATGGAGACCTTACCTCACCCCTTCGTTCTTCAGCACTCCAGCCATTCCAGTAGAGGAAGTGGTGTGGGAGTCGGAGGGTATAAATTGCTCCAGAGCCTTTCTTCTTTCAAAACTATAATTCTCTCTGTGGCCGGCGCTTGACCTCCTGGTCCTGCTCCGTTGTGGTGTGCAGTTTGTGGTTTGCTTGTGCAATGCAGGAAGACCGTGGTTTCTGCTTCAGTCTGTGTCAACACAAGGTTAGCCTCACCAGAGATGTTGGGTCTTTCATGTCGTCTCTCCCGTAATTATGTCATCTCTCATCCGGCTGGCCGTTACGTCATGTTGTTTATCAGGTGTGTGTCATGTCTGAGGTAGCCACACATTAGAGACTTGCTCACATGGTGATTACAGAGAGTCATGACATGCCCCTATGGATTTCACAATGGCATTCTCAGCATTTTCCCTCACCTACTCATCCCGATCTCATGCTCCAAACCCACACCTCTGCAGAGGGAATCTGTCAGGTCACTGTCAGCTGACCCTGGAGTCTGTCTCTGAAGCCACTCTCAATGGACTCTCTCTCTCTCTCTCTCCTGTCTCTCTCTCTCTCTCTTTCTTTCTCTCTCTCTCTCTTTCTTTATTTCTCTCTCTCTCTCTGTCTCTCTCTTTCTTTTATAAACTGGTACACTGTATACTTGTGTTTGTGAGTACCTGGGGCCTGTGAAATGTTTATGCTCTCGACGATGATGGTGGTCAGGGGAACTCAACATGAGTCTCCTCCCCTTTCTCTCGTAGTGATTCATGAGGTCCTCTCAGCAGGTCCTACATCCACAGTCAGGGCCAGCCTGTTATCAAAGGCCTCTCTGTGCTGGAGTGGAGGCCCCAGTCTTCCCCAGGACAGAGGGAACTTTGTGCCAGCTTGCCCACAGCCCAACAAGCCTTTGGAGACAGGGAGACAGAGAGAGAGAGGCAGGGGAGACTGAGCGATGCCTCTTTAAGAGCCCCAGTGTCAGCCAGCCCCACTCTGCCAAGCAGCACAAGCAGAGGTAATTACTGTTTGTAAGGGCAGCTATTCTACCCCATTGATGGGGCTTTGGTAACACTAGCGCAGGGCACTGGGAAACTTCAGCCCCTCTGTTCATGGGAACAGCCAAAGGTCTCCTGGGCATCGCCGGACAAGTTGTCCCCTTCTCTCGCGGGGCGTACCTTGGCCTGAAAGCAGCTCAGGCCGACCAACGGGAGTGTGCCTCGGACTCTCACTGTACGCTGGAATCGGCCAGTTTGGCTGTGAGTTCTCTCGGTAGTTTTCACTTCGCGAGGATATGAATAGATTGCTCTGTTTTCTAGGACTGTTTTGTATGTACGTGCCAGATCCTTTTCGGGAAAAATTCCTTGGGAAGTAGCACGGCTGGCGTCTTGCATCCTTCTTATAATTAATTCCCGCTGTCAATACTCTACCTTCCTGAGCTAAGCGTGTGTATGCATCTGACTCAGTCACTCATCTCTGAAGCACCTGGGAAGATCCCCCACAAGGGCGTGTTACCCTAGCAGAGCACAGGGCCTTTGTGGCTGATCAGGCACAACATCAACAACAACAGACCCCAGGCTCCCTAGAGGCACCAACCATGACATCATCGCCTCCCTCAATGGTGCAGCTTTACTCATCTGTCCCCCGGCCCACTGGAGCAGCTGCGAGGTCAGCTCCCCCAATTACAGGAAATTAACCTCACTTAGTCAGTGGGCCTCGACATGTCCCGCAGACCTGTGAAAAAATCCACTGCACTGACGGGGGACCGCAGGGTGGGGGTGAGGATTGGGGGAGGATGAGGAGAGTCAGCATTAGGATGTGTCACTCAGAGGTTCCCCTCTCTCAACTTTCGCCTGGCTTCCTCCCCAGCTTCCCTCACACACATACGCTCTTGCACACACTGCTGTATAGTGTGTGAAGGGGATGTCAAGACACACACACACACACACACACACACACACACACACCTCTAATCTGACAGCACCATGAATCCGGTCCCGCCATGAGTCTGTTATCTGGGAGATTAAGGAACTGGTTTGTGTTTCAGTGTTTGGTTGTGTGTTGTGGTTCTATTAATCTGTCCCCCCGGACCCTCTGCGGCACGGGGCCCAATGCACTGTGATTGAAATGCGGAATGCAAACAGGACAAGGTTTCCCATGCCATCATGGCTAAGTGCCCATCCATTAGGGCTCCGCCTCTGAGCAGCCAAGAACGTCTGCTGTGTGGGATGGAAGTCATGCACTTTATATAAGGCAAGCTGCAGTCTCAAACTGCAGTCTATCAATTTGGAAGTCAGATTTATATAACGTACGCTATAACTTTTAGCAGCCATATGTGACACTGGTGCAGTATAATGAAGGTTATGTAAGATGTGTTATAATGGGATAGGATGTGCAGCTTTTATTTTACTTTTTTAAAATATTCTTTTAGGGCGTTTCTGCTTTATTGGGATAGAGACAGTAGAGGTTAACAGGAAGGATGGGAGAGAGAGGAGGAGGGATGACATGCAAGACAGGTCGAGGGTCGCAATCGAACCGGGAACCCTGCGACTACGTGGTAAGCGCATTAGTGTGCTACGCCACTAAGCACCCCCGGATGTGCAGCTTTTAGTTGGTCTTAAACTGTCCGGTCAAGGAGCAGGTTAAAGTGTATTTTTAGCATTTTTTGAGGCACAGGACGGAAATTAAATCATTAAAGATCCGAGAAGCATTCACGTTCTTATTTTAAAGTAAATGAAAACTGTTGGACTCCTGTTTGTTTAGAATGGTAATTATTTCCCTTAATCTGGCCGCAGGCTTGTACTACTTAGACTACCAGATCCAGTAAGATTTGGGGCTCACCAGGAGGGGATGCTGTACTACATTATGCACGGCTTAGGAGACTCGGTGTCAAAAACTCTCCTTTGGCACGGTTATCAGCTCAATGGGGGATGCACTGCCTTGAGCTCTCCCCACGCCGGGGTACACTAGAGGACATGCAGTACACTTGTTCATGGTTTGTTCATGCATGCATTTCAATTGGTGCAACTGATTATCTCTCTTATGGGTATCATCTCTCTGTGTGCGACCCAGCTCTCTGCGGTCTCTCTCTGGCCTAGAGATGCCGGCTGCCCCCGGGGTCTGATGGACTGTGTCCTTAAATTGAAGATGTACTTATTTTTTGCCTCCTGGTGGCAGTGGCATTTGTTTAGAATGCCTTTGATTTTTTCCGTCCAGCCTGTAATCGTTTTGGACATGCATAAAGAGGGCAACATGCACAGAATCTGTTTATATTTCCGGCTACTTATCAGGCAAATCAATTAGCACACATCTCAATGTCTATTTCTCATTTCCTCCTGACTGGCTGTGTGTGTGTGAAGTTGACACAGATGTTTTGATGATGTGTGGATGTGTCTGGCATTGAGTAACACTGAGCAGGCCCCATCACGCCCTTGACAGCCAGTGGCTAATGTGATCACAGCTTCTCTGATGCAGGACTGAGAGGAACCTTAATCTCCCTACAGTGTCTCTGTGCCAAATTGGCTCTATCTGCCAGAGAGAGGAACATCACTGAGTTCCTCTCTCTCCCGGCTTTCAAAGCCTGCATGGTCCTTTTTGATGTGGGTCCCGGATGTTTGATCCAGTAAACTGCGTTGCAGCATTTTGATTAGGCGAGCCCTGCCATCCCATTGCGCGTTAAGGGACTTCAGAGGGCAGCTCACGAGTCCGGAGTCACTGACAGTGAGGCAGCTAGATCCCTGCCCCCAGCTGAAGAGATTATCGATCAAAGCTCTGCGCGAGATTTACTGATGGTTCGAAACCTTGTGATTTCCCTAACGCGGATATGTGAATTAATTATTACATGAGGACTTTTCTAATTGTGTTATTGAATAACCTGAAAATCCTCACTCTGATTTCATTTGAATCATTGAATTATTAGTTTTAAGGGAATGACTTTGCTCAGGTGTTTGGAAGAAGAATTCCACCCTTTCACTTCTGGTTGAGCTTTCATGCTCATCCTTGATGCTTACGCTGGAATTGGTTTGAAAAGTAGGCCCCCTTATCTGAAATAGAACATGTCAGTGACTTTTAACTGACTCAGAAAGTCCTGTGGAAAAAAAATCACATCCAAATACAGTTCTGCAGGCAGGTTTGTAAAATCTAGATATCCTCTTTCAATACTGCAGAATAGAAATGCACGTTTGATGCGCTGTCCTGGAGTTTCTAAAACCAGCTATCTGACTCGAGCCGTCACAAATGCCCCCTGGTCACGTCAGGAGAGAGTACATCTAGAAAGGGAAGACAGATAGGTCATATCTAATTTAGCAAATGCCCCAAGTAAAAAACACAACACTTTTTTCATCAAGAACTTGGATTTGGGGGGGGGGGGGGGGGGGATTTGTTCTTGAGACATTTCCTACTCCCACAGAGTCAGATGATTCAACTTGAACATTTGCTTGCTTACCTCAAGGCCAGAAAGAGATAGTTGGTAATTAGACTCAGTCCAGTACTTTCTTCTTCCCTGATGTAAAACCAAAGAGGACGATACCAGTAACACAGTACAGGCAGTTAAGACTCAAGTAGACTGTGTCGTCCAGGAAAAGAGGGTTTTCTTTTCAACATTTTCATTATTGAAGACCAGTTGCTCATCTTAGATTCCTCAACTCTTTCCACCCCTATCCTAGTTAGCAATGTTTCTATATGAAATGATGCATACGGTTAAAGGTGCAGTGCAATGATTGAGTTTGCTTGAGTAAATTTCCCATATGTCAACCATAAACCTCTACTTTCAGGGTTCTATTAGCACCTTGGAATGAGATGAGAGCCCATCGGAGTAGCAGACAGAGAGAACCCAGCCAGAGGAGCAGTATGCAAGCCTGAACAGTGTTCCAAACCTCAGAGGTGGTGGTCCATCCCGTCCCCAGCTGGTCCCTCACCATTCCTCTCTCTGCAGAGCCTGTGAGGCAGGCTATCCCATGCTCCCAGGGCATAGAGTCCAGCCCCACAGGCAGCCATGCCCGTCTGTTGACCAGCCTTGGTGACCTGCCCTTGGCACCATGACCAGTGTGAAGCGGCCATCCATGGAGCGCACGGTCGGGGGCTCCATCCCCGCCACTGACGAGTTCTACACCCGCCACCTCCGCCTGGCCAACGGAGGGGCGGCCCCAGCACGCACTGACGGCGCCCACCCTCAAGGGGGCGTGGGAGTTCCCAAGATGGGGGTGCGGGCACGGGTCGCTGATTGGCCCCCGAGGAAGGACCCAGGAGCTCTGGCATGGCACCTCACCATGGAGACAGACCCCTCAGGCCTGCCCGCGGGTGGGCAGAGCCACCTGAAGCTGGGGCACATGATCAGTCCCCAGGACTCCTCGATGCTCCGCAACATCCACAACACACTCAAGAACAAGACCCAGGGGGCCTGCTACAGCCCCGACAACCGCCACCTGGCCCCGCCGGACTACAGGGGTCCCTCCCACAGGAACTCCCGGCGCATCCGCCAGCGGAGCAACAGTGACATCACCATCAGCGAGCTGGAGGGCGGTGGGGACGGTGCGGAGGACTGGGGCTCGTCTGGGGTGAAGTGCTCTCCTCTCCACCGCGAGTACGGCAGCACCTCCTCCATAGACCAGCACGGGGTCTCGGGGGAGAGCTTCTTTGAGATGCTGAAGGGCTACCAGGGGGACCAGGTTGACCAGCGCAGCCCTGCGCCAGAGAGACTAGAGGACCTGCTGACCGCGGGACACAAGCAGCCCACGGCGGAGCTGCAAGAGGAGACCGCTGAATCCCAGCCCTCCAGCAGGGGGAAGGAGCGAGAGAAACCCCCAAAGAGACGTTCCAAGTCGGAGACCGGGGGCGAGTCCATATTCCGGAAGCTACGCAGCGTGAGGGGGGAGTCGGACTCGCCCCGGGCCGGTTCCGACGCGGAGGATGGCCGTTCTGAGGACGGCGGCGCCCCTCTCAAGCCGTGGGTGTGCCAGCGAGGCTTCGCCCACTATGACGTGCAGAGCATGATGTTTGACCTGAACGAGGTCCTCCAGAGCCGGCAGACGGCGGCGGTGAAGCGCAAGAACACCACCACAGGGGCGTCCGCGGCAGCTGCAGCCTCCACCACCTCCACCATCTCCTCCACCCAGAGCCTGGCCTACAGCTCCCCCTGTGGCAGCCAGGAGGACCTCAGCAGCGCTAGCAGGGACAGCCCCAGCCTGGACCCCACCGGGGACGAGCAGAGCAATGAGCTGCTGCTTAGTTGCCCCTGCTTCCGCAACGAGATCGGGGCGGATGGCAGCAGGCGCAGGGCCGGGGTGGCGGTGGGTCCCCGGGGGGATGGTGGAGGGAGCGGGGGCTCAGGGACCCAGGGAGGGGAGGGCTGCCTGTATGAGTCCTCTCTCAGCTCCCACTGCACCAACGCTGGAGTGGCCGTGCTGGAGGGGCCCAAGGACAGCCCCAACGCCCTCAGCGACAGGGGCAAGCACTACATCGTAGAACACGTGGACCTGGGAGCATACTACTACAGGAAGTTATTCTACCTTAGAGGTGAGATGGACTGCGAAGATTAACCCTCCCTATAACATACAGAATATTCCAGAAAACATTGTGCCCGTGTGACTCTCAATGACACTTACTGTATATAACTTACTGATCTGATATAACAAGTACAGTAATGTGATAATGAGAGTTACATGTTTTTTTCTCTCTCTCCTCCTCCCTCCCCCTCTCTCTCTCCTCCTCCCTCCCCCTCTCTCTCTCCCTCAGAGCACTGGAACTACTTTGGGATGGACGAGGCGTTGGGTCCGGTGGCCGTGAGCCTGCGCAGGGAGAAGCTGGAGGATGAGAAGGAGCACAGCCAGCAGTACAACTACCGGGTCATCTTCAGAACCAGTGAGGTCAGCACGCCTCCCGAGGTCTTACACCACAGCCTCCACTGGATCACGTCACCACAAGCATGGCTCAGTCTCCCCTGTAGCGTTTGGTGAATCCTGTAGATCACGGGTATCTTTATTGAATTCTGTCACGTTGATTGTATGTAGATGAGTTCCTCCACAACACCCCCTCTGTCTTAGGAGAATAGGAAGGCTCGTTGGAGGTGGAATCAAGCTCTCAGTCCCTGCTCCTCATTATGTAACTGAACCCCTGAGGCTCCATCAGCTGTTCAGTTCAGATCAGCTCTGTGTAAAGAAACTATAGGAAATGCTTTCATCCTTACCATCTCCATGGCCTGCCAATTCTACACAGCCTCAAACCACCGTGGAGAACTTTGTTTTTTACTATTTTATTTGAAGAAGAATTTGCAGACATTTTCTAGGTCATGCTTTTGATTATCGGAAGGATAAGGACTTTTATATGTGTATATATATACAGTGTATATATATACAGTGTATATATATATATATATATATATATATATATATATATATATATATCAGAGATTGTTATCATCATGGTTTTCCACCGTGTCTTGAAGGTGGACAGGTGTCTGTGATTAGACCCTCTAGCTGTAGTCTACGACACCCCAGGACCCTCGGCCACAAACCTGCTGAACAGTGTGCTTTTGTCATGTTTCCCTCAGAGGGGTGTGGGAGAGAATGTTCCCCTCCGTTCCAGCTGCATATGATAGCAGAGTGATTGAGTTCACTGGCAAGGCAGAACACAATGCCGACTTTGTGTACACAGTATGCTTGGTTGAATCCCCCTCCATTGCCCCCCCCCCCCCCCCCTCTCCATTTTCTATTTACCCCAGGCCAAAGTTTGATTCATTTCATAACCGGGCCTTGTCTCATGTTGTTTTATGTCAGTTTCTAAGTAGATATGAAATTACTCAGGATATTGTACGGCTTTTTTTTTGGGGGGGGGGGGGGGATGAACCGACATTTTGTTCCATCTTGAAGTGAAAGCTCAATGAACAGAGGGGGATTCCTAAGGCGCATTCCTCTCATAACGCTTCCTCTCTTCCACTCTCTCTCTCTCTCTCTCTCTTCCTCCCTCTCCCTTTATCCAGTTGACCACTCTTCGGGGGTCCATCTTGGAGGACGCAGTGCCCTCCTCCTCTAAGCATGGCACCAGCCGTGGGCTGCCCCTGAAGGAGGTGCTGGAGTACCTGCTGCCAGAGCTGGACGTGCCCTGTCTCAGACTGGCACTCAACACACCCAAGGTCACAGAGCAGCTGATGAAACTGGATGAACAGGGGGTAGGAGCATATCCTCACTTATATAAACCCAAAATCTTTCACAAAAAATAAAAAAAGTCATGTTATTGTAGGTTATTGTGGCCATTTTTATGTTCAGTAACTGAACACTACCACGAACACTAGTCTAAACTAGCTTACAGTCAGAAGTCCTGCAGTGCAAAAACTATAAAGTCTAAAAGCTCTCTCTCATTCTCTCATTCTCTCTCTCTCTCTCTCTCTCTCTCTCTCTCTCTCTCTCATTCTCTCTCTCTCTCTCTCTCTCTCTCTCTCTCTCTCTCTCATTCTCTCCCTCCGTCTCTCTCTCTCTCTCTCATTCTCTGTAGCTGAGTTTCCAGGTGAAAGTGGGGGTGATGTACTGCAGGGCAGGCCAGAGCAGTGAGGAGGAAATGTACAACAACGAGATGGCTGGCCCGGCCCTGGAGGAGTTCTCACAGCTGCTGGGGGAGAAGGTCCGCCTCAAGGGCTTCACCAAGTACCGCGCCCAACTTGACACCAAGAGTAAGCACCAAGAGTGCACGCACACACGCACACACACACACACACACACACACACACACACACAAAAACATACACACACCTACACAAGTATAGTTAATACAATACACACAATACCGTTTTTGTTTGACCAAGATTCGGGTTTGGCTGACCCTCTCTCTCTCTCTCTCTTGTCTGACCTTTTGATCTCAGTCTGACAGTATGAATTATTGGTCTGTATTTGGAAGCTGTTTAATCTCTCCTCGGCTTGCCTTGCGTGCTATCTACATCAGGTTTGGGTAATCTCTGTAATCTCAAAAATGACTTGGCCTAACAAC
>NC_139667.1:3197648-3212648 GCF_951799395.1 Argentina silus
TAGCCCCCCACCCCACCCCCCCACCCCCCACCCCGCCGGCAGCACCGCTGAAGATTGGAACACCCTCCTCACTTTTTTCTTTTTAAAGAGAAAAAAAAATATTTCAAGCCAAGGACTGTCATCGTCTCGGAGGAGAGGCTGTGGGGGAGAAATGCCGGTTTTCCATGTTTTGCTGCGAGAGGAGCGGGATGCTGGAGCAGTGAAGACTAAGTACCGCTCCATCCAGCTTCCTGCCTCCGGCTCTGTCTGAGGCTCCAGCCCATTCCCACGGACCTAATGGACATACAAGCCCCAAACCCTCCCCACTGCCGGAGCCCGGGCTTGCTAGGGATGTGGAATGCCGTTGCATAAAGGAGTACGGAACGTACAGGATCCGAACCAACGGTTGTATAATCTTGGGTACCTATAAGTAGCTACAGGATATCTGTACGACAAGCGTGGGCACGCTGAAACAGGGGCAGGAGAGGACGGGATCGATGCAGCGTTTTGTTTTTGTCATGCTGGTCCTGTCTGAGGGCCGTAGAGATGACCTAGGCAAGGAGCAGGTGGGTTGTGTGTGCGTGTGCGTACGTGCGTGCATGCAAGCGTGTCTGTGTGTCTAGGACTGCGTGCGTGTGTGTGTGTGTCTGCGTGCGTGCGTGCGCGATCCTCAGCCAGGGTGTGATGCTGATGACCTATGTGAGGTGAGAGGGTCAGAGAACCCGCCCGCCGGGGTTTCAGCTGATCTCACACGCCCTCACAGTAGAAACACAGAGATGGCATTTGGGATTTCTAGTAAACACTGAGTTTATTGTTGCGGTGCTTGTTATTTGAGCAGTATTTTGACTCTCAAGAGCAATCTCCGATCTTAGTCTTTGCTATGACTTTGCTGGGTAATCTTGGAACAAGTCTGTGGCTTGTTCACAGTGATGCTCAGAGGCCTTTGGCCAGCTTGGTGCTTATCTGGTGGTATCAACTGCTGTCCAAACTCAGATGGGTCAGTCAGCCATCTTGCTATGAGAGCTTTGTTTAGAAAAGTAGACAGCCCTAGCTAGTGACTACCTTCCTCACTTCCATCCCTGTGATCTGAGCGTGGCCACCTCAGTCGGGAGCAGTCTTTGTCGGCTGTGGTAGATGTATAGTTCTATACGCTTGATTTAGCCGGGCTTCGTAATGCCTAATGTCACAGGCTGCACGCGATGGCTGTATTATCTGTTTAATGGACTGAACTGGGGCTTGTCATGACTCTGACATCAGCCTATAAGCCTGTGTCTGAGTGCAGTTCCATAGTGCTGCTCTGCCTCTCTCTCTCTCTCTCTCGTGTACTCTGTGGATGTATGTGTTTTAAAGCTTTGCATCACAAGTAGGTTAGCTGTAATGCTAACGCGTCTCCTCATTGTGCTGTGAATAGAGAAGAAGTCTGCCACTGATGTACAGCCTGTCACCGTGTGTATGGGAATGTTGCTGGAGGTGGTGAATGCGACAGCATTACCGAGCTCTTGACGAATGAACGCTGTAGTAACTAGACTCGGACGGCCATTGTGGGGCGATAATGGGCCTTGAATGGGAGGAGTAGGAGGTAACCCTAGGAGGGCCCTGCCTGTAGGAAGACTCACACCTTCCTTTATGCTGAGAAGTGAGAGGGGTCAGGAAGAACAATAGTTAAGGTAATACTATGCTAAGGGTGTCTATCCTCTCTTTCCCCGTTCCATTTTGCTCTTTTCTGCCCTCAAGGCCCAGTCCCACCAAGCCAAGTCTTTACTGTCATTTTGCAAAGTGTTTTTGGTGTCAGCAAGGTTCTAAAATAAATAAATAAAAAATAGAGTTTGAATAGTTTTAGAATTCCTCACTGAGACCTGTGTGTCATTGTGTTTAGTAGTCTCTCATCCTGCTCTCTCTCTCTCTTTCTCTTTCTCTTTCTCTTTCTCTCTCTCTCTTTCTCTTTCTCTCTCTCTCTCTCTCTTTCTCTTTCTCTTTCTCTCTCTCTCTCTCTCTCTCTCTCTTTCTCTTTCTCTTTCTCTTTCTCTTTCTCTTTCTCTTTCTCTTTCTCTTTCTCTCTCTCTCTCTCTCTCTTTCTCTTTCTCTTTCTCTTTCTCTTTCTCTCTCTCTCTTTCTCTTTCTCTCTCTCTCTTTCTCTTTCTCTCTCTCTCTCTCTCTTTCTCTCCTCTTTCTCTGTCTATCTCTCTCTCTTTCCTCCCCCCCAGCGTGGCTGTGACTCGCTCCCGGGACGTCCCCTCCTTCGGCCCCCCCATCCCCAAGGGCGTGACCTTCCCCAAGTCCACCGTCTTCAGGGACTTCCTGCTGGCCAAGGTCATCAACGCCGAGAACGCCGCCCACAAGTCGGAGAAGTTCGGCGCCATGGCGACACGCACGCGGCAGGAGTACCTGCGGGACCTGGCGGAGCGTCACGTGACCAACACGCCCGTTGAACCCACGGGGAAGTTTCCCTTCATCTCATTGGCCCACAAGCGGCGGGAGAGAGTGCGGCCGTACAGCGGGGCGGAGCTACGTAGCCTTGGGGCGGTCACATGGCCGGTCCACGCCGAGGACCAGGTTGCCGGGGCGGAGAGGGAGTGTCTCCTGGCCGTCTCCAACGACTTCCTCATCCTACTGGACCAGGAGGCGAAGGCTGTGGTCTTCAACTGTGCCACGCGCGATGTGATTGGCTGGTCCTCGGGAAGCCCCGCCTCCATGAAGATCTACTACGAGCGCGGGGAGAGCGTGTCGCTGCGCTCCGTCAACAACAACACAGAGGACTTTGGAGAGGTGGTCAAACGCCTGGAGGTCAGTGGCAGAGTTCAGAGTTCAGAGTTCATAGTTCAGCTCCCCGCTTTTATGCTCACCGCACGCCATCTGTGGTGATTGTAGCAGATGACTCACGTTTCAAACCAGCGAGGGACTCTTGAGAGACTTATTAACAAATGTGTTATGAATAACGAATGACTTCTTAATTTCCACCTCAGGTGATCCTTAATTTCCCATTTGTATGCGAGTCATACAGGAGTGTTTTGGTTTAGGACATTTAAAGGGGGAAGCTCACTCTCAGTCTGTTTACCTACATGCTACCGTTATACTATCGTACCAGATCTATCGTCACTAAGGATATTAATACTTACGTAAAGCTGTCTAACCACAGCTAATGTATTGATGCCTCCTCTGCTCTGTCATTATACAGATTATGTGATTATACTGCAACACAAAGTCATGACTTAATGCTGTCTTTAGTGAAAGATTGACTATATTGACTTAGGGCTGTGTTTGTGTACTGTGTACGTGTACGTGTGTGTGTGTGCCATGCCCTTTATTGTGGGGAAACCTGGCGTGCGTCGAGACTGTAGCAGAATATCCGGCTTTGCCCCTGTTGTGGTCGCCTGGAGGTCTGTCTTAAGTACAACATCGCTCCCCAGCGCGGGGATAAGAGGGCTAGGCCAGGCAGGCTGTGTTACTCCCACCTGTTCGCAAACACTTTTAATTGTAGGGTGATGCATCCACTGTTGACGGCTGACTTCTGTGTGCTGGCTTGTGTCTACCACATTTATGCTGGGGGCAGATTGGGTTTAATGATGTGCTTTTTGCGTCAGTCAACAGATTACCGTGGATTACCAGTTGTAAGACGGGTGTTGTTTGCACATAGCGTACCCATGTAACGAGCAAGACGCGTACAATGACTGGAACACATTTTGGGGATTTAGAGGTTTATGGGTGCTTGATAATAAGCCTCTCCTCCTCCCTCCTCCCTCCACCCTCCTCCCTCCTCCCTCCACCCTCCACCCTCCACACTCCACCCTAGCTGCTCACCAAGGGCAGCCAGACCACGGAGATGACCCTGCGCAGGAACGGCCTGGGCCAGCTGGGCTTCCACGTCAACTTCGAGGGCATCGTGGCGGAGGTGGAGCCCTACGGGTACGCCTGGCAGGCGGGCCTGCGCCAGGGCAGCAGGCTGGTGGAGATCTGCAAGGTGGCCGTGGCATCGCTGTCCCACGAGCAGATGATCGACCTGCTGAGGACCTCTGTCACCGTCAAGGTGGTCATCATCCCCCCGCACGAGGACTCTACCCCACGCAGGTACTGTAGGGACGAGACAGGAACACAGCTAATGTGCTTTAGCCAAAGCTTTCACCGTGCTTGGAGAGTTAAAGGAGTTGGCTGAAGTCCAGGTCTGGTACCAGCCTGACTGGCAAAATCAATCATCCATGCATTAGTAAGATTTGCCTTTGTTGTTTGTTAGGCGATATGCACTGGGTCAGCATTGCAGTGCACTGTGTTAGCACTGGATTAGCATTGCAGTGCACTGTGTTAGCACTGGGTTAGCATTGCAGTGTTCCCTACTCCCTCAGAGGCTGCTCAGAGCTCTACCACATGCCCCTGGTGGACTACAAGAACCATAAGGAGGGGATGCCCTACGAGTTTAAGTTCCCCTTCCGTACCACTAGTAGCAGCAGCAGCAGCAGCACCAACAACAACACCAAGTGGCCCCGCACCTCCTCCAGCCCCCAGAGCCGCCCAGGAGGCCTGGCGGGGACTCTAATCAAGGCCCCGGCTTTGGAATACACAGACAGGGCCTCTGCCATCCCCCGCAGTGTGTCCAGCGACGGACGACCCCTTAACCCCAAACGGTAACACCCTCCAACTCCCGTCGATATACAGTATGTGATGTACTGTGCTGGCGCTTAGCGTGTGTATCTGAAACGCGTGTTTCTTTCTGTCAACGTATAATGCTAAGCTAAATGCTAACCCAATGTATAATGCTAAGCTAAATGCTAACCCAACATATAATGCTAAGCTAAATGCTAACCCAACATATAATGCCAAGCTAAATGCTAACCCAACGTGTAATGCTAACTGAAATGCTAACTGTTCTTCTGTTCTCCTGCTATGCCCCTGTGTGTCTGTTGCTGCTGGTCCACCAGGTATTCCCCAGGTTCTGAGAACTACGCCCTGGCCTGTTCCATCGTGATGGGCCGCTCCCCCCACAGCCGAAACTCCCCCAGCACACTGGCCTACACTGACCAGGGCAGCGCGGGCTCCAGCCATTGGAGACAGAAGTCCATGCCAGACGGGTGAGATGTTGGGTCACTCAGGGTTCAGGGCCCAGGCCACACCCTCAGGCTACACCCAGGCCAAAGATAGGCCAAACGCTGATCCAAGATGGTTTCACTTTAATTGCAGTCTGCATATGATGGGAATGACAAATTGTAAATCGGTGTACCATTACTGAAACTAGTCTTGCTCTCTGTTCTGTGTAGAGCGAAATTGCCCTGAGAATTGAGGCCTTTCTTCCACCTCCTCTCCAGGTTCAACAACAATCGCCACTCGCCCATATCTGCAGAGCGCCAAGCGGCGGGGGAGGGGCCCAACGGCTCCAAGCCCTTCCCCGGCTGGCCCAGAGTGGTGGAGGGGGAGGGGGGCCCCAGGGGGGCGGCGGACAGAGCTCCATCAGGTGAGAGCTGAACCGATTTGGTTTCACGTTTCAACTTCTAAACAGCTGCGGCTGACTTCCGCGACCTGCGTCGTTCGTCAGCAGTGACAGCACCGCCTCTCTCTTCATTGTTTGTTGTGTGCGTGATTCCTCTACCTGACCTCTGACCTCTGCCCGTCTCCCGCAGACCCACCCGTCTCTGCACCCAAGGCCGCAGTTCCTCGTCTCCTGCAACAGGAGCAAGGGGGCCACCTCTCCCCCGACAAGAGTACCAAGGTGGGCAGCTGTGGCTGGTTTTGAAATGGGCCTAGTCGGACCCTGATCTGCTGCCTGTTCTTTGCCAAGAGATGTGCGTTCACTGTGGTTACACCACCAGGAAGTGACGGTCTGATCTCTCGTCCATACAGATGGAGGCTCCCTACTCCTCCAGCCAATCCAGCAGCAACACACTCTCCAGCAACGCCAGCTCCGCCCACAGCGACGAGAAGTGGTACGAGATTGGCTCCGGCAGGCCGGGGGCGCGGCCTGACTCCGAGCTCAACGGCTACCTGCAGGGGGCGTCGACGGACAGCGGCATAGACGCCACCTCCTACGGCGCCACCCTGGGCAGCACCGCCTCCGGGGGCACCAGGGCTAAAGACAAGACCCCCTCCCTCTGGCCGGAGCCCCCCGCGAGCGGTCGGCGCGCCACAGAGACCTCTCACCCAGACACAGACTCCCCTGACCCCCCAGGGAGCACCGAGGACCCTGCCAGGAGCCCCTCAGCCTTCCCCCCTGCCCCAGACAGCGGCTCCTACACCCTCAGCGATGGCGCCTCCCACTCCAGGTGCGCTGCCTGCAGTATCAGAGCATTCTGTTCTCGTCAGCTGTTTATGCAGCTGATACCTTCCCTCTCACGTATCAATGCTGCATTAAGCAGACAGTGATGCATTGTGGTCCGGATGTATCCTCCTCCATTGTACCAGATGGAAAAGTCCCAAGCTTCGCAGTTTGGCAATGAGAGAGAGAAAGGAGTAGCAAGTAGCAGCTTGCTATTGTGTGGGTGTGTATGTGTGTGTGTGTGTGTGTGTGTGGGTGTCTGTGTGTGTGTGTGTGTGTGTGTGTGTGTGTGAGAGACTTTGGTTTCTCAGAGAGAGAAAGACAGCACTTGAAGCACTTAGGAATGCTGAATGTGAGAGCTGTGCACTGTTAACACTCTAAAACCACACTTCCTTTGAGCGAGCAGAGGCTTCTTACCTCCTCTCTGTAGTGGGCCTGAAATAGCAGCAGTAGACATCAGACGTTGTTTTTATTGTACATGCATACAGAATGTCTGAGGAGAAGCGAGCAGCTTTTCAAGTCAAACTGGGGAGAAATGTTGTTTCGAAAGAATTTTTAATGGAGGAAGTCCAAGGACACTGTGTCCTACGTTTCTATGATATGCAGTGTGAGGAAAAGTTCTCACCAGATGTTTTTGAAGAAGTTTTGAAAGGTTTCGAAAAGGTGAGACTGCATGTGCGTGTGTGTGTGTGTGTGTGTGTGTGTGTGTGTGTGTGTGTGTGCCTGCATGTGTGCGCCTGCATGTGTGTGTGTGTGTGCGTGCAGAGAGAAAGACTATAAATAATCCATCCTGACCCCTGACCCCTGTCCCTTTGTTTACCTCCTCAGTACTCTGAGCTCGGGCCACTCAGGCAGTGCCATGGGCCAGGGCTGCAGTCCCAGCTCCTCCCAGGAGGAGTCAGCCCTGGCCACCTCCCCCACCTCCCAGACCTCCCTCTCCCCAGGCCCCAAGAGCTTCTACCCCCGCCAGGGAGCCACCTCCAAGTACCTCATCGGCTGGAGGAAGCCCGGCTCCACCATCAACTCTGTGGACTTTGGCAACACACGCAAGTGAGCACGATGGAAATGAAGGAGGGATATTTTTCATAGCATATCTGTTGTGACTTATGAATGTTTGGACAGGCCTTTCACACTGTGCTGGGTGTATGGCATGTTGTTAAAGATGTTCTTCCCTCATAGAAACATGTCCTACTGTTCAGGATTATTGATGTTAGAGAGACTTGGAATATGGGTAAACAAGCAATGCTTAGAGGCCCTTCTCACATCATTTTCTGTTCTTGTTTTGTCCGTGATGAAGTGCAACACCTCCCCCTTGTGGTTGAACCTGCTACTGCAGCTTACTCCTCGTGTCTCTCTCCTCAGACGCCACCAGAGTGATGGTCTGCTGGGAGGGCAGCCCCAGCTCAGGGCCAACCTGAGGGGGTCCCAGTCCCCCCAGCGCGTCACCAAGTCCAGCCTGGAGGAGGACCTGAAGAAACTCATCACCCTGGACAGCCCCCCGCCTGTGCCCCACGAACACAAGGTAACCCCTGGGGAGCACTGAGCCACTAGTACCTCAGAGTATAAGATTACGTTTTATATTTCAATGTTAATTAGGATTAATTTTTAGTGATATAATCTTTCTTCGTATTCACAACCTGATTGTTGGAGATAACTCAAGTGATAAAAACAAATGAGTGTCCCTCTCTTCCCCTTCCTCTCCTCCTCTCTCCAGCCCTCGTTCCCGGTCCCCCCTGCCAGCCGGCGTTCCATACAGAGGACCCTGTCGGACGAGAGCATCTACAGCGGGCAGAGGGAGCCCTCCTACAGCGGGCACAGGGAGGAGCCCAGCGACCTGCTCTTCAGCTGCTCCACCATCCCCCGCTCTCCCATCACTCGCCACGCAACCCCCCGCCGCCCCTCACACAAGTCCCTGGGTGAGCCCCCCCCCCAACCCCCAACCCCCCCTCAACCCCCAACCCACCCCCCTCAACCCCCAACCCCCCCCCCCCCAACCCCCCGCCGCCCCTCACACAAGTCCCTGGGTGAGCCCCCCCCCCAACCCCCACCACCAGGGAACACAGCTCATCATAGCAGAGTAGCCATGTCATCACTGTAATCCCGTTTAGTCGCCATGGGTTAGAAGACCTCACATGTCGTGGTCCTCTGTGGCTCAGTTGGTAGAGCACGGCGCTAACAACGCTTAGGTTGTGGGTTCGATTCCCGCTGGGACCCTGTATACTGAAAAATGTATGCTCTCACTGGAATGTAAGTCGCTTTGGATAAAAGCGTCAGCTAAATGGCATGTATTATTATTTATATTATATTATCTCATTGGCCGCACACTTATTCTTTATTTTTTATTCTTTATTTAACCAACCTTTGGGCAGCAAGCTGCTTTCTTCAGTGATTCAGTCAGACTGTGTCTTAACCTGCTGTCCTCTCTCCACCGCAGGCGACCTGTCGGCCCCAGACAGCTCCATCCAGGAGCAGGAGAGGAGGAGGCAGCAGCTGCAGGACCCAGGCCTCATGCCCCTGCCTGGGGCTGGTGCTGCCGGAGCCCTGGACTGGTCCAACCTGGTGGACGCTGCCAAGGCCTTCGAAGGTTAGGAGACGTGGCCAGGGGAGGGGACGGGGAGGGGACAGGGGGGGATGGGGGGGAGAATCTGCTGTGACTACCAGCAGGGGGCAGTGGTGCTCTTGTCTTTTTCCCTCTGGGTTATATGCGAGTGCTTACTTTTTGGCTTGCTGTTGTTTTCCCTCTGGCTGTCTTCAGAGCAAAGACTTTGTCTGTTAGCGGCTGCGGAGGGGAGCCCAGGACCTGACAGCACAGCCGGCAGCCCCCAGCAGGCTGAGCCCCAGGCAGCTGCACTGCACCACCCCTCCCCTGGGTAAGACTCACTAAGACCCTCTCGGTACACACACACACACACAAAGTTGCGTATACAAAGAGTACACACAAGTTGGAAGAATTCAGTCCCCACAGCCCTTAGAACTGTGGCTGTTCTACACCTCTGACTAGTCTAGGTCATCCTATTTATGACCTTATGTCCCCCCCCCCCTCTTTCATAGAGAGACCCCTGCCTGTCTGATGGGGAAGGTGAGCCAGCTGGAGTCCATGGTTAAGCTGCTACAGGACGACCTCAAGAAGGTATGAAAACACACCACGTACCTCATTTTTCTACGATGTTCTTTTCAGCTTCATCGGTGTCTGAAAAAGGTCACACGAACTTGCTAGGATTTCTCTTTAGTGTACTTGCCCTTTAGCACTAACCTTTAGTGTCTGTGTGTGTGTGTCTGTGTGTCTGTGTGTGTGTGTGTGTATGCTGGCGCGTGTGTGTGCGTACGCGTGTGTATGCGGGCGCGAATATCTGTGTGTGTGAGCAAATGTGTGTGTATGCCTGTGTGAGCAGAGAGTAAGAGTGAATAACCGTCTCTGACCCTGTGCTGCGTCCCTGTGCTGCGTCCCTGTGCTCTCCCTCCCCAGGAGAAGGACGCCAAGGTGTCCCTGCAGGTCCAGATCCAGGGCCTGAGGGAGGACAACCTGAGACTGCAGGAGGAATCCTACAGCGCCTCGGCCAAGCTCAAGAAGTTCACCGAATGGGTCTTCAACACCATCGACATGAACTGACAACCGTGCCATAGACACGCGCGCACACACACACACACACACACACACACACACAGACAGACATTCACACATACAGTACACACACACACACACACACACACACACACACAGCTTTCCATTGGATCCTTAACACAATCCACTTGAACTGAAACACCAGGTGCTCAGAACCACAGGACAATGATCTGGTTCTGCTGTTGACATGGACACAATGGATCTGAAAACGGCATCAACGTGAACAGAGTCACTTCTGGGTCTTGAACGAGCCCGTCACGAACTCATCTGCCATGGTTCCCCAACACCGTGGACCTTGAACTCATCTGCCATGGTTCCCCAACACCGTGGATCTTTGCTCCCGTCAGTACTAACTGTGTGAGGCATTGAAGAGGAGGAGAGAGAGAGAGAGAGAGAAAAGTGAGGGGGAGAAAGAGAGAGATACAATCAGCATGCCAATCCCTTCCTTAGGATTTGCTGGCACTGTGCTGTTGGTTTTCCTGCATGTCTTGAGAGAGAGGTGTAACCTTCCCTGGGCTGTGTAGAACCTCTCCATGTGAGCCTCCAGACCCAGCTCCTGCTCCGTTGTCCTGTCCTCAGCTCCAGCTGTTTGAGAGTGTGTTATTAAAGAAGCCTGCAGAACACAGTGACACGTGTATTCATGTTTCATGCAGTTCCTTTCAAGAGTTCGGTTTTGAGGGGCAGTTTGCCTGTGTATTATATAGACACACACACGTGCACACTGTCTTTGAGTTTAATACAGTAGTTTCACAGCAAGACAGTCAACGTTGCAGGTTGAAGATAGAATGATGTTAGCAGTTATTTTGTTATGAACAAATGGAAAAAAAAGGTTATTGGGCTGTTGTTTTCCCCCTAGAAAGTCATGTCGCTGTTTGGATACATATACAGAAAGGTACCACAAGGCAGTCTCTTAGCCTACGTATTAGATATTATGGTTCATAGAACTGTCAGGTCAAACGCCTCTCCGTGTGGTCGTTCCTGGTGAACCTTCAGAAAAGAATGTCAAACATAACATGTATGAAATGGATGATTCAAAGAGGGTTACAGTAAGTTAACCTCACATAAAAGACTACCAGTAGCTTACTGATGAGAAGTACTTCACTTGCCATGTGAAAAAAAAAAAAATACACAAAATAAATAATACGAGTGCCATATTGATGATAATGAGCTTGAGCATTTCAACTTAAGCTGTTAAAAGATAACTTTTTGTAAATATGTCTGAGCAGAAATATGTTGTAATCGCTGCAACCCTTTATTATTTAACCACTTCCCCTGATGCTTTGTAGAGAGAGCAGTCTCGTCTTATAGGTGATGCCTATATTTGGTCAATATCTGCAGTTATTCAAGATTTAATTGGTCTCTGTTTGAAAACAACTGCGTTGATTGGGTAGACAACTGGAATAGGAGGGTTCGACTGGAAAACAAGGTTTACTGTTCAGAAAGCTTCTAAGATATCTTGTATTATCCTAGGAGAGTATCAGTATGGTCCTTGCCTGCTGCAATGGATCCACAGTGCCACCTAGTGACGATATCATGTAAAATGTTGGAAATGGAAACATGGAAATACTGTATGTATGTAATACAATACTTGATCCATAGCATGTTAGAAGGCCACAACTGATGCCCAGACTTATTTGATCCTTCTCTACTCTCTGTAGATTAAAACGGTACTGTATGTGATGACATATAACAATGTTATATTAACCCCTTCAACTCCAGTAAGCCCATCCTTGTGTAGATCCGAGCTACTGTCGATGACATACTGTAATGCACACGTGTTACATCCTCCTACGCCCTTATACTGTACAACCTGTATATATATCAAAGGATTTGATCGCTCATCAGACTCTGCACCTTCATTCTTGACATGTTTGACAGCATGTAATGATGTTTTCTTTGAGCTGTGACGTGTAAAAATGTTTATATCTATTAAAGATATTTTGTTCAATTTTACACTTGTTGCCCGTTGTGCCGTGATCATTGCCTGCTGCGCACACAAACACGCAGAAATCTCTGATGTCCCTTTAGTTCATGTTGTCATAGGGAGCTGTGTTTGATTTTAGCAGCAATTATCCATTCATCTATAACAACGTATATGGACATCCAACTGTATGTCGCATTCCCTTTCACCTGTTTCCCTGGTTGGCATTAAAGTGGAGCCTACTAGCAGTGTTTTCGTCCAGGGTGTAAAGGGATACCTGCTAACGCACAGCCAGGAGGTGGGTGGCATGGTGATGTGGTGATTAACAGTGAGCTGCTGATTTTCCACTGCCAGACCATTACACAACCTTCTAACGGAGGCTAGGGGATGTCACAGCCAGCCAGACTGTGGAGGAGAGGGAGGGAGACAGTCAGGGAGGATTTAAGGTGATTGCTTGGCCTCCAGGGATTTCAGTACAGACCAAGCGGCCCCTATGTATCTATTTTTAAAGTATAATTGTGTAGCGTACCGGACACTAGTTCACCTTTGTGAGTTCAGAGTTCATACACGCTATGCTGACTTCCGATTTTTTTAGTGATTTTTAGGTCATACAGTATACATATAATAGAATAGAACAATGAGCAGTCCCATCTCAGAATAACCCAGGAGGTTGGAGGGTGTCACATGCGGTCATGTTATGGCTGCCGCTCCCCCGCTGGTGCTAACGTTAGCAGGCAGCTCCTCAATAATTCAGTGTTAATGCAGATTAAGGCTGGCTTCCTTAAAGTTGATTGGAACTCCCCCTCGGCTTGTTAATGATGTGTAGAGCCCATTAATGGTGGATTTGGCGGATGCAAAGAGAAGATGTTACAGTTGTTGCTTTGCCAGTCACAGCCAAATGAGATACAGCATCGAGAAACTGTGTGTGTGTGTGTGTGTGTGGGGGGGGGGGGGGGGGGGGTATACCGTGTTATATGGCTGTGTTATGCTATAAGCACAAAATATGTTGTTATGTCTACAAAGATGCGGTGTGGGTGGAAACAGTAATGATAGTTCTGGGTTGCAGCTCTGGTTCACGGAGAGGTCTGTTGGAAAATGTGCAGTGTAAACACTGGGTTGGATTCTTCTTTTCAAGTTTTAATAGGCATGCCACTCACAGCCTCCCCAGGGTACAACCCCCAGGGGAATATCAGTGGTCGGCAGTTTTGCAGTTCCGATCGGCGTGTAGATATTACATCGTCTTTCGCTTGTTTCCATTATCGGTACCGATCTGATGTTCCGTTGAGAAATGCTTCAGATTATTATTTTTGACTGCAATTCATCCCGATAGAGGCAGCATGGAAGCATGTTTAAGAGCGGCTGACCTGACTTGGCTTTGGCTTCAGTCATGGATTGAGGATCTGTCTTCAAAGAGGAGGTGTTTCAGAGGTGGGGCAAGGAGAGTGGCAGGGGCAGAATTCGAGCAGACAACCCAACCAAGCTATGAGTAAGCTGTCCATGGTGCTAATGGAGAAACAGAAGGGCGCGCACACACACACACACACACACACACACACACACACACACACACATGCACACAGGGAGTGAGGACAGCAACGCACGCTGTTGTTAACCATGTTAACTGGTTCAATGAAATGTAGGTGCTCTCTCCATCTCTCTCTCTCTCTCTCTCTCTCTATATATATATATATATATATGTGTGTGTGTGTGTGTGTGTGTGTGTGTGTGTGTGTGTGTGTTGCTGCTGTCGTCCTCACTCCCTGTGTGCGTGTGTTGTGTGTGGTGTGTGTTTTGCATGCATGCGTTCACAAATTGGCCACGCAATACATTTCTGGGAGAATATTCCTTGGGGACTTTTTGCATGTAATTCATCATAGAAGAATGGTTCAGTCATTGTGGTGTGCCATTTAAGCTTGGATGGTCCTGGAGTTTTTCTGAAAGAGAGGGAAAGAAAAGAGACAATGAAACGGAGTGGGGGGGGGGGGGGGGGGGGGGGGGGGGGGGCAAGAGAGAGACAGAGTCTACAGTCTCTTGCTATCATGGGCCGGCACATTTGCAAGCATGACTGCAAACCGAATATTGTGAGATAAAAAACGTTGTTGTAGATAAAAAAAGACACAATTACATTTCCATATTAGTTTGAGGCTTAGTGGTAATGTCAGATCAGAGATAGGCAGTAATTGATAATGTCTTTCTATGGAGACAAAAAACATTGTATTCTCCATGCTCTGCGTTTCTCTCTGTTCTCGTCTAACTTGGCCTTTATTACCTTTTCAGTGTTCTCTTAATGAAATGCTGCAGTGTGTATGGCTCTCTCTACTCTCCTTTCCTCTTCCCTGAGCATCCTCTCATATGCTCTCTAGTTCTCACTCATTCACTCCATCTCCCCTCTCTCCCCCCCCTCCCCCTCCCCTCTCTCTCTCTCTATCTCACCCTCTCACCCTCTGTCTTTCTCTCTCTTCCCTCTCTATTTTTCTCTTTATCTTCTCCCTAATTCCCCTCAACCCTCCCCCTCTCCCAACTCGATCTGCCTCTCCCCCTTGCTCTCTCTCTCTCTCTCTCTCTCTCTGTCGTGCGCGCGCGTTCCCTCTCCCTCCCTCCCTCCCTCTCACACACACAGACACACAAACACACGCAGACAGACAGAGAGAGAGAGAGGAGCACACATGCGAGGATCTCCCTCACTGACCACGCCACGCTCCCTCCCTCCCAGGGCAGCAGTCAGGACTGGAGAAGACAAGAGGAACTGAGGAATACTGCAGAAACCAACTAGCTGCCTCTGCTGATGCTCTCTCTCTCTCTCTCTCTCTCTCTCTCTCTCTTTCTCTTCCACTGCTTTTATCCCTTCTTTTTCCCCTTTCTTCCCCCCCCCCCCTCCCCCTTCCCCATGCCAATTATACCATGAACCTGCCTGCTGCTTGTTGCTAGGGACAGCACAACAAGGATCAGTGGATAAGGCATTATATTGTTGCTAAGGTAATGAATGCTTCATTAACAGTTGGGAGGTGTCAGAGGTATTGCATTAGCCTGGCTGGTGTTTGTGGTGTGAGTGAGTGAGTGAGTAGAGGATTGCCTCTGCATGATCAATCGCATGTCTGTTTTTCTGCCTGTCAACTCTTTCCCACCCAGTCCCCTGTTGAGGCAAGGGATTTAGCTGTTGACTGTAAATTGTTTGTTTTCTGAGGTGATCCTGCTGGGTTGTGTGGCTGTCCAGTGTTCTGCTGGTTTTGGGACGTTGCA
>NC_139667.1:3217648-3240148 GCF_951799395.1 Argentina silus
AGATGTAAGTGGAACCGTTTACTGTACTGTATGGACTCCAGTGCCATTTCTTTTACTGTCTTTTAGTTGGAAGCAAATTGTAATGCTATTAACCTGGATGTGCAGTTAGACAAAACTGACGTTGAGGAATTTGCCCATTACAGAAAGCCTGACTACACAGAAAGTGGAAAACGCCTAGGCTGTCTGATCCTGGCAGAGCTGTATTATGTATTGTTCTATCCTATTTTTTCCCCCTCTGAGGTAGGAACTGAAGCAAAACAATGCAATAACTGGAACACCTTATTGCCTCAAGACCTCTGTGAGAAAGCTATCAGGAACACACACGTACGCACGCACGTGCGCACACATACACACACACTCACCCACACACACACACACACACACACACACACCCTGCTGCCTAATGGCCCCTACCCGTTGTTGTGATTCTTCTTGAGCTGTCTGGCACGCTTAGGACAAAAACACGGTGGGTAGATGAATGCAAGCTAGTGGCAGCCGCTGTGTGGATACCAGCCTGTGACGAGGAGCTCTGCTGTGCTGGAAAATGCAATTAGAACAAAGAGTGGGGGCACAGAACTGCTCCTACGGGGTAAAGCTCATGAACTATTAATAGGCAGGGCAGATCAAATATGTGTGTCTGCCCTCTTTTCTTCTGCTACTGTGCTCTAACTCTGAGCTCTCAACGCTGATACAGTAGCTGGCTTTGTCCCTATAGCTGATTGTTGCTGGGGGGGTTGCTGCGCACGCCGTGCTCTTTCTGCTTTAGGAGAATGAGATGTTGACACTGTGGCTAAACTCTCTTTGCGTTCAGGTTTTTGGACGTGCGATTGGATGGTGTTTGGCACTGATGGAGTGGTACAGCTGAGGTCTGCATGATTCAAGATTCAAGATTCAAAGTGTTTATTATCATATGCACAGCAGAAAACATGTTTCACTGTACAACGAAATTCTTGCTTTGCTGTCCGCAGAATGCCAACCAATGTAAAATATACAATACTAAAGAATATACAATATATACTAAACAAATGTACAAGACAGCAAAATTTAAGGCATAAAATAAAATAGCAGCAATAATAATAATAAAACAGTGCAAATGTAGCAGTGCAATTATGCAAACTGGAAAGTTCAGTTATTGAGGTAGTACGGTTATATTAATCTCCTATGGGTTGTTTAGGAGTCTGATGGCAGTGGGAAAGAAGGAGTTCTTCAGTCGGGTGGTCCTGCATTTAACACTTCTGTACCTCCGGCCTGAGGGTAGAAGTGTGAACAGTCCGAGCTGGGGGTGGGTGGGGTCCTTGAGGATGGAGGCGGCTCTCCTGTGGACTCTGCGGTGGTAGATGCTCTGCAGAGAGGGCAGTGGAGTCCTGGTGATTTTCTCAGCAGTCTTCACCACTCTCTGCAGGCGTCTGCGGTCCATAGCAGTAGTGCTGCCATACCACACAGTGATACAGCTAGTTAGGATGCTCTCAACAATGCAGCTGTAGAAGTTGCTGAGGATCTTGGGCGACATGCCAAACTTCCTCAGCCTCCTCAGAAAGTACAGCCGCTGTTGGGCCTTCTTAACCAGCTGAGTGGTGTTAAGTGTCCAGGTGAGGTCCTCGCTGATGTGGACGCCCAGGTATTTGAAACTGCTCACCCTCTCTACTTCAAGTTCCCGGATGTACAGTGGCCGATGAGGTCCCCTCTTCTTCCTCATGTCCACTATCATCTCCTTCGTCTTGTCCGTATTGAGGGTGAGGTTGTTGTCCTCGCACCATGTTACCAGACTGGCCACCTCCCTCCTGTAAGCTGCTTCGTCCCCGCCAGTGATGCATCCTATCACTGCGGTGTCGTCTGCAAACTTTAGGATGATGTTGTCCTTGTGGGAGGCGACACAGTCGTGGGTGAACAGGGTGTAGAGAATGGGGCTGAGGACGCATCCCTGTGGGGTGCCAACATTTGTAATAATGCTGGCTGAAGTCCTATTGCCAATCCTGACAGACTGGGGCCTGCCAGTCAAAAAGTCTAGGAGCCAGTCACAGAGGGTGGGGTGCAGGCCAAGTGTGGACATTTTGTGGATGAGTCTGTGGGGGATGACTGTATTAAAAGCGGAGCTGTAGTCTACAAAGAGCGTCCTGATGTAGGAGTCTTTGTTTTCCAGGTGGGAGAGGGAATAGTGGAGGACAGCAGCGATAGCGTCTGAGGTGGACCTGTTGGGCCGGTAGGCATACTGCAGGGGGTCTAGGGTGTCCGGCATGCTGCTCTTAATGTGTTAATGATACAGTAGTGACCTCCTCTGGTCCAGATGAGCTGGGGATCATTAGTGGGTAAACATTGATCATGAGTCCCTGCTGAGACCCAGTTGGAGAGGGCTATTCTTTGCGCCAATGCCCTTTGGGTGTGTAAACAGACATGCTTAATTGCGGCTCCCCTCTCATTTGCTCCACAATGCAGAAAGTTAATGTTTCGACACAGCACAGATGGTCTCTCTAAGATTCAGCTCTTTGTAAAATTCAAGTCCAATCGAAGACAAGTGACTTAGAGTGGGTGAGCGATCTCTACTCGGTGGACGTGGACTCTCTGCGAAGCCTAGAGGCTTGAGAAGGTGGAAGCGTCTAAAACCCAACGTAGCCCCACTGAGGTTAGTCTCAGTCCTCAGCCATGCCAGGGACCCTACTGCTACAGCATGTTCAGCAGTTGTTGTACCAGCCATTTGACAACTGCAGCTCTCTCCATTTCTTCATGCCTGTCTTCCATTAAATAACCCTCAGGGCTACAGTAGGTCCCCCAATAGTGCTATCTGTCAGACAGATACTGAGTTACTGGTAGTTAGAGAAAAGAGTTATCACTCCTTGCCTTCCCCTCCCCACTATCCCATCCCCTCCCTCTCTCTCCCTCTCTTTCGCTCTCTTTCTATGTCTCTCTCTCTCTCTCTTTCTCTTTCTCTGCATATTGCTAATTAATAATTGAAGCTCATTTCAAGCATTCCATCTTTAGAAAAATAGCTGGTCCGCGGATGATGAGCACATTCATTCTCCTCAGTTGATATTTTTATCCCTCCACGTCAGAAAAAAAAAAGTGGAATGTGGAAAAATGATGGAGGACAAATAATAAATTGGGGCCAAAAAAGGTGGGTTCTTAATGTCCTCCAAAGTTGGATTTTCAATTATACGGAATGGCGCATTTAAATACAATCAATCAAGGGATATCAGACCGGAATGCACAAATCTGTCCTCAAAACTGTCCTCAGCTAGTGGCAGAGCAGACTTCAGAGGCAACTTATCACAACTCCCTCTCTCTGAGATGTGCTATATCCAATACCCCCTCAGCGACAGGCTGAACCCACAGATGAGCAGGAGACGATACTGTCGATGGCAGACCTCCCCTCCCACACTGTCCATTAGCTCGCCACAGGAAGGGCTCGGAGCAGTTTGGATTTTTTTTTTTTTTTTTTTTTTTTCACCTTTTGGCCCGAAAGTGAGAGTGGGCCAGCGTAGAGACACAGGCTCTCCTGTCAAGCAGGTCTGAGGACTGGAGAACTGCCCGCCTCGCCTGCCTTGCCCGCCTGCCCACCTCCCTGCCACACTGACGATGACTCACTCTCCGCTCTCCACTCAAGTGCCCCTGGGACAGTGGAGGATATCTGTGTACTCCAACAGACTCTCCACCCCTCGCCTCCATCACAGCTGTGTCCGCAGCGCTCCTCTTCGCCGTTCCTGTTCCTGTTCCTGCGTGCACTTTAGATAACGCTGTTGAAATGGACACACCGGTTTATCTCCTCCACTGGTATGAGGCGTCCCAGTGTTTTATCAAGCATGAATGGTTTTACGGTGTGTCCGCGGGCGCCATAGTAGTCCTACCAGAGCTGCTGATATGAGGTAACTCGTATGGTATTCTACTGTATGGTATCGTATTAAAGCTTGTGTATGGAGGCCAGAGTATGCCTACGCTCTCTTTCAACTTCGGTTGAGATACTGTTGCGGAAGGGTAACTGAGTCCTACATAAATAAATTGAAGCTCAGTAAATACTTACTTAGTCTGCTATAGTGTTGTCGAATGCTCTCTGCCCAACCAAAGTGGGAGTAAGCAGATGGGCAAACACATGAAAACCCAGGAGGTTTACAAAACCTATTTATAATTGGATAATTCACAGTATGTAACACCGTATATGTCTAATATATGCCATTTCTATTATCTGGTGTGCTAACAGTATGTGGATAGAGTGGGCTAAAGGGATTATTCATCAGTCCTCCATAGTGAAGAGCTATGATGGAAAATAAGGGGCTTTGCTCCAGCGAAGGAAGTCCTCTCGTTCTGGATTTATCCTCTACTCTCTTACCGTTTCCTCAGTCAACCGTGCTCTTAAAGGGGCACATTAAATAATGCAGCCGATGTTTATCTTCCTCATCGGGGTCAATGCATGGGATCCCGCCAGTGGAGCCTGGTGGAGTTCGAAATTGGAGGACGGGCTCATTGTAATACATGGATGACATTTTGATTCCCTATTTCGTTCCATGTGTTTTACGACGAGCCACGTCCTCCGATTTCGACCTCCACCAGCCTCTCTTGGGTTCCATATGGTGTTGCAGTCGAGCTCTGCTGGGAGTGGGGTTGGCAGTGGGGGAGGGGCAGGGTGGGGGGAGGGGGTGGGGGGATGGGCGACATGGCGCCATTCTGTCCCACTTTGCATGCCCCCCCCACCCCCCACCGAGCATCTCTCTCCCACTGGAAACACTGCCTGGAACTGTACAGCACTTTAAATACCTCTTACAGTACAGTAAATATCCTCAGAGACCGGAGAGCAGTGAGGGAATCCACGTCATTGAACAAGAGTCGAGGATAATGTCAATAAATCATGAGGTACTGGCAGGGATATCCATGCAAATTCAAATTTCCTTGAATCATATCTTATTCATTTGAGATGTAAAAGAATCAATGAGCAGGCGAGCTCTGAACCCTTTGATCGTGGTGATTGACATGGATCCTCCGGTCCTTCGGTGGGAACGTATGTCGTATGAACATCTGCTCCAGCCATTTCTGTGTAAAACCAGTGGCACCTCCTGGCTTGGCTTGACTTGGCCTGGCCTGACACTGTGTGTGTGTGTGTGTGTGTGTGTGTGTGTGTGTGTGTGTGTGTGTGTGTGTGTGTGTGTGTGTGTGTGTGTGTGTGTGTGTGTGTGTGTGTGTGTGTGTGTGTGTGTGTGTGTGTGTGTGTGTGTGTGTGTGTGTGTGTGTGTGAGCGTCATGACTGACAGGCCTAGCTGTGGGCCTGCGGCTCTACTGACGCGCTGAGTTAAGAGCTGGAAGAGTTGAAAGAGCAACACCGGCCATGACATGACATCACCACGTGGGTCTGGGTCTGTTCAGCCACTCCACCTTCTCTCAGTCTCCTCTTCCGTGCCGGTACCGTACTGCTTGCTGGTCCACTCTTCAACGGGTACTAATTCATCACATTCCATGTTCTGGTTTTCCATGTGATCGAAGTATGGTTCCAGACACAGAATTAGAAGATCACCCGGATTTCGTCAGGACATCTGTGGGTCTGGTGTGCTAACCGGCCAGAGTGATTCGTTTAGTGATTTGGTTCTCCTTAGAGAGGAGGACCTGTGGTCCTGTGGTCCTCTGTGGCTCAGTTGTTCGCTGACAACGCTTAGGTTGTGGGCTCGGTTCCTGCTGGGACCATATATACTGAAAAATGTATGCGCTCACTGCAATGTAAGTCACTTTGGATGAAAGAGTCAGCTAAATGGCGTATGTTATTATTATATTATCAGACAGTGTGTGGTGGAGGTCACAGTAAGAGGACCT
This sequence comes from Argentina silus, assembly GCF_951799395.1. NCBI lineage: Eukaryota > Metazoa > Chordata > Actinopteri > Argentiniformes > Argentinidae > Argentina > Argentina silus. The sequence continues at coordinate 3,223,436 of NC_139667.1, forward strand.
ACTGTAGCTGCCACCATCAGAGGATCCACCGTACTCACTGGCACCATCAGACGATCCACCGTACTCACTGGCACCATCAGACGATCCACCGTACTCACTCACACCATCAGACGATCCACCGTACTCACTCGCACCATCAGACGATCCACCGTACTCACTGGCACCATCAGACGATCCACCGTACTCACTGGCACCATCAGACGATCCACCGTACTCACTCGCACCATCAGACGATCCACCGTACTCACTGGCACCATCAGACGATCCACCGTACTCACTCGCACCATCAGACGATCCACCGTACTCACTGGCACCATCAGACGATCCACCGTACTCACTCACACCATCAGACGATCCACCGTACTCACTCGCACCATCAGACGATCCACCGTACTCACTCGCACCATCAGAGGATCCACCGTACTCACTGGCACCATCAGACGATCCACCGTACTCACTGGCACCATAAGACGATCCACCGTACTCACTCACTGTGCCGTGCTGCTCAGGGTTTAGTTCTGGTAATGGAGCTTCTCTGTTAGTCTCGTGTTCCACTTGTAGTCTCAGTGTTACTCAAAGCTTTAAATTCAGCAACAACTTCAATGCGCACACAGCCAAACCTCTGGAGGTCGTGTTTGAAAACACTCCTCTCCTCCCACTGCCTCACATTTCCCTCTCATCCTACAGTGAGAGGAGTGTGTTTTATTGAATGCCAGTAAGTGTCGTAGAATACTGTGTTCTACAGTGTGCTTGTGTCTGTTTCCGCGACTACTGGTGTGTGGGCTTCTATGAAGCCATGGAAATATGGGTCTATATATGGGTCTATATATGGGTCTATATATGGGTCTATATATGGGTCTATAGTAAGTGTGTGAGTTATCAACAATAGGGAACAACGGAGGACGGTGTGTCACACACACACACACACTATTGACGAGTTAATCATGACATTCGTGTGGCTGCGTTTTTACATGGAACAAAGCGACTGTAATATCTTTCGGAGAGGGCTGTGAAGACATTGTGTTGTCATTCATGTCCACTCTTTCAGGGACCATAACCAATGTAATCACATCGCCTGCTCTGCCGTGTAATGTTGTTTTGAACAACATCTGACATGCAGAGAATTTAGCTTTCCTCAAAATAGAATGTCTGATTCAAACAATCGGAGGAGAGAGAGTCATCATCTGGAAGGTAATGACGGACTGTGTTTGTTCCTAGAGTGTTAGAGCATCTCGATAATTGTCTCTGGGATGAAGGCGAATTAAGGATGACTCACTTGGCCCAAATGTTAATCACCATAGCCAGCTCATCTTACTGGAGAGCCCTCAGAGAGATCAGACGATTGGGCTTGTGTTCAGAACATGGACCTGCATCGAAATTACTGATTGTCTCTCCGCCAGCGACATTCAGAGGGAGTTCACTTACGGAAGTGAGCGTGAATGTTCTGTGGAGTTGGTCTATTTGTCGTCAAAAAGCCACAGCTAGGCAATATGAGAGGAAAGAAACTGAGCTAGAATACAGTGATCGAGAAGAGAAATTCACCGTTCAGACCGTTCAATAATTCATCTGTTTTTTTAAAAGCCATTTTCCTAGAATGCATTATCCCCTTTGGAAAGCTAGGATCAAGTGTCTCTAGGGGTGTGGATTGACAGTTTTGTAACAACCGCCTTCAAGTAGAGAAAGCATAACCAATTTGAATGTTTCAATACCAAGTCTGTTGTCCTGCGGGTTGAGGTAAATTGAAATGTATAAGTCAAGGATGTTATCATCTTGCATTTATGTCAGAGTGCCTACCAAATGAACTTCAGTTTCATTCTGCAGACAAATAGACATCACTCCCAGAGAGACTTTAGTGTGTGTAGACCATCATTTATACCCAGATTGGTATGTCAATAACTCATATGGCTGTACTGAGACTATCAAACAAGGCATAACCACATTTATTCCACAGAATTACAAAAACAACGGAAAAAATGCAGACACTGAAACTGGTCTCCTGTAATTGGATTTTTGTTAAAGGAAGGCTCGCCCCGCTCACGGAGGGAGATAGAGACTGATGTTTAGTGATGGCAGCATGTGAACATGGATGGTACACCTTCATTTTCACCGATTACATGCTCATGAAGGTGAGGACAAAAGAGTCCTCAGGGACTAACGAACCATATCGAAGCACACAAGGGAAAAAGTGAAAGAAAAGTCTCATTAATTCACCAAAGGCACCAAACTGCTTGCATGTTACACACCCTGGGGGCTGTTTGCTAAGACACCTCAACGCACAAGGCACCGAATCTGAGACTGTGTTCTCTGAAAGATTAGTCTCCAGAAAGCGAGAGGAAAAGCAGAAGAGCGCTCCGAAGCTTTTAAGCACACAATATTCACCGGAATCGATACTACCCGGAGCGGGGAAGACAGGGGGTGATGTGGCAGTCGTGCGGTAACATGAGAAGAACCTAATATGGTTATTCCCACGCTCTGATGGGCTGCCAGGAATGGAGTTAAGAGCAAATGCACATTCATAAACACACGCACATTGTTGACTGAGCAATGTTTGGGATTTGAAAATGTTAAAGGAGCCTATGTTCCACATCGCTGTTAGTTTGGGTTTGACATTTTGTTCTTTCGTAAACTCCCTAAAGGCCTAATTGTCTGTGTTGCTGTCAGATGCATATTCACTGAGACACTAGAAGGGCATCTCTTCAGCAGCCCTGTAGGCTTTACTTGAAAGCCTGGTTGTGTTTTTCAGTTCAGTTCAGAGGCCACCCAGTGAACCAGCGTGTAAGAACCAGTGTGTAAACTAGGCCGAGGGAATCCTACTGAAGTCACACCAGTCACGTCGAGGCTGTGAATGTATCGGAGATATCATTGTGGTTCAGAGGTTTTTGTAGTCAAGGGTTAGTGGGGTACCAGATCTGGCCTGGGTCACATTTGGTGATAGACCTATTCCCCTCTGCTTGCTAAATACCACCTGATAAACCATCATCTTAAGCTAAATCATGACTTAATTGACTTGACCTGATTGACTTAATGTAATTGTAATTATAATTACATTGCACACTATACATAGCTTCCACCACCCTTTAAACCTTATACACATCAGGAAACATCTTAATTGCATGATAACTAAGTATTCCAGATATTTACAGATGTAATTAAAATACTGTGCTTTTCAGCTCACTCTGGCTTAAAGCGTTAGTACAGTAGGTAAGGCATTATGAGGGCAGGGGTTTTCTGTACCATGAAAAAAATCCTTTCTTAGAGTTTGAATGGAGCATCAGCAAACACTGTGTACTGCTCTGGGGAGACTTTGACATTTCAAATTTCCCATATTAACTTTTTCTCTCTTTCATGTGCTTTAATGGCTTATCCGTGTTTTTGAGAGTATTCAAAAGTAAGTATTCAAATTCCTTGCCCGAAACGTCCTTAAGCGGGCGCCTTTGTTGGGAAAATTACAAGATAATTGGGATGTTCAAAGTCCTGGGGCAGGTATGGCTGAGCAATGCTCCCTCACACCCTCTCACTGAATTGCGACCAGCTGCACACACAGATAGGATTCAACCAATGGAGAAACAGAAAAAAGGACTTCATTTTGAAATGTAGTGGCAGGATATTAGATCACAAAGCATGTCTTGTCCCTTTCGAGGTAGGCTCTTCAATAATGCAGCGAGGGTATTGCTCCAGTCACAAATTCCACATCCACTGGCATCATAGTTTGTTGCTTGTGGGCCTGTCAGGTGAAAATAATAAAAGATTCATAAAAAAGCATATACATTTTAGTGTTTGGTTATGGCTTGGCTGGCCCTGCACTGGAGCAAGGCTGTTTAATGTGGATATAATGATATAACGTGTCAGACTTGATGGCATCAAAGATACCCCGACATATTTGGCTGGTGAACAAAATACTGTATCACAATACAGTGTCCGTACCTGTAGCCACTAAGAATATATTCATCCTAAACACTGTCAGTCATTGATTTCCTCATTAGAACCAATCACACAGCCAGGCTCCAGGGCTGTCTTAAAGGGACGGGCAGCTGCTGAATGTAACAGATCCCATTATAAAACACTTGTTTTCACCGTCTGATTCAATCACAGAGGCTCCCCTGCAACACCTCAGGGGTAATTTAGTGTTATTAAAATCCCATTAGTGGATAATAATGGGGACAAGTGGCAAAGCAACGAGAGGATGACACGGTGACAAAGGCCAGCACCGCTGACACATCCCCCCCCGCCCCTCTGCTCTGCGGACAGGAGGATGAGGAGAGGACTCACCCCGTGGGATACACAGAGAGAGAAAGAGGGAGAGAGGGGGGGGAGAGAGAGAGGGGGGGGGGGAGAGAAGGAGGGAGAGAGGGGGAGAGAGAGGGAGAGGGAGAGAGAGGGGGGGGAGAGAGAGGGAGAGAGAAGGAGGGAGAGAGAGAGGGAGAGAGAGAGAGAGAGAGAGGGAGAAGCAGCACACCCTAAGTGTGAGTTGCTTGTGCCCTGTGGCATGAAGAGATGAGATTTCCCCTCCTCTTGTCAAATGTGCTGCTTCTCAGGCTGCTGAGTCTCATCACTTATATGCATGTGTGCAGAAACAAGACTTTCCTGTGTAAGTGGATTACAGTATATATGTCGCCCGGCAAGGAAATGTGAGTTTTTACACTTTTGCAATCTTTTGAATCTTGAATTATTAACTTAAGCCTTCTCCAACCTTGCTATCCACAGTACAACACACACCGTCCTGACCGTGATGTGTTCATGTTCATGTTGCTCTGAGACAGAGGTCGGAGGCGCGGTGGGTTTCTAATGGTCTGTATAGGTCAGTGAAGAAGCCGGTGGACGTCCGTTCCCCGGCGGTGGTTCCGGCCGAGCGCCTCCACGCTCTCAGAACACGCATTTTCAATTTGTATCCCTGCTGTCAGTGCGCCGTCGTTTCCTCCTGAAAGGTTGGGGGTGTTTTACTGTAACACTCCAGAGGGGCAAACACAGGTAACAAGCACAAGTCACTCTGCAAACACGCATTAGAGGACTGTCCTACACCGAGGGAAGGGTGATGATACACACAGGAGCCATAAAACACTTTACACACGCAAACACTCTAACAGGGCCAGCAGTCATGACAGAAAATCCATGTTTGTCTGCAAAAGGTCAAGGGCCTGTCTTAGTCGCTGATTGCATGTGTGCTCCGAAACTCAGTACAGGGATAAAGATAGAAGACGGGGATAGAAGGATAGAAGGGATAGAAGACGGGGATAGAAGGATAGAAGGGATAGAAGACGGGGATAGAAGGATAGAAGGGATAGAAGACGGGGCGGTTTTGGACTTCTGAGTGACGACACGTGTACGACTCCGCCTTCGTGACAGGGAGCGGAGGAGTCGGGCTGCGGCGTTGTCAGGGCTGCTGCGTGCCAGGCACTTTCTCATGAGAGCTGTTTAGTAGGAATTAGGAACAGATGGCTTCATATAACGATGACACGGCCCCAGGAAAAAAAATAGAAAACATTCCTTTAAATCAAGACTTTGGTAAGCTGATTATGATGCTATGCAGTGTTTGACTGCAAAGTGTCCTACAGTAGAGACATTCTGCGTTCTGTTCCCCTCAACCCTCCCCTGAAAACGGTTCCCCGGGCCGTTGCTGTAAATTGCAGAATATGTTCTCAGTCAATTTACCTACAAATTTACGTGAAATAAGGGTTACATAAATAAATAAATAAATAAATACATAAAAACAAATAGATAGTGTGTTCTAATGGAGGGGGCTAAGCACAGTAGGTAACAGAACCTCAATCCAGATTAATTTCAGTGTAACCAGAGGAGACATCCCATTATCGCTCTACAGGAAGAAAGCCGTTATTGAGACGTCCTTTTGCGAGTTGTCTTCAGTATTCGTGTATTTCTCTTTTTCACTTTAAACAGTACTCATGGCATCAGTTTTTATTTTGGTCATATCCAAATAAAACACATAGATTAGACTATGGGTAATTTTAAGGCTAGCGAGTTCAATGTTGTGTACAGTGTAAGTAGTGATTACATACTGGAAAAGACAGTGTTGTGTTTTGTAAAAATTTGGCTGAAATGGGGGGTGTTTCATCTGCTCCTAAAACCCAAAGCCTTTATGGTGTTTAAGAATAGCATAATTCCATTCCTGCCAAAGTGAGTAATTGGATAATGGTATTTTAACTATGGTGAATTTAAAGAGTGCCGTGGAATTCACTTTTTAACATGAAGACTATCGAATTATAACACTGAAAGAAAAGCCTTCACAGACATTCATTTGTCGGGCCGTGGAACATTGCCCAACCTCCTTGGCCTGAGTGTCATCCTCACACTTAGATCCCTTTAGGCCCGGCCTGTCCTCTCCTCTCTGCTCTGGACCCTCTCCTCTCCCCTCTGGACCCTCTCCTCTCTCCTCTGGACCCTCTCCTCTCTGCTCTGGACCCTCTCCTCTCCCCTCTGGACCCTCTCCTCTCTGCTCTGGACCCTCTCCTCTCTCCTCTGGACCCTCTCCTCCCCCCTCTGGACCCTCTCCTCTCTGCTCTGGACCCTCTCCTCTCCGCTCTGGACCCTCTCCTCTCTGCTCTGGACCCTCTCCTCCCCCCTCTGGACCCTCTCCTCCCCCCTCTGGACCCTCCTCTCCCCTCTGGACCCTCTCCTCCCCCCTCTGGACCCTCCTCTCCCCTCTGGACCCTCCTCTCCCCTCTGGACCCTCTCCTCTCCCCTCTGGACCCTCTCCTCCCCCCTCTGGACCCTCTCCTCTCCCCTCTGGACCCTCTCCTCCCCCCTCTGGACCCTCTCCTCTCCCCTCTGGACCCTCTCCTCTCCCCTCTGGACCCTCTCCTCCCCCCTCTGGACCCTCCTCTCCCCTCTGGACCCTCCTCTCCCCTCTGGACCCTCTCCTCTCTGCTCTGGACCCTCTCCTCTCTGCTCTGGACCCTCTCCTCTCTGCTCTGGACCCTCTCCTCTCCCCTCTGGACCCTCCTCTCTGCTCTGGACCCTCTCCTCTCTGCTCTGGAACCTCCTCTCCCCTCTGGACCCTCCTCTCCCCTCTGGACCCTCTCCTCCCCCCTCTGGACCCTCTCCTCTCCCCTCTGGACCCTCTCCTCTCCCCTCTGGACCCCCTCCTCTCCCCTCTGGACCCTCTCCTCTCTGCTCTGGACCCTCTCCTCTCTGCTCTGGACCCCCTCCTCTCCCCTCTGGACCCCCTCCTCTCTGCTCTGGACCCTCCTCTCCCCTCTGGACCCTCTCCTCTCCCCTCTGGATCCTCTCCTCTCTGCTCTGGACCCTCTCCTCTCTGCTCTGGACCCTCTCCTCTCTGCTCTGGACCCTCTCCTCTCCCCTCTGGACCCTCCTCTCTGCTCTGGACCCTCTCCTCTCCCCTCTGGACCCTCTCCTCTCTGCTCTGGACCCTCTCCTCTCTGCTCTGGACCCTCTCCTCCCCCCTCTGGACCCTCTCCTCTCTGCTCTGGACCCTCTCCTCCCCCCTCTGGACCCTCTCCTCTCCCCTCTGGACCCTCTCCTCCCCCCTCTGGACCCTCTCCTCTCCCCTCTGGACCCTCTCCTCTCCCCTCTGGACCCTCTCCTCTCTGCTCTGGACCCTCTCCTCTCTGCTCTGGACCCTCTCCTCTCCCCTCTGGACCCCCTCCTCTCCCCTCTGGACCCTCTCCTCCCCCCTCTGGACCCTCTCCTCTCCCCTCTGGACCCTCCTCTCCCCTCTGGACCCTCTCCTCTCTGCTCTGGACCCTCTCCTCTCCCCTCTGGACCCTCTCCTCTCTGCTCTGGACCCTCTCCTCTCTGCTCTGGACCCTCTCCTCTCCCCTCTGGACCCTCTCCTCTCTGCTCTGGACCCTCTCCTCTCTGCTCTGGACCCTCTCCTCTCCCCTCTGGACCCTGGTCTGTAACGAAGCAGTATGACTCTCCTAGCTCTAGAAGAGGCCTATGGGGTCTGTTCAGATGAGTCATCCCCGGGTCCTGAGACACACCTCCCCACTACAGTAACAGGCTTTCTCATCTGCTGCTCCTCGCCTGTGGAATGCTCCCCCCCCCCCACTCTGTCAGAGATGCTCTTTTAAGACCTTGCTAAAAACTCACCTGTTCAGGCAGGCTTTCATTGTACAGGGCCCTATGTTCTGTGACTGTACTCCTATATTTTTATTTGTTATTTTCTATTTTTTAATATTCTTGAGCGCTTTGAGCGCTTTTATATTGTTAAGCGTTTTGAGTCCATGAGAATGCGCTATACAAATGTAATGTATTGTTATTATTATTATTATTATTATTATTACCTCTGTCACAACCAACTGTCACAACACCCAGAGGCAGAGACCGTAGAAGCCCCTGCTGGAGCCTGGGGGCCTCCTCAATGTCAGAGATGGACCGAGCATCCTGGGCTTGTAGAGAGATTCATAGCGGCTCCTCGTTGATGGGTGTGCCACGAATAGAGAGCTCAGAAAACAAACGGCTGTGTATTGATGGATGTGTAAAACATGTAGAAGCATCTAAATAGTAAACAATGAAAATAACACTGATTGCTCTTGACATGATGGGCGCTTTGTTTCCTTCTACACGGTGTGCATAGCAACGTTGTGTTTTTTTCAGTTTTTTTCTTCATCTTAACCACCTACGTCGACACATAGACAGACACATACTGTCGCTGCTATTTTGGGAGAGTACATAACAACAGAGGAGTACTAAAACACAACCAGGCTGGTCTCCACCAACCCCCTCTCTCCCAGGCTAATGATGAGAGAGGGGGGCAGGTTTCACCAAGGGCAACAGCTAAATTGGTAACAGTATAGAGGGGCCATGATCCATCTGATGCCCACATAGGGCATGTGTGTGTGTGTGCGTGCGTATTTTCACAGGCGTCCTCGAAATAGAACAGTGCTATCGAGCTCTCACTCACCACAGCCTCCCCCTTGTCAAACGCCGTGTCTCTCACTCACATTTCAGCAGCGTTGCTTTGCTCACACCCAGAGGAAGAGAAAAGAGACTGATGCTTTTTAGAAGTGAGACTTGATTGGGAGTGTTTTTTTTGTTTTTTTTGCTTAGCTGAAGGGCTCTGAAAGACGTGATTGGTTGAAGTGATGACAAGGGATAAAAAATAGAATACACTTCCTTGTAGTCATTTGCCAATCTCTCCATCATCGCCGTGTAATAAGTGGGAGAACTTGTGAAGTGCTCACAAAGCACAAAGTACAGGCAGTAGCAGGAGCTAAACTTCACATATTGGTCTGGTGCACTGTGTTTGCTCTTTTTCAAGCCTTTATTTGGCTACCACCAGTACCAACTGTTCTCTCCTCTCCTCTCCTCGCCTCTCCTCTCCTCTCCTCTCCTCTCCTCTCCTCTCCTCTCCTCTCCTCTCCTCGCCTCGCCTCGCCTCGCCTCGCCTCTCCTCTCCTCTCCTCTCCTCTCCTCTCCTCTCCTCGCCTCGCCTCGCCTCGCCTCGCCTCTCCTCTCCTCTCCTCTCCTCTCCTCGCCTCGCCTCTCCTCTCCTCTCCTCTCCTCTCCTCTCCTCTCCTCTCCTCTCCCCTCCCCTCCCCTCCCCTCCCCTCCCCTCCCGTCTCCTCTCCTCTCCCCTCCTCTCCTGTTGTCTTTCACGAGGCCGTATGTAAATAGGCCTAACTTGCTTCTCTTCCCTAATTACTGATCTGGGGACCTTATTAGACCCTGGCCTCCTCCTGAAGTCCCACATGTACTCAGAATGCATGCGGTGTCAGTCGTGCTGTTTGCTGGGCCTTTGAACAGCGTCCTGAAGACTATCTAGTTGTTCATTATAGGTGGTGTGCTGTACTGATTGTGAATGAGATCTGCTGTAGATTTAAGACCCGTCTCTTCAGGCTACATCTTAATGGTCCCTGCTAAAGACCTCTTCACCCCCACTACCCCCCCTGTACAAGGTTCTCTCCTGTTAGTAAAAAAAAGAAAATCCTTCTTCTAGCATTGTGACTGCCTATGGCCCCTGGTCCGAGCATTGATTACATTATCTTATGATGACTGATGGATAGATGATTCGCTTACTTGGATAAATATATCTGTTGTAAGTTGCTTTGGATAAAGGCGTCTGCTAAATGCCGTAAATGTAAATGAAAATGTAGATCCCAAGCAGTTGTTATGGTGATCTGGATAAAGGGTAATTGTAGGTTGACCTGGTGCAAGCTTTATGGCTTGGAATCTTCTGCAATGGAGGCAGACTTGTAACACTGCACTGCATCTAGTTTCCCGTCCACTATGGAGCCTGTACAGAGGGGGCAGAGGCACAAAAAGGAGCAGCCTAAAGGTGATTCATCTCTCTGATTTGAGATGGCCAAAGCACACCAAGGGCATCCCTCATTTTAGATTGTTGTGTCTCTGAAAATAAGGGGCCTATTTGCTTTGAAGTGCACCACTCATTCTTGTTCCTGACTGTGTTTCTCTGCACTCATGTCCTGGGCCTTAGCAACCCACCAAGGGTTTAACAACAGGACAATTACATGAAGAGGATCTTTTTCTGTCCTCCTTGTCGCACAGTAATGGGTAGGCTTACCTGCGGTGCGTCACTGAGGCTTTTCTCCATCGGTCTATCTGTTCCATTTGCTGTCGTGGTCCTCTGTGGCTCAGTTGGTAGAGCGTGGCGCTAACAACGCTTAGGTTGTGGGTTTGAGTCCCTCTGGGACCATATATACTGAAATGTATGCACTCACTGCAATGTAAGTCGCTTTGGATAAAAGCGTCAGCTAAATGGTGTATATTATTATATGCTGTTGTTGATTATGATCTATATACTGTGAACCTCTCAGCTGTCTTAGATACTGCATGTCTTGGCTCACTCTTTGATTTCCTCATTTAGGCCCACCAGTGACCTTTTCCTCTTTCTCTGTGTGTTTCAAAGGGACACTCGATGACTAGAAGATCACTCTCTGCAGGCCTGATCTGTAACTGTTAATGCAGTCAAACTGGCTCTCAGCCCAAGCTTGAAGGAAGGAGGAATAATCCAACAAACTTTTTAATTGCTTGGTTCCCCTAAGTCTCCGAGCGTTGCCATGGAAACTGCCGTATGAGTCCGTGTGGACCCACCTCCCTCCTGTTCCCTCCCGCGACACACAAATATTAGTTTATTTAACGAGGGGGGTCTCAAACTGGCCTAAACAGGCAGCTACTCTCCCATCCCAATCAACACTTCAACCATATGGTTCTAAATCACACTCCCTCTCTCACTGGGGTATTTCTTCCTTCTACTGGGGTACATCTCAGGCCCCCGTGGGCGGTCCGGACGAACAGGCAGTCAAACAGGAACTTCATAATTGGGTCCTTTTTAGAATGTTGCACCTCTGGGCTGTTTTCGAACGGACAGGCTTAGAATGTTGATTGTCCGCTGAGGTTTACTGGCCTGAATGAAAACTGCTGGGTTAGGGTTAGGGTTAGGGTTAGGGTTAGGGTTAGGGTTAAATGTGCCGGGTGATTGTACTACAGATGAATGGTCTGGTCTCTCCTGAAGCTTGAGCTTATTACTGTATGTGAGTCGCTCCTAGGAGTTTGACCTGTGTCTGTGGCAATATCTGAATTAATGGTTTGTGTGTGTTGGCGTAAATGTATTGTCGAATGTACAGGATGGCTGAATATGGCAAGCAAGGTTTAAGGGGTCCCAACTCTACACAATACACTGAAAACCAAGTGAAACATGGCTTTAAGGTCACGGTTTTCTCTCTAGACCCCGAATGCTACTTCCATCAAGGGGAGGTTATCTGTTACATAATGATCCTAATGTGTTATTTCATCCTCCTGCTTCGTGTAACAATTGAAACAAACCCGACAACCTGGAGAGGCTCTCATGACGACAATGCAACGGCAAGGATGTGTGAGAATACAGATTATAACCTTCAGCAAGGCTTAAATCCCAGCCGGGGGGGTTTGAGTGATTATGCTTTGTTTGTTTCTCCACTGAACCACTTCTTTAGTGCATTCTACAATCCGGGTTCTCTAATGATCACTGGGATTAAAGGAGCTGGATAGACTGAAGAGAATGGCTCCAGTGAGGTGCAAAACACACGGGAAACATTGTCAACTCAAACAAAAGCACAGCTCATTTACCATTCAAGAGGAATTTTCCTGACGTGTGTTTTCCTTGAGGTGACATTGGTATGATTAGAATATAATTGTATCACAGAATACATCTCTGTTTCGAATGCGTGGTATCACTGGTGCATCAGCAGGGAAAAAAACGCAATGCCTAGGGCAAGTACATCAGTTTTGAAATGACACCCGGGGCAATTCTCTGTGTGTGTGTGTGTGTGTGTGTGTGTGTGTGTGTGTGTGTGTGTGTGTGTGTGTGTGTGTGTGTGTGTGTGTGTGTGTGTGTGTGTGTGTGTGTGTGTGTGTGTGTGTGTGTGTGTGTGTGTGTGTGTGTGTGTGTGTGTGTGTGTGTGTGTGTGTGTGTGTGTGTGTGTGTGTGTGTGTGTGTGTGTGTGTGTGTGTGTGTGTGTGTGTGTGTGTGTGTGTGTGTGCGTACCTGTGTATTGGCAATTACTCTCTTCCTTTGTATTGGCTTTCCAGTTGCTGTTGAATTTCAGGGCTGTCACAGTGTGCTGTCACAGTTGCTCTCCCTAGTGTGACAGATCACAGACTCCAAGAAGCACAGGAACTCCTCCCTCATCATCATGACCAGACATGCAGCAGCAGCAGCAACAGCCCAAAGCCTCCCTGAGCCATGGAGGAGGACAGGGAGATTCCTTTCCAACAGCAACATTCATTCACACTTTTATCCCCTGTAGGGCAGATCAGCTGGAGCGAGGCTGGGAATGAGTGTGCTTCCATGATTTAGGAGCTACACTGCACCCAGAGACAACTTAGCACTTACTATATTCTCCTGTGAACTCGGAAGGAGAAGATAGTTTTTGATATGGTTGGAGCAGCAAAGCGTTCGTAACTCGACAGAAAGGAGGTCAGATGGAAACTTTTAAGTTCTCTGATTGGACATCCATCTGTTAATGTCCTTTAACAATGATGAGTGTGTCTGTGATGGCTGCTGAATCATTAATGGCCCCATTACAGCCTAATCATTTTTAGCCAGAGCAGACATTTCTGGGTTTTAATATTAGCTTGTCTGGGACCATTTATAGTTATGACGTAGCTCGCGCGGTTTGTATTATTCACAATTATGTTCCCGTCCTAACAGGTATTAAGTGTTTTATGACTATGGCCCCTGGAACAAATTGCTGGTCATGAACATTTATTCCCTCCTGGTCTGCAGTAACAGCCCCCTACAGACATTGTTTACACGAGACCATCGGTGTGGTATGTGTGGATCGGTGTGGTATGTGTGGATCGGTGTGGTATGTGTGGATCGGTGTGGTATGTGTGGATCGGTGTGGTATGTGTGGATCGGTGTGGTATGTGTGGTATGTGTGGATCGGTGTGGTATGTGTGGTATGTGTGGATCGGTGTGGTATGTGTGGATCGGTGTGGTATGTGTGGATCGGTGTGGTATGTGTGGATCGGTGTGGTATGTGTGGATCGGTGTGGTATGTGTGGATCGGTGTGGTATGTACACTCCTGTGGAGAGTCTGAGCTATAAGGAGGGTTATAGCACCATCAGGAAAGTGTTTCTGTGTTGGTGATAACTTCCTCCTCCTCCTCCTCCTCCTCCTCCTCCTCCACCTCCTCCTTCCTCCAGCCTCCTCCTCCTCCGCCTCCTTCCTCCAGCCTCCTCCTCCTCCGCCTCCTTCCTCCAGCCTCCTCCTCCTCCTCCGCCTCCTCCTCCTCCTCCTCCTCCTCCTGAGTGACCCTTGGAATGTGGTTTACAACAAGGGGTATGAGACCCCAAGATCTCTGTTGATAACCTTGTCAGACTCCCTGGCGCCGAGCCTAACTGAGATGAGCCTCATGTCCTGGTTTCATGTTTATTACCTGCTATAAAACTGACTGCAGACTCTTTGTAGTGGCCACGTCCCTGCTGACCGTTCTCTTGGACAGTAGTCTGGTGTCCCAAGTCGACTCGACTAATAAATGTGTCTTTATTCAACTTAAAATTTGAGTATCTACCTTATTCCACGGATCATTGGATCTTATTCTTCAATATCAGAAACATCATCATTACACCAATCGTTAGGATCCTGTACTGTGGCTCCATTATGACCACTCTCTCAACACACAAGTGCCTCACCATGTCATCCCTCCTGCTCCCTCAGTCTCCAGGGGGTGGCCAGGGACGGGCGGGCACAGGCCAGGGGCAGGGTGGCACAGACCCAGGGTGGGGTGGCACTGCCCTGACAGCATGGGCCTTTACAGATAAGTAAAGTGACAAAGAGGCCCCCGATACACACGAATGTATGCATGCGCGAGCGCACACACACGCACACACACACACGCACACACACACACACGCATGCACGTGCACACACACACACACACACGCATGCACACACACACACACACACACACACACACACACACACACACACACATACCCACACTTGCACACCTCTTCTCCCTGATTACCGCTTACAGAGCTTGGTGCAGACGGGCAAAGTGCTGTTATCACAGGCGAGCAGGAATGTTCATCTCTCGAAAGCCCTCCACACCAAGCTGCAAACACCATTAGCTTCTCCACCAAAAAGATACAAGGGAGTTTCTGTACCCGTGCCAAGTACTTCTTGTCCACTGTCATCCTATGGGGAGATAATGAGCTATTTTTAATGCTGCTATGGAGTCCATGGTCCATTATTACACAACAACAAAAGAACGAAATCCTTTCTGTTGTGTCTCTTGGGGAATGTGAAGAGGCAGTGCTTTGTAGCAAAAATTGAGATGATTTCAAAGCTTTCCCCCCCTGTCTGAACCTTGTCTGCAGGTTTGTCTTCAAAGAGAGGGAATGCACTAGTAAATCTGTTTGGACTGATAGTACCCGTTCTGAAATGTTTCCACTTGCATGGGCTAAGGCAGGAATTCGACATCTCTGTTTTTCTTCTCCGAGAGGAAAACCGTGCGGTGTCTCAGAGGTCTCTCTCTATCTCTCTCTCTCTCCGAGATTGATCACCAACACAGTCTCTGTGTCGAGGCAGTAATTCTCCATGGAGGAATGTTCAATTATTCATACCAAGACACTCTGATGGTGGGAGAATTGTAATTGTCCTACCTCACTTCTCCTTCTCTCACCCCACTCTGAACATTAAGGCTATTATTAAATCCATATACATCTACAATGGCGTACTCAGGTATTTCAGTTTAAATGTCAGTAGATTTATGACTTGAATGTGTTGTATAAGTCATCCATTTAACACTTAATCCACATGGTCATGAGTGCCTTTGATTCTGAGGCAGGCAGAGTAAGTAGCAGGCTATACGGTCCTCTCAATACAGTCTCTCTAACCAGAGGCTGAAACACTGGTCCACTGATTGTAGCTATGGGCTGGGATTGTCACTCTCAAGGGGAGGTGGTTCTATCTAGACCCTCAGGACATCAGAGCAGAGACACAGAGTACTGTAGTTGTGGCGGATTTGTATTGATATAATGAATGCTGTTTATGTAATGCCAGATTGGATGACAGATGATGTATTCATAGCCCAGTTGACCTGCATTCTGTAACAGATGCAGGCCTACACATGTTTTACTCTATAATGCAGTCACTCATGTTCATAACAAGTCTTACAATGCATTATGAACACATTATAATGGATTTAAGTTGTGTGTTCTAAGCGTTACCCTCTTTACTGAGGAGAATCATGACATATGTGGTGGGCATTTACGTCTCCACTGCCGCGGGAGTTGGATCACCTTCATAAAAGATTTTTTTTGGATCAACTTCCATTGAACAGATGATGGGAGCCTGCTTGATTGCTCGTCTTGATTGATCTGCGATTATGTGTTTGTGATTGGTCAGGATGCGTTGTGCCTCTCTAGCTGTTCCTGGGACTACAGAGACACGCTAAGTGGCGTGGCGTGGCGTGGCGTGCAACCTGCTGGCAACGGTGTGGAGACACTTGGCTTCCAGCGCTCTTATGGCTGCTTTGCACGGAAGACTAAGGAGGCTGCATTGGAATGACTTCACGCGTGCACATCTATCCATTTAAATGATGGATGAAGGCAGAGCGATGGAAAGGGGGGGGCGGGGGGTCATGAACATGCTAGGATGACATAAAACTAAGCGCTGGGTGACGTTATCGCTGCTACTGTACTCTATCGAAATGACTCATAAAGTGCTGTGTTATTCGTGTTGCCTGTGAACGCACCACAACGAAGAAGAGGCCATATGGCGCCGTGCATTTAACAGTGGGAATGAGTAACCTTTCAGAGATTTGAAAGCGAAAGCAGAGGCCGAATGAAATAAAGCCTTGTGTTGATCGGAACCTTGAATTTCATCCAGCTTAATCGGATTTGTTATAGTACTGTGTGTGTGTGTGTGTGTGTGTGTGTGTGTGTGTGTGTGTGTGTGTGTGTGTGTGTGTGTGTGTGTGTGTGTGTGTGTGTGTGTGTGTGTGTTAAATGCACACATGCGTTTCTGTGTGACATTGCCTCTAAACTGAGGGATATTATTCTCCACGGTGTGTGCGCGTGTGTGTGTGTGCCTGCGTGCGTGCGAATGTGTGTGCGTGTTTCCATTTGCGTGCGCTTGCCAATAGATGCAAATGTGGGGAGCCATAAAGAATGTAATGGTCAATTAAATGGTCTGGAGTACACTCGGGATAATGCATTAGTATGATCAATCAGGATCTGCTCATGTGAATTGATTTCTGCTTTGAGACTACATCAGAGGTGGCCTA
>NC_139667.1:3245148-3250148 GCF_951799395.1 Argentina silus
CATATCACACATCTCCAGGCTTGTATGTTTGCATGGCATTTACCCAATGCTTATGTAAATGACAAAAGATGCCAACTGTCTATTTGAATATTGTTCACCACCATGCTCTCATCCGTGTGGATTTAGGAGAAGTGTGTGGGTGGTATTTGTTTATAAGGGATAAACTAGACTTACAGAACTGCCAGGTAAAGTCACTTCCCCATTGGCATTTTGAAGGCGATTTTTTTGAGTGGAGAAGTCCCACTCCTGTATTATTCATTTTATTGGATGGAGACAGTGTAGAGAGACAGGAAAGTAAGGAGGAGGGGATATGTCAGCCGGGCATGAGTCAGATTCAAACCCATGCCAACATAGGCATATGTGAGCACTGTAGGCCGTGGTGCTAGACCACTGGACCACCCCAGGCTACACCTGCACCCAGTGCACATCTGTGTGGATTTAGGAGAAGTGAGTGGGTGGGTGGGTGGGTGGTATTTGTTTATAAGGGATAAACTAGACTTACAGAACTGGCAGGTAAAGTCACTTCCCCATTGGCATTTTATATTGTGTCATAGTTGTGTAACAATGAAAAACTAACCAAACTGACGCTGTACTACGGTTGTGAGACTATTGTTTTTGAACGTTTTTGAAAGGTCAAAATGCAAACGCTGGTGCTCTGTAGCATCATTTACGGCTGTTGGTGAGTCACATGCTGGTTGGAATTAACGGTTTATTCTGCATTGTTATGTGGCAATAAACGTTAACTTGAGAACTTGAACTGATGGTTATTTGTCAATGTTGACTTAAGGTTGTCATTTGAGGGGCGCTGAGTGGCGTAACACACTAAGATATCATCGCAAGGTCCCTGGTTCGATTCCGGCCATCGACATATCCTGCATGTCATCCCTCCTCTCTCTCTCTCTCCCATCCTTCCTGTCAATCTCTACCATCTCTATCCCAATAAAGCAGAAATGCCCTAAAAAAAATATATATATATATATATAAAAAAAAAAAAAGATTGTCATTTGATGCTCATCATCTAACGCTGTGGCGTGTTTGACGTTGCGACGTGGGTTGAAAATAAAAACGTTTTCTTTACATCGGCAGTTGACAGTCAGCATCAAGACCATCTCACAGTTGAAAATAATCGTTTTTTTAAATGTTGCCTATTTACGTAAATACAACTTTAAAAGTCTAATATTGATGTAATGCAAACTATTCATTCAAACAAAATGAATACTTACTTTAGGCAGGAGAAAAAAGCTGTTCTAGTTCCCTGCCCTGTATTTCATCTATCTGAGCAATGGTGTCATTGATATGATGGGGTCTTTTACAATCAGGATTACATTTAGCAATCAGGACTACATTTTAATTCCTGCACTCACTTTTAGATCCTGTCCTCATTTGGGATTTGAACTCATAACCTCTTGTACGACATTGCATTGGCTTACTTTGTGCAGATTTTAGAACACACCCTCATGAATACTTTTTGAGAAGACCACACATACATTGGCCTGAGCATCTAGTGTTTCAGTTAATCTACATTCTAACCATTGATTTCATTGACTTCTACAGATATATAACAGCTTCAGTGTTTAATGCATAGTTAGGGTGGTGGGGTATAATTCTGTTGGTGGGGTATAGTTCTGTTCTATTACAGAGGATTTCTTAATAAAAAAATGTATGAGTATACATTATTTAACCTAGTCAATGTTACTCACCCATTACTAAAATGTATATTTATATATATTTTATATTTTTTTGTTTAATTTTTAAAGTTTTATAATTACGTCATATATTACTGTACATATAATGTATTGAGTCCCATTTTTTTTCATTGAGCCCAGAAACATAGAAAGTCTAAAAAATTAACATGATTAACATAGTCTATATCAATAATCAGATAATGCAGTGATGCTGGACACTCCATGCACATGAGGTTATGAACAGAACTAAAATGAAAACAATGAACATGAATAAAGAATGTTGAACATGTTCAGATATTCTCTGTGTTACGGAATATCTTTACCACCTCAAGGAAAGTATTTCCCTCCAGGTTTTATATACAACCATACAAACCAAAAACAATGTTCATATACAATGTTGTTTCTTTCTAAAATGCCCGTGGGGTTGTGCCATTTGGTGTCAAAATCACTAACGTAGGTGTAGCAACCTACATAACTGACCTGGTCTGACCGTCTCTCTTTTCCGCTCCTTCCTCTCTTCTCCACGTCTCCCCACGCTCTCCTCTGCAGCGATCTACCTGTGCAAGCGGACCATGCAGAACAAGGCGAGGCTGGAGCTGGCTGACTACGAAGCTGTGAGTCCCACTGTTCCTCACCCACTGGAACTCTCTGGTGAACACGACAGACCCTCTCTGGAAAGGCTGTCCGCTCCTCCGCCTGCTTCCCCTGACCTAGTCAGGTCACACGCCATGTCTTAAGAGCCTCATCCCAGCTCTGCTGTGGGTCTCGTCATCAGAAAGTCTTTTTCCTTCTCGTTGTAAATAGGTCACTTATGTCTGACAGATGTTTGCATTATGCATAGGCAGTCTGTAGCAGATGCCCTCATTAAGAACAAGTTACAGTACAGCACCCATGAGATTTCTCACAGCAGGCTTTTGGAGCGAATGGGGCATTTGGCAACGCAATTACCCCATACCCACCACCGTCTACTCTTCACCCTGTGTGTGTGTGTGCGTGTGTGCGTGCGTGCGTGCGTGCGTGCGTGCGTGCGTGCGTGCGTGCGTGCGTGCGTGTGCGCGCGTGCGTGTGTGTGTGTCATTTGGCTTACAGGAGAACCTGGCCCGGCTGCAGAGGGCTTTTGCCAGGAAGTGGGAGTTCATCTTTATGCAGGCTGAGGCGCAGGTCAAGTGAGTATAAATGGGGTAGTAAAGAACCACGCCATGGGGTAGTAAAGAACCACGCCATGGGGTAGTAGAGAAGCACGCCATGGGGTAGTAAAGAAGCACACCATGGGGTAGTAAAGAACCACACCATGGGGCAGTAGAGAAGCACGCCATGGGGTAGTAAAGAAGCACACCATGGGGTAGTAAAGAACCACACCATGGGGTAGTAGAGAACCACACCATGGGGCAGTAAAGAACCACACCATGGGGTAGTAAAGAACCACGCCATGGGGTAGTAAAGAACCACACCATGGGGTAGTAGAGAACCACACCATGGGGCAGTAAAGAACCACACCATGGGGTAGTAAAGAACCACGCCATGGGGTAGTAAAGAACCACGCCATGGGGTAGTAAAGAACCACACCATGGGGTAGTAAAGAACCACACCATGGGGTAGTAAAGAACCACGCCATGGGGCAGTAGAGAACCACACCATGGGGTAGTAAAGAACCACGCCATGGGGTAGTAAAGAACCACACCATGGGGTAGTAAAGAACCACGCCATGGGGCAGTAAAGAACCACACCATGGGGTAGTAAAGAACCACGCCATGGGGCAGTAAAGAACCACACCATGGGGTAGTAAAGAACCACGCCATGGGGCAGTAGAGAACCACACCATGGGGTAGTAGAGAACCACGCCATGGGGCAGTAAAGAACCACACCATGGGGTAGTAAAGAACCACGCCATGGGGTAGTAAAGAACCACGCCATGGGGTAGTAAAGAACCACACCATGGGGTAGTAAAGAACCACACCATGGGGTAGTAAAGAACCACGCCATGGGGCAGTAGAGAACCACACCATGGGGTAGTAAAGAACCACGCCATGGGGTAGTAAAGAACCACACCATGGGGTAGTAAAGAACCACGCCATGGGGCAGTAGAGAACCACACCATGGGGTAGTAAAGAACCACGCCATGGGGTAGTAAAGAACCACGCCATGGGGCAGTAGAGAACCACGCCATGGGGCAGTAGAGAACCACACCATGGGGTAGTAGAGAAGCACGCCATTACGCTGCATCAGAACAGCAGATTGATATCACTGAACCATAGCACCCTATTTTCCCTCGCCATAGGAGTCTTCTGGCGTGCAAGGATGAGTGATGAGGAGGCTGCCTCTAGCCTGGTTCAGAAACCAGCCGCTGTGCATGTACGAGGGCTATTTTTAATAGGACTCTCGCTCTCATACTGCATGAGGGAAATATGAAATACAATATTTCTGCACAAGTTTCCTGCTCTGATGCAGGTGACTGTAGTGTCACATGTACTCAAGATGTGTCCCCCGGGGTTACCTGTTTGTCCTCTTTTAGCCCCATTCCCTGTTATCTGTTAAAACATCCCCACCTGGTGGTGAGTATTTGTAAGCACAGACTGAATCCTTGCTACATATTCACAGATCGTACCGTATAACAAGAGAAATACAATCACGGGTCACAATCCTTTCTACTAATCAGAGCACTAAGTACTGGGTACTTACTCTTATAAAGTAGACATAACAGAAAAGACAGTAAGCTCCGTCTGAGCAAAATAGGCCAACCAAACAGTGATCAGTAAATGTCAGTTATGTAAGAGTTGGGCCCTACCGGCAGCAAGACCAGAGATTGCTTAGTGAGACGAGGAGACGGGTTATGACCCACACTTTTGGCTTTTACTGTAGTTTAGCCGAGTCTAGCCTGTCAGTCACAATGACATGTCTGTCTGAGCGCTCAGCGTTGGGTGAGGAGTTTTGACCTGCCTCTGTGTGTGTGTGTGTGTGTGTGTCTGTGTCTGTGTCTGTGTATTTGTGTGTGTGTGTGTGTGTGTGAGTCTCCTCAGGATCGACCGAAAGAAGGACAAGGCTGAGAGGAAGATCCTAGACAGCCAGGAGAGGGCATTCTGGGACGTGCATCGCCCTGTGGTGAGTTGAGTTGAGGGGGAGGGGAAGGGGGAGGGGGAGGGGGGGAGGGGGGGGGGGAGACAGGACCATCGAGGGGATCGAAAGAAAGAGGAATAAAGAGGGGAGACTGAGGGGATAGAGAGAAAAGTGATATAATGAAAAGGGGGGGATGGAAACAGAGGATATGGAGAGAGAAACAGTGAGCAGAAGAATGAAGAGGGTGACTGTAGAATCACA
>NC_139667.1:3252648-3322648 GCF_951799395.1 Argentina silus
CCACTGAAATACCCCATGTTACCTCAGCTACGCCACTGAAATACCCCATGTTACCTCAGCTACGCCACTGAAATACCCCATGTTACCTCAGCTACGCCATTGAAATACCCCATGTTACCTCAGCTACGCCACTGAAATACCCCATGTTACGCCAGCTACGCCACTGAAATACCCCATGTTACCTCAGCTACGCCACTGAAATGCTAGCAATTCCATGGGACGTGTGGGGGTATTTCAACTTGAGAAGTGAGTTTACCATCTCAACCCAGTTGTTATATATTACACACATCCATATGCGCACACACACACACACACACACACACACACACACACACACACACATACACACATACATACAGTAGCATCCCACTCACTCACACACACACACACACACACACACACACACACACACACACACAATGCTTGTTCTTCTACTGTACTGTACTCTGTTGTACTACACGTAAAACACACACACACACACACACACACACACACACACACACACACACACACACACATCCAGCCACTCACACTGGTGGCTGAGAGGGGTAAATGAGGAATGAATAGAAAGTGAGTGGTGGTGGGGACTGTGTTTGCCAGGGTCTAATGGGGCGAGTAATGCCTCTGAATAGCCCAAGCATTCACCCAGGATTCCTCAGGTTCAAAGTGTGTTAGTTGTGTTTGAAGGAGACTGCCACACAGTACATTAGTGCTGATGGCTCTGCATTCACTCAGGAGACTCCTCCCTTCCAGTTAGCACGCATGGTTAACACAGCACTCCCCCGTGTCCACTCTTATATAATGACAAATCTCCCTCTCTCTCTCTCTCTCTCTTTCTTTCCCTCTCTCTCTCTCTCCCTCTCTCTCTCTCTCTCTTTCCCTCTCTCTCTCTCTCTCTCTCTCTCTCTTTCCCTCTCTCTCTCTCTCTCTCTCTCCCTCTCTCCCTCCCTCCCTCTCTCTCTCTCTCTCTCTCTCCCTCTCTCTCTCTCTCCCTCCCTCTCTCTCTCTCTCTCTCTCTCTCTCTCTCTCTTTCTCCCTCTCTCTCTCCCTCTCTCTCTCCCCCACTCCCACCCTGAGTCCCACTCCCATAGAACCCTGGGCTGGCAGACACACAGTCACGCACACACGCACACCCCCCCCCCCCCACACACACACACACACACATATGCATGGACACATCCACACACGCAGGCATGCACATGCACGCACACACACACACACACACACAAACTATAAATACACATCAGCTACCACCTCTTCCCTCTATTCCAGGAGCACATCTTCAAGTTGATGAAAAGTGACAGCTATGTGCGATTCCTGAGATCCAACATCTACCAGGACCTCCTGCTAGCCAGGAAGAAGGTGAGCTGCTCTGACTAACTCCAGCTCCCACAGCCTCCCTTTAGCCACAGAAACCTAGCATTCTTAGTGTCCGTTAGCATCCTGTCAGAACTTCACTAGCAGGCCCACGTTTCTTCTTACATGTTCTTCTTTTGACTCAAATTCAAGCTGAATCACTAATATACCACGGCTGTACCTTTAATAGTACAATAAAACCAATGAAAGACAATGTGATATTGAAGTATAATGTTCAGTACATGGCAGCAGATGAAAGCAGCTAACCTTAGTGATAAGTCAGCACAGCAGCACTCCCTCTTACAAACACTATCAACGTCCCGGCATAGGCACTACTGCCCCCTGCTGGCCTGGGCCTACCACAGCCACTGCATCTGGCTTTACTGCCTAAAACAATGTGACCTCCACTTTGCTCTGACACGTCTCTAATCTTACTTCACCCCCCTCCCCCCCCTTCCCTCACCGTCTCCCATCCCAACCCACCACCCTGACCCCACACCACCCCCCGGCCCTAACAGCAATCGAGTGACAGTGAACAGGGCCGTCGCACCTCCCTGGAGAAGTTCACTCGTAGCGTGGTAAGTCACCCGGGACGGGGCCTGGGCCCTGGGCTGTACCACAGACCCACGCCCCCTGTCTACTGCTGGGTGTCTCTCTCTCTCTCTCTACATATACCTTGTCAGCTGTAACTTCACATTACAGCGCTAGAATAGTGGAAAACCGGCGTCCCCACAAACACTTTGCCTCAGGGCAGCATGACGGTTGAATGTGTGCGAGCCAGAAAAGTCAATGTTGTGTCATTGTTGTTGTTTTTCCAGGGCAAGTCATTGACGGGCAAGCGTCTGACAGGCCTGATGCAGTCCTCCTGACACGGAGTGGGCTGGAGGGGCACACACGCATGCCCCTGGAGGGGGCTCTGCCACGCGGGGAGAGGGGCGCTGGGGTGGGCGGAGATGCTCTGGAGGGGCACAGTCACAGACACTGGCTGCTGGACTACTGCCACACAGGGAGAGCAGCACTGGGGCTAGGACCGCTAACAGAACTACTGAGGAACGGACCATGTCAGCCAGGGTGACCTCAGCCCACCTACAACATGGCATGCAAACAGTACTACAAGCACATATAGACACACATAGCGATGTACAACAAGTAATATCTGGACATAAACAGACACAATACAGTCTCTGCCATCATAAGGCAGCCAGCAATAATGGGATAACTTTTTTTTTCCGTCATTGTCTACAACAAATCTCTTTTTATATCTTTAAATTCAGTATCGTATTTATTTATTATACAGCATCCACTTTAAGCCAATTATCGGATGTAAATGTACACATTATTCTTTTGGCAGTGATTGGAAATTTAGCTTTTGCCCTCAAGGTATTTCATCACTGCAGACTAGATAAGTGGCTTTGAAGGTAATTCTCCATGCTTCATTACATTCCAAGAGCAGCTTCATAAAACATTGGATCATCGTTGCATGTTTCATCAGAATGTTTTCATTTAGAATACTGTACTAGAATACAGATTGTTATTTAACATGGCAGCCATTTATTTTGCACCTATTGAATTAGATCCATATTCAAGTAGATAGACAGAGATAAATGCCACCTCTAATCATCACAAAGCCACTAAAGTGAAATTCACATTTTGAAAAAAGCACAACTCTGTTGGACCGATGCCACAGTGCCATCTAGTGGACAGTAAACTACTATAAACAATAGCCACAATGTACTGGAATGTCTTCTTCAAATTATGACAAATCATGTCGCATCCATCTGGGATCCAAGACTAACTTCACACCCTGAGGTATTCTGTTTTATTTAGAAGCTTTCATGTTGCATGACTGACTTTGTACAGGCCTGTTGTAGCCTCCCACCGTCCAACATTTCTTACATGTTCTACCATAAATCCAGTCTTGGGAGATGTACTCATTTGAACTCTCTATTCATGTCATATGTGTTGGAATCTTGCCAAGCAGTGTGCATGCTTGCTGGGGAGGAAGCTCTGTGAAGTGGGCCGTGGAGAGTTAGAACCGGACAGATAACCCAGCCAGTAAGCGGCGTTGTTCCTCCTCCTCAAAAAAAAACTAAAAAGGAAAAGCCCTCTCTCCCCCGCTGTTGAAATGGAGCATCATTGTTGACTGAAAGGACGTCAACCTCGTGGTATGCGACTGGGAACAGTCTCGACCAATCACGGCATCGATCGTCATCTCCGGAAATCTACATGATGACCTCTGATTCATCTCTCTTTTACCCACACAAGTCCTGAGACTGAAGAAGGGTATCCTCATTCTCTGGGACATTTGATAAAGGGGGCATGTTGACAACAGCCAGAGACTATGACTGTACTATCCAATATTAAATTACACCACTGAATAAGAGGATTACTTCGATGATCTCAATAATATTATTTTTGATTAGAGTCGTTGCCATACAACTGTACAGGACGGGTTAATATTTATATGATTATCATAATCTGATAACCTCGTCATTCTAAGGTAGAGAGAGAGATGCTTAATTTATTGAGTCAGTGTTAAAGGATATTGTCAGGCACAAACACAATGGCACTACATACAGTCCATTGTATATAAATTGGCTCTATAGAATACAATTTTTCCATTATCTAAAAAGCTAATTTTATGGTATGGGCACATTATTACTATGCATGTAACATATCCAGGGCATTTTGTGCTTCTAGTTTCTCAATCAGCAAGATGACTACTAGCACTCGAAAAGACCCAATGCGCCTGAAACCTTATGGGCACCAAATAATAAAACCGTTGGACCCTTGTCTACAATACATGTTGTCTGCCTCTAATTGATGTTTATGTGTTTGTTATGGAACATGCCCGACTTGTGCAACTAATGAAATATACATGATGCTGCGTCTCACGCAACAGCCCTATGCTAATCTAACATCTTAATGTTGGAATTGTAACAGACAAGAGATATGCAGACTAGAAGAAGGAACAGCCACGCATCAACATAGGGCAAAGAGTCTCATTCTTTATTTTCTTCCATAACAATAAAAATAGTTTAACAAACAAAGACTTCATTCTCTCCATTTGAGTTATTTACAGCAGAGGATAAAATGAGCAGTCGTGTCCATTTCATCTCCTCTTGGCTCCGTTCCCACCCCTGCTCTCCCTCTCTCCCCCCGGGTCAGGAAAGCTAACACAGAGACAGAGAGCACCAGGGGCTATTGCTGTGTCTTTGACGAGGTATACAGGCTATGCACTAGAACATGATTGGTGTCACTTGTTTCTATACAGACATCTCTGACGTTCATAAAGAGCATGTGTTGTTTTTTAAGTGCACCATGCTAGACCCATTCATTCGCAAAAAAAAACAGAAAAATCAACTATGAACCACATACTCTCTCGTATCAGTGCCATGGTTGACTCCAGGCGAAGGGGGCGGGTGGCGGGGTGGTGGGGGGGGCAAACAACTCTCTAAATACTAGACCTTTCGGAAGTTACCATGGAAACTCAGTTATTGATGCAGAGAAGACCAGATTGACGCTGACTAAGAAAACATAAACCATTCCATCTTCACGAGAATAAAACCAGCTTATGTGAGGATCCCTGAGGGAATTCAGTGTTTAGAATGAGTGAGTAAGTGAATGTTTTGTGTCAACATTTACCGAAGGACACCTTCCCCTCTCTAATCCATTGCCATCTTGCATTTCTGGTTCTCTTCACAAACTCAGCAACTATCAATTTGCATATGTGACTACATGGAAAGACATACAGTATTTCTGTACCAGATATATGAATCTAGTACTCCCAAGCACCTTTCACATTACATAAAGTATAAATGCCTTATATCACTCGAATCAAATGTCACATGTGCAGATTCCTTCTGGATCCTCCTTGCCTTACTGTATGTTCACAATGCAACATGCCGTGTGTGTACAGGACACTGGACACGTGGTCTGACTAGTAATAATGCACTGATTACTATTACTAGCTGTCAAAAAAAAAAGAGAGCATCATATTCAGTCACAGTATTAAAACAGAAATAAGTAATCACTTATTGACTAGGAAGAAAATTGGCATGGGGCAGTTGGTCAACTAAATTGGTTGAAGACAGACAGGCAAAGGAAGTTCTTGTTATTGCAAAGTTTTCTTAAAGCTGGGAGCAGAATACATAGTTACTTTGACGATGAAAACCCCATATTCCCTCTTCTGGTTTGATATTAATAACATCCTCATGAGGCATGTTTGTCCTTTTTTATTACAATCACATGAGGGAGGGGTGAGTGGCTTGAAAACTGCAATACAACGCAGAGAGAACAATCAACAGCAGTGTAAATTAAAGGCCTGAGTAGTTGTTATGTAGATATTGTATATATGTAGACCTGATAAAGACGGAGGTATCAATAAGCCTGAACAAACAAGAGGACATCAGAATCATCAGCAGATAGACAAAACAAATATTAACAACCTAATATTTCATTAGTTTGTTTACAACATAGAAATATAGCCTAGCACAACCGAGACACTTTAGAACAGACTAGATGAAAGCAAAAGTAATTCAAATTTTTTTTTTTAACCATTCAAGAAATGTCACACGAGAGAGAGAGCAGAGAGCAGAGTGCAAGAAAGCAAGTGGAGAGCGAGTTAGGTGGCCATGTGTGAGTCGTAGTCCGGAGGTTTTGCTGTGTTAGTGGTGGAACCGAGCACCGTGGCTATGGCAGGGGTCAGAGTTCAACGTTCCAGTCAGGTCCTACTGGGGTCATGGCTGTCAGAGCTGGTTTCCCGCACGGGTGGCAGGCGGGCACCGTGATGAACCTAATGACGTCTCAGTGTCACATTCGATCACTGCGGGCATGGCGGACTGCGCCACAGAGTCCAAACTCACCCCGCGGGCACGGAACCCTCAGCCCTGGCCTTTACTGATACACGACAGACGCAGCACGGTGCAGGGGCCGTGAACTGTACTCATCGAACCACTCATTTTCAAATGTTCCATCTGGGATGATAATCAATACATATTCTCAAGGGGGAAAATTGCTTCAAAAACAGAGAAGGTCTGAGTCAGGGAGTATGGGATTGTGTGGCTGTTGGCTGGCTGGCTGGCTGGCTGGCTGGCTGGATGATTCAGTGGGCAGCTCAGTGGGTTCTTTGGGTCCAGTGGAGGGGGGGTGTGGAGGCCCTGTTTGGATGCTTCTGAACCTCACCCTTCACTGACTGCGCCGTCCTCTGGATCTTCACGCCAAGGTGCCCCTATAACAAAGAACGTGGGTGAGATTCACAGATGCAGGCTCTCATCCCCTCTCTCTCACCAATCTAGTTGGCATACAGCCAACATAAAGCATTTTCCCCTGCTTGTTGATGGCAATCATAACATAACGTCTGAGCAGTTATCGCTTACTTTCGACAGTCTGCAAAAAACTAAGCTCTTTATCATGCACTGGAAAAGGGAGAATACCTACACTACAATTGATGGGTTTTGGAATAACCCTTTTATGAGCGACACGAAATGAGTCACACGAAATGAGAAACGATGATTGGATGTTAGCCTGGTGTTTACGTTCAGAATGTATTTCTGCCAATTGGATCCTCATGCCTCTGACAAGGCAGAGCTGGGATTATTTTGGTTTCTGAGACCCAAACACACCACACCGTTTGATCATCTGACTGCCATGTGACAGTGATCTACTTCACTTCAGCCAGTCTCACTCACCCAGTCTCACTCACTGGAGATAAGCATATGGTAGCCACATTGATGTGTACATCTTAGGGATTTGCAGTTAAACCAAGCTGCTGTAGCTTGGGTACCTGTGTCTGCATTCAACATCGCCACAAATCCTTGTTTGTCTGAACAACTATAAATTGGCTGAGGCAAAAACAGACTGGTACTTATCAAGCATTGCTTGGGTTTTGATGCAGTCTGGCTCCTGACGCATCACTCAAACTGGAGCTAATCAATCCACATACATTACCTTGTGTAAATATACCGGTAGGTGCATAATGCTTACCTTTCAGCTAAGCAATGGCTGCTTTTGGTATTACTTCATAGTCCTCCTCCTCCTCTCAATCCCCCGTTCCAATCCCCACTCCACCACCTCCTCCTCCATGGTCTTTCCTTCATTCCTTCCATTGTCTCCTTCATTTTCACATTGTTTTAATCCAGAGGGTAAAGCAGTGGAGAAGCCTTCTAAAAGCTCCTCCTGTCATAGGCTCCAGTGACATCAACAAGCTGAGGGATGAGTTGGTGTTGACATTCACTCCTCACCCAAACTCAAGTTCATCATCGAAGTCTTAATTTGTAGATAAATTATCAAATTTCATTTTCTTCTGGCAAATCGTCCTAAACGGAGCAATACAATTATATCCACATGTTCCAGTGTTTTTTTGTTCATAACGTATTTCTGCCTTTCTGCTCCAGTGGATGAAATAAAAATATCCAACAAACGATTCTTCCGTTTCACATGGAGAGCGAGTCACTCGTCAAGGAACACTGTCAGTTGCTTGTCGCTTTTAAAGTTAATATAAAAAAACACGCTCATAAATTATTCAACAATGTTCAAGTAGATAATAAAATAACACTTGCATTTCTGTCCTGAAATCATCACTTGTGCTTTCCACAAAAAAAACAAAAAAAACATTGAAAAAAGAAGCAGCAGACTTTTGCCAGAGGTTATCCATAATAAAAATAGTCCGTATTAAATTTTTTTTTTTTTTAGAAAGTTCTTCTCTATCTGTATCGGTTGGACATGTCTTTGCCATTTGACGAGGACTCCTCCAGCTCGTCGTCCTCGAAGCCGTGAAACGTGGACGTGTCGCTCTCCGAAGTGGTGCCGAACAGCTCCTCCGCCCCGGCAAACGTCCTGTCCTCCTTCAGCTCCGGACGCCCAGCTGGCAAACAAGATGGCGGTACCAGTATGAGAACAGTGGCACAGTGGCCGAACCCTAACCCTAACCCTAACCCAAACAGCAACTGCTACAGCAAATCAGTGGCATCTCAGGCTTAGTTATACTGTGCCGGGTACTTACCGGAGCGCTGGCAGGCTGCGCAGGGACCCCCAGATTTACCCGTTTTCCTGTTGGAGCCTGGGGTACCCCGGCAGGAGTGGCAGTAGTTGTTGGGAATGACAGTCCCACCTGGCACCTTCTGACCTGCAGGGTATGGACAGACTCTATCACCTTAAAGAGTTACTATGCAAAACGTTCATATGACTATTTTGCAATAGTTACAATCTCCCAGTAATTGCAGGGATTTAGAACTCAGAAATGGAAAAAGGATAACATGTTATTATTGGACCCCATGTTGGCAGTGCAGGCGGAAACCACATGTTGAGCGTCCAGCAGTGTTTACTTCCACACAGTGCTGGTGAAACTGCAGGCTCAAGGTTCCTAAACCTGTTGCAGAGTTACTGCTACATAGCTACTGCTATCTCTACGTTAGGTAATGACCTTGAGCAAAGCTCACTCCTATACTGTAGGCAAACCACAGAATAGCCATACATGTACATGACATTCTAAAACACAGACTCCCTATTGGAGAGTCTATACATTTTGTGTTGATTCATAAGCATGGAGGACTTTTATTACCAGAGAAAAAGACATTGAAGAAACAATAAAGAGCCTTGAGGCGGTGTTAAGTGTCTTACGTTTGTGTCTGTCAGAGCGTTGTGTGGAGGGTGACCGGGAGGCCTCGGACCCCCTCTCCCCCGCTCTCTCCCCCGCCAGGTGGGAGTGGGTATAGTGGTAGCTCAGCCCTGTGCGGTTCCTATATCGCTTCCCACAGACTGGAGACACAGAGAAACACAAAAAAACACTGAGAAAAAATGTGTTCCTCTACTATGTCTTAACACTGTTTGAAATGTTGTTATGTATTGTATTCAGCGCGACACAGGACACAAGAGGTCAACATTCCCTCCCGTTTAGTGTCATATCGTGATCTCATGGGGTTATAAACACGATTTAACCTCGCATTCAAAATACCCTCACAGCACAATGTTCCCGTCGCTTCAGAGACCGTGGGATCAATTTCAACAAGGGGTCAAACAACCACCGACACCGTCCGAGATATTTCATCAAACAAGCATTTCCTGCCTTTTAACAGTGTCTTTGTCTTAAAAAACAGCGGTGCAGCATGTCTTAAAGTTCACCCCTGAAGTGTGTCAAACAAGGTCTCCAGAAAAAGGTGACATCTGCTGAGAATAAAATGCTCGCCATGGGGAATTCAACAATTTACAGTTCTGTAAATAGACTGATAGGATCCCATCGAGGTCGCTTATCTTGTTTCCGGCCCAGAGGAGAATGGAATGACAACACAGGGAGCCGGTTCACTAGTGAGCAGGCTAATACGCTACCAGGGAAGAGAATACTGCAGCCCTGACGTAGAAATGCAGGGACAGCGAGGGAGAAAAGTGCATTAAGAGTTACCACACAGAGCCCCTGTATGAAGATGGAGAGAAACATGTTAGTGTATTGCATTCATAAAAATCACTGGGAAATCTAACACTAATCTACCATCTAAAAAATATCAAAACAACTCCAGATTTCCTAAACTACCAGTAAAGTAGGCAACAAGTCCAGATACCTGTGGCCGAAGATTTTGAGTTATGCTTTTGTTTGTATCTGTCTGAAACAGAGAAAACACAAAGCAAAATAATAAAAAAAGGAAAGAAAATAGCACGAGTATGAGTCACTCACAAAGAGTCGCCACAACAAGACAACTAATCCCCTTATCCTCGATTTTCCACATGCAAATTGCATGCCTGCTGGACTACCTGAGACGCCAGTGGTAACAGTCTCATCTGTGCTTCATCTCATCTCATCTATTCTCAGTGCTTAAGAAAGGCAGGTACGCCTCGCTGCACAGGATCTAAAATCTACGTCGTGAAGATGTTTTGGGGTTACACTTGGTTTGAGGTAAGGCCATGGGCATGATTACTGAGCTAGTAAAGTACATACACACACACACACACCCCCCCCCCCCCCCCCCCCCCCCGCCCCCATCCCTGGAACAGACTGGTATGAGTATTATTTTTGGTCCATTCAACTCGCCCACTGAGGCTTTTTCACTTCAAGTGATTTTTTTTTATTTTTTTTATAAAGTGAACCACTTGAAAATGAGATAAAATGTCTCCTCGTCACTGGACAATATCACAACACACCCCATAATCCGACGTGTGAGAGCAGTTGTTTAAGTCTGCTCTGTGACCCGTCAACTTACTGTCACAGACGTATGGCTTGTCCTGGTCATCCATCTCTGTCCTCTTGCGACCTGAACCCCGACCCTGTGGGGGCAACAATCAAACCACAACTCTAATTCTGCACAATGACTCAATGAAAGTGGACATTTGTACATAGAAATCTACAGCATTTGACAATGCAATGTAGTGTGTCCACCAAGTGCATGCAAATGCTACTGAACTCCGTAGGCCCATATCGTACTATGCAAAATGTCCAACTGACAAATCACCTCTCCTGTAATGGCTGGACGAGACACAGTACATCAGTCAACAGAGAGTGAAGATGAACATCCTAAAAGCAAATAGTCATATCCGTGATATCCAAGTGTCACCTTTAAGACAACTCTCTGTGGTGACTGTTCGGTACCATCAATCTAACTGCCATTTGTTCAAACTTGAATGTCAAACAACTTTTTTTTTTTGAAGGCAATATGCACAGGGTATAACAATTGAAGGGGACAGTGTTCTGTAAAAGCAAGATTTGAATTAAAATTCCACACAAAAAGATTCAAATCAAATTTCACTTGCAAAGAAAGCAGCCAAAAAAAGATAAGGAAATTCAAAACAGGTGTATTCAACTGACGGTGCCATGACAGATGAGACGGTAGCTCACAGCTACGCTAGCTTTGTTTCCTGTAGAAGTCTGAAGAGGAAATCTTCCGCATGACGCGTAGCTTCTAATGCTCATCATGACTGGGTGGAAGAACCATACAAGACTAGGCCTGTACTGCCAGTCTGTTAGAAGGCAGCCCTCTGTGGCTCAGTTGGTAGAGCGTGGCGCTAACAACGCTTAGGTTGCGGGTTTGATTCCTGCTGGGACCATATATACTAAGAAATGTATGCACTCACTGTAATGTAAGTCGCTTTGGATAAAAGCGTCAGCTAAATGGCATATATTATATGTTTATATTCTATTATATATATATATAAATAATGGGACAGTGAAGCATTTGTTTTCTTCTTTTGGCTCGATACTGAATCAAAGAATGACTGAAATCAATGAATGACTGGAGGATAAAGTAGAGATTCTCAGATTTTGTTGGAGGACATTTGTGTACTTATCGGTTTCACCATTAAGGAATTGCAATACTTTTTATAACATAGTACTAAAAGTAATGGGACAATTGGCATGACAGCTGTTTCTGGTACGTCGGGTGTGTTCAGTCACTTCATTTGTGCAGGCGCAAGAGCTGCCAATGTGTCGTATTGATTCTCGGCCTTGTGTTTGCCTATGGAGTCTGCTATTGGTGCTCGTCAACATGACAAGCGAAGAGGAGTCCATGAATCAAGGAAGCCATTATTAGGCTGAAAAATCTGAAACACAGCCAAAACCTTAGGCTTGCCAAAACCAACAGTTCAGAGCATCATTAAATTGTTGGTGGTTGGTGAGCTCAGCAATCACAAACAGGCCACGGAAGAAGGCCATGGAAGACTTCTACAGTGGATGGCCGAGACCTCTAACCATAATTAAGAAAACCCCCCCAAAAAACTGTCCCACAGATCAGGAACACTCTCCAGGAGGTAGGCGTGAATGTGTCAGAGACTACCATCCGCCAGAAGGTCACCAGCCGAACTACAGAGGCTTCACTGCAAGGTGCAAACCACTAGTTAACCTAAAAAACGATGGTCAAGTTACAGTTTGCTAAAAAGTACCAAAAAAGCCTGCAGAGGTCTGGAAAAAGGATTTGTGGATAGATATGGAGTATAGGGCACCAAAAAAAACAAAAACCATTACTTATACAAGGCAGTGTAATGAATCAATTCACCAGCACAGAGAGATTCAGGGAAACAAGAAGGTGCTCACAGCACACATGGGCTGATAGTAATGCAAATAATGCAACCGCAGTGAGAGTGAATCTATGAATGAGTGATGGAGTCATCACAAGAACACTCGCATTAGCAGCAGTGCACTTCCTGTGGATCACATTTATGCATTTACATTTAAGGCATTTAGCAGACGCCTTTATCCAAAGCGACTTACAACAAATACATTTGACTAAGTAAGTCCATCAGTCCATCATAAGATAAAGTAATCAATGCTCAGACCAGGGGCCATAGGCAGTCACAATGCAAGAAGAAGGATATATATATATATATATATATATATATATATATATATATATATATATATATATAGGACAGAAACTTGTACAGGGGGTGAAGAGGTCTTTAGGAGGGAAAAAAAGTATTTTCCAGCCCCAGAGCCAAGACCGGGTCTTGAACCACTAACCCTGTGATGATGGGGCAAGGTACTAACCACCGCACCACAACTCTTACTCTCACTTACTCTGCCTTTGCCCCGGTGTCTCCGT
The DNA here is from genome assembly GCF_951799395.1 of Argentina silus. Taxonomy (NCBI): domain Eukaryota; kingdom Metazoa; phylum Chordata; class Actinopteri; order Argentiniformes; family Argentinidae; genus Argentina; species Argentina silus. Next base: position 3,265,527 of record NC_139667.1, read on the forward strand.
TTGGGAGTGTCCACTTCATAATCGTCATCGTCATCGAAGGCATCTTCAGCCGCGTCCGCCTCCAGGACCCTCTGTGGAGGAAGGAGAGGCACAACAGAGAGGGAGATCAATGTCATGGCTCTGGTCAGTGGCTGACCTATCTGTCTGAAGAGTGAAACTATTATTATGCTAGAGCTCCTACTGTAAAGAAGATGACAAACTCGTGGTGAGATGACGCCATGTTGAGAAAAATGAAACCAAACTATTGGAACAGATTATGTTACCAACTGTTCCAGGAAACTATCTGTTATGAGGTTCAGATTGGCTGTGACCATGGCAGAGGACAGAACAGCTGACCTTAGACCAGTAACCCCCCCCAGACCAGTACCCCCCCCCCCCCCCCCCTCACCTGGATCTCCAGGAGGCTCTCTTCCCCCCCCCCCCCCCTCACCTGGATCTCCAGGAGGCTCTCCTCATCCTTAGAGTTGTTCCTCTTGTCCAGACCCTCCCCTCGCAGTAGTGCCTCCAGCGTGGTGCCCTGGGAGGGAAGTGCATCCTTGGCTGAGAGTCCTCCATCTGGATGCAGACACATAAACAATGTATGGAATAAACCATTAAACTAACCTCTAACGAGAAGTCTCCTCTCTGTTTCTACTCCATCGATTTTTTTGTGGGGGGGGGGGGGGGGGGGGGGGGGGTGGGGGGGAGAAGAACCATCCATTTAATAGTTTTTAATATTGTTCTCCGTAGATGTATCTTTCTGTGTTGGGCCGGGGGGGAAAAACAAAACAGAATATGAAGAGGTCCAATGGAAGAGAGACAAAACCTAGAGATCCTATTTAATCAGTCTCTCTCTCCCTCTCCCTCTCCCTCTCTCCGGGCATTTCATTTTCATTCAGTAGCCTCACCATGTTTGAAAGGAGGACAGACTTCAAAGCCTCCACTCAGGCTTATTACCATACCTACACACTGCAGCCTCTCATCTCCCTCCGTAGAAACCAGTGAAAAAGGCCTCGCTCTCTGGGCTGAGCGTTAACATGCTGCTGATGAGAGGAGACGGCCTGCATAAGGCGGAGGTGAAGACAGAAGCAGGAGAGGAGGAGGAGGTGAAGGTGGAAGCAGGTATACTATGTTCAGCTAAGGGGCTCATCCACACAGCCGGCAGCCCCTCAACCATTGTGTCTGCACACGTTGACTTTCAACTCTCCGTGACTAGACAGCCTCCCCCCCTGGGAGCTCGGGGATAAAAATAGCACAGGCAGCAGCCTGCAGCAGGGAGCTGATTCTGCATGCAGCCGGAGTCTCTACCACCCTCAGCCAGCCAGCCAGCCAGCAGTACTTACTCTGGATCCAGCCCTACTCTACCTCTGCCCAGCTACAGGAGATACGGCCCCTCAGCGGAGACCCCGGGCTGAGCACGCTAGCGCCCCTCTAGTGGCCGATGGACGTAGGCCTGTTGCACAGTGCTGTCTTAGTGACAGGCAGAGGGTCATACAGGGACTGAGGGAGAGAGGGAGAGCTCAGCTCAGTGAAAACAACACAATGGGGCGTGTGAGTGAAACAATGGCTGGGTTTCAGAGGCCAAGGCTACTCTCTCTCTCTCCCTCGCGGTCTCTCCCTCGCTCTCAATCTCCATGTCCCTAACATATTAATTCTTCCAACAAGCCCGTTATACAAATAACTTACGTAGAAGCCAGTTTGAGTGTGAGAACAACAATACAACGTTGTCAGTATTATTCTTCATTTAAAAAAAAAGGTTTCTGACGACCATCATTTTAGTCTTTAAAACTGAGAGGAAACTGGTAGAAAGAGAATTAAGCTGAGTGAGCCATCCTCATGAGAAGTCCATTCTTCAGGGTTGTGTTTCATCCCTGGAGGCCAAAGCCACAAACCTGTCCAGTTACCTGAGCTCAGGTGTGCTGGCCAGGTAGGAGACACAGCCAACATGGCTGAGAGAGAGGGACTGAGAGGGACTAGCATCTGAGGGGGAGAGAAAGTGGGAGATGGATGGATGAAGAGAGAGAGAGAGAAAGAGAAAGAGAAAGAACAAGAGCAAAAGCGAGAGAGAGATGCATTGTGTGTGTCTGTGTGTGTGAGAGAGAGAGAGAGACACACACACACACTACTCAGTGAGTGAAGGGGTAAAAATAAATGGGAGTGGGTGAGAATGTGAGTAAGTGGGCAGCGTTGGAGCCAATCTGAGTGACGGGGACAAAGCTCTCCATTTCATAACATTTATCAAATACAGTCTACAGCGATTCCTGTCCGCCTGCTCCCAGCAGCACAAAATGTAATTACATGTTCTAGTTCTCACAAAACAAGTTTACCACCTCAGTGAACGGAGTCTTTTTTTTTTTTTTTTTTTTTTTTTTTATATTTCATGAAAAGTGACTAGCGGGGCTATTTGTTTTCCACAGAGAAATTGAATGATGTGCTTTCAGTTAGATTATTCCAGATCATAAACAGTAATCACCAGAGATGATGGGAGTGAGTGGGGGATGAAGGCGCCGGGCTGAGGTGAAAGTGAGGGGTAGAGAGGCAGAGAGGGAAGCAGGTGTTGTTGAAGCCTGTACTTGTGTAGTGGCGTTCCTCTTACCGAGCTGCAGGCCACAGAGACGCAGGCGGGGATCCATGGAGGTGTGCAGCCGCCTCTTCTTCCTCCAGCAGCGGGCGGGATACGTGTACATCTGACCTGCAGCCACCCCTGCGCATGCGTACACACACACACACACACACACACACACACACACACACACACACACACACACACACACACACACACACACACACACACGAGCGCACGCGCGCACACACACACACACGACAAGTTTACCCTCCCTCTTAACAAAAGGTGATGCAACAGTGTGATATACAATGTTAAGGTACACAAGACATGCTTGGTGCTGCACGCGTGTTCTTACGGCTGCACGCGTGTTCTTACGGCTGCACGCGTGTTCTTACGGCTCTATGGATTCCAAGGGTGCTTCTTGAAAATCAGGCCAGACAAACAGAGACAATGTTGAGGTAGGCCTAGCTAACATGAGCAGCTACCGTGAGTGGGGCCATTCTCTTTCCACAGCCATGCACCGTCCGAACCCAACAATGTTGAGGTAGGCCAACTCACAAGAGCAGCTACCGGGGGCCATTCTCTTCCTACAGCCATTCACCCCCCCCCCCCCCCCCCCCACCACCCCTCCCCCCGCCTCCGACAGAGTGGCGTTTGTGTTCTGTACCCACCAGGGCTGCGGTGGTGGCGCTCCATCCAGATGTAGCAGTTGTTCTGCGCCACGCCGGTCTGGGAGTCCAGGAAGGGCAGGCGCACGCTGCGCTCTGCACACAGACGGGCATTGTAGCTGCGACACTGCTCAATGGCGTCCTTGTAGAACTGGTCGCCCAACCTGCAGGGGCACCATGCAGACAGAGGGGTCAGGGCGGCATGCGGCTGGCACAGGCTGGCATGCGGTCATGTGGCTGGGGGGTAGACACTGAATAATAACAGATTTATAAGAGAATAAGAGATTTGTAGGTATTTAGAAATGTCTAGTCTGTTGATTTAGTGTGTGGGGGGGAGGGGCGTATTCAACACCCCAAACACTAGAGCATAAGGAATGTAGCCTACTACCGATGATCTGACAATTCAGCCACCTACATGCAATCATGTAGACCATGCAGGCCTAGACCTTCCCTTTAAATAAAGTAGGCCTTCCCTTTAAATAAAGTAGGCCTACAAGAGGGGAAAAATAACAAATAACAACATCAGCAAACAGCTTTACTCACACAAACACAAACACACACACACACACACACACAACCACACACACACACACACACAACCACACACAACCTATTTTCATCCTCTTCCCCCCCCCTCTCTCCACCGCTGTGAACACAATCAGGGCTGCAGGATCAAGGGCCATCCCCTAGCGACGAGCCAAAAAACGCAAGAGATGATTAGAGGACTGCTTTAATAATGTTAATCACCGGGGTCAATCAAAGAATCAAACAAACACGGCCCTCAGGGTCTTTAGCCTTTTGATTGGAGTGCCTCCGTCATGGACAAACACGCAGCGGCCGAGGTAAATAAGGCCCCTGCGCGGAGCGGCCGAGGTAAATAAGGCCCCTGCGCGGAGCGGCTGAGGTGAATAAGGCCCCTGCGCGGAGCGGCTGAGGTGAATAAGGCCCTTGCGCGGAGCGGCTGAGGTGAATAAGGCCCCTGCGCGGAGCGGCTGAGGTGAATAAGGCCCCTGCGCGGAGCGGCTGAGGTGAATAAGGCCCCTGCGCGGAGCGCTTGCTGACTGAACTCTGCAGAGACGTGACTTTCACATCGTCACAACCTCTGGGTCCTGTGGGCTGTTCACATGACTGATTTGACAAAGGCAGCCGTGGTTGCTATTTAGGGCGTCAAATCAATGAGGGGGGGGATTGAGCTAGGGCACGGCCGTGTGGAATGTGTGTTTGATTACAGGGTCTCATGATTACCATAGATCAATAGAAGTAACGGACAGAGCCAATACTTTTCAATGAATGAACCATTTTCCATTGATCAGAGGGTCGCCGCTGCCCCTGCAGTTTGCGCGATCCTTTCCCAGTGATATTTTGGCAGCCCTTCAGGGTATCAGTTTTAATAATATTCACTGTGAAATCTCCTCCCCCTTTCACATTCAAACCTTCAAATCCCTGCCATAGACCGTCGCCTCATATGGTAATTAGCCTACTTAATTAATCTGAGCAGAGCCTCTAGCTCACAGACAGGTTTTAATTTGACTATATCAAAGATGAGGATAAATGTAGCAGCTGCACCTTAAACAATGGCAACATGTCTGTGCAAAGTGCCACCTAGCTGGACCCACAATTGGGCCACTGGTGGAAATCTAGGAGAAAGCAGCAGCAGGCACCAGTAGTTAGCCTCTTGAACATGGCAACATATCAATGTAGCCTAATGAATTTCCACCACATGTTCTCAATTATAATATGAGCAGGCAGCCATTTTGAAAAGACCCACTCTTAATGAGCTGCTGTAGTCAGCTCCAGCAGTCTTGTCTAGAACTACAGTGGTCTGTGGAAGGAGGCAGGATCGGTGCTAGCTTGAGAACCCGACTTATCCTACCAACTCTCTCTCTTTCTCTCTCTCACTAAACAACTTGCAGCAGATAAACAGCCATGTTTGGAATGTTTTCCGTCGCAAAGAAGAAAGCTCTGCGGTTGAGACAAAGCCACAGTGTTTGAGGACTCTGGGAAAGAGAGGCTGCATGTCAGTGTGATTGTGTGAAGAGTAAACAGTTCCAGGTACACAAGGCAAGGAGAGGGAAATAGAGAGTGAAAGAGAGCAACAGAGAGCAACAGAGAGAGAGAGAGTGTGAGATGGAGGGGGAGGGGGGAGGGGGGGAGAGGGCATGAAGCCCAGAGAGAGAAATTAAAGACTAACCCATCAGAATGATAACTAGCAGGCTACATTGTTTTCCTTCCTTGTGTTACAAACTAACATAGTCCGTGTGTCTGGTAGATAAGTATCCGAGTTATTGCTGGCCTTGTGTAAATGCCACAGAGCCATGAGCTTACACAGTGGAGCAGCATGGGCATTACTGCCCGTTGTAAAACTAGCTGGAAGTACTGGAATTTTTTTTTACAAGAACAGAGGGTCTTATGCGTATCACAGTGGCAGTGCCGGGGGGTTTAATATCCCAAGTATATGAAAAGATAATTTTTGCAGTCAATGGTTGATAGTTTATTGAACTTCCCATGAAAACAAAAACGATAATACTGAATGCTGAAGACACCGAAAAGGACACAAATAACATCATACAAGCAGCAACTTTCAAGTGTCTTCTCACCTAACTAACAATGCCGTGTCGCGTCATAACACCAATCAATACCCACTGTACGGCCACGCACGTAAACATAGGCTACCTGTGTACAACACAGTAATTGCTGAAGCTGACTCCGCACAGACACGGTTGTGCAGAGTGAAGCTGAAAGCTGTCTCCAGATCCATTTCAGTCAAACCAGTGGAGGTAATTTGTCTCACAAAAGACAAAAAGAAAACCGCCGAGGGGAACAGAAAACAAACAACCATCAAAAGTCATGCTGAAAGCTTCCTCTGTCGTGAGGCGTTAACTGTCACGGAGGCAGCATGTCTACCATCAGAGTGCGCTGCCCTGAGCTGCAGGTGCTGTGGCCTAGGTGACAGATCTCTCCGACGCAGCGTCTGAGAGCACAGAAGGTGAAAGAACCACCGCTCACACATTCGTCTCACCTCTCTCTCTCTGTCTGCTTTTTTTCCCCCCCCCTCTGCTACACATTTCTTTCTTTTTTTTTTTTTTTTTTTCTTCTCTTCTCTCCTCTCCTTCTTTCCACTGTCCGTTATTTAGGGCCTTTGTGTGACATTGAAGTGGTTGGAGGGCTGTTCCAGTGAGAAGACCATACCAGAGCAAACCAGAAACAGACCTCACAGTATACGTGCGCAGCTAAAGGTACCTCAAAAGTGTAGCCTACACTATCTTACAGATGTGCGAGTGAGGGGGGTGTGGGGGTGTGGGAACAAAAGAAAATCTCGTGGCTGGTGTGGCCTCCACCAGTGCGTTTCTGTCAACGGTCTAACGTGTATGTCACATGTCTGTGCAAGCTGAGCCTATAACACACATTTTGCATATTCCACAGAGATATCTTACAGTTTCCATGAGACCTTAAGGAAATGAAAGTGAATCAACAACATACCCCTTCTGTTTCTACCTCAGCTGTGACTTGTGGCTCTCAAAAGAGTTTAGCATTCAGAGTGGCAGTCCGATTAAAAACCGAACTAGGTCTAGTTAACAACGGTAACTACGGCCGATGTGCTGAGCCTGTTGCAGGTGCATTGTTGCCTTACAGGAAGCCAGGGCTGCAGCACAACGAGAGAGGAGAGGGCATAGCAGGCGACTGCATCCTGACAACAACACCCTGATTACACCCATCAGCAATCAGCACGACAGGGTGTGGGGTTGGAGGATAACCAGACGATACACCTCCTCACTTCAGCACCAACACGCATGTGGCTGCCATGACTCAGTCAGAGCCAACCGCACGGCCATGACAGACAGACTCGCCCACTGACTGACAAGAGGCCACCAACATTTCCTATCAAATGCTTGGGTTGGGTGTACCGTATATGGCAAGTAAGATCAGAGAAACGGTATCCCCTTTAGAAAGAATACCAGAAACGCACATGGACTGTGCACAGTGAGGACATCTCATAATTTGGGCTCCATTTTATCAGTGGCCATTCTCCCTCCCCTTATCTCTTCTTCCCACTCTCTCCACCTCTCCTCCATGCATGCAGAAATTAACACACACACACACACGCACACACACACACACACACACACACACGCGCACGCACGCACGCACGCACGCACGCACAGGGAGGAGCTACTGCCTATACTTTTGCTACACCAACCACGATCTCTACAACAACCCCAAACAGACTCACCAATTTAATTTCCCTCTATACTCTTGATACAAAAAAGGTCAAATTGGTCCACATGAGCAACATCCAATTAGTGTCAAGTGTGACTAATTATAATCTGACAAAACGTGTGAAATGAAATCAGAAACCCGAGACAGTAGCTAATTATAGCAGATTGAAACACTTCATTAAGCACAGCTTATAGCAGGAGGACACATTCCACATTAGAATGTTAAAACCTCTCCGGGATGAGGCGGCAGCAGCCCAACACAGAATCCAAAAGAGTAGGTTGATCCTGTTAGACATAAGGATAACGCTCTACATAAAAGCGCCTTATCAAACCGCAATGTCTCAATTGATAGCAAACAGCCATGAAACGAGCATAAAGAGCAGCACAGTGACACGAGTCTCGTACTCATTCAGACGGTGCTGGTCGCAGAACAACGATGGCCACGGTGTTAGTGGTGTGTAGGCGAGGAGCACACTGCCCTGCTCCTGTCGGGCCCATGGGGGTGCCACGGTACCTCTGTAGAGGAGCAGATGGGTCCCCTGCTTGTGCCCAACACTTCCTCGCTGTTGGAGCATCTCTTGACAGATGGGCCTGGGATCCTGGACCAGGCTAATCTGCACCACTCCTCCACTTAAAGGCACAGTCAAATTATCCTTCACTATGTACCTAGGCTACTTCAAGCCAGATCATCCCAACTGTAAAAGGGGTCTGGGTTAAGGCATAAACTACTGTCCTGCACACCACAACAGTGCACAAAAAACAGTGGATAGTAAAATAAATTAATGGTATCTCCTTTCTCTAAAACAATAAAATAAATAGACATGCAAGAGGGGCAACAACTACTCCACTCTATTACAACTGGGGGAAAAGGTGGACGGGGGAAAGGTGAAGGGTGACTAAAGCATGGATCGAACAAAGGGGAAATTCTGTGTGCACAGAGAGAAAGACACTTCCCCGGAGCATGAATTTGGAGTAGGATGCAATTGAAAAACTAGCACAGTCCTAACGATTTTCTGAAATTCCGTGGCTGAAATTGCTGTCACTTTTCCGCTCTCGGAAGGAAAGGCATGCAAATGCAAAATGCCTCCTCCGTTGCTCTACCGGGTCCTGACCACGTCTGCGCTCGAGCCAAAGTTGACATGTCGACAATCCACGCCAACTGTAAACGACTCCAGGAATGTGAAATGTTATTCCGTTGATATGCAACATCGAATGCATATGGCGTTTTAATCATCGCAATAACAGTGCAAGGCTTGTTGAAACACTTTATGTACGTTTTAATTAAATAAGTAAAACGAATCCAGATCCGTTCAAAGACAGGGAGTCTTTGGATTGGATGGGGACTCGGAGTCAATAAATTAGGCAGGCTAATGTTTAAACTAGAATATGCAATCAAAATATCACAGTGCACGAAACACATAGCAGAGAATAATGTAAAGTCATGATTGCCAAATAAAAAAACTAAGCAGGCTACTTTGGAGAAAGCACTGACACATTATGCAAGTAGAAATACATAGAATGCTACGACAGTTCAGTCAGTCATGTGCATACGTCATGTATATACGTCAAATGATGTATTATCATAATCTTAATGTTGCCAACAAAGTAACTGTACATAATTTCAGCAATTTGTCAAATTACTTACGCTTTTAGTGGATTCTGAATGACAGCCGCCATTTTGCTACACTGTAATGCAATATCAGCGTCTTGCAGTTCTGAGGGAAACCTACGAAAAATCAACCAATCAGGGCACAGATAGAAATCGTTGGCCAATACAGAGACAGTATGCCTGAATTAAGGCGTGGCTTATTGGGGTAAACTGTCAAAATAATTTTAAAGGGTTCTCCCTGTATTTATGTTGTACGAAATTGAAGACAGACACTTATTTACACAGTATGCATTCATGAAGCCTTCCCGTTTCTTTCGCCTGAGTTGTTTCTCACTGATTGTTCTCACATTCAGGCCCATTTTAAAACGTATTCTAGGCCTATTATAACATTCCTTTACGTGTTGTAGGTCTCGCAATCTTGATGGCACTTGAAGCACAAACCATTTATCTTATTTTATGATCTTGCACTCATTCTTCTTTTGGTCAACACTACTGAGCATGCTTCCAAGTTGAATCATCGGAAACTTGAACCATATGATGACATGATGCACACACTGAGGCAGAGCTGGACAATAACTTTTGACAGCCATGGGCCGTGATATGACTTTAATAATATGAAAAGTCTTGCAGTCATTCCATCACCTGTAATAACATTGTCAGTATATGCAGACATCCACACTGTGCCACAGTCATAAGTTTAACATTAGCATAACATACTTGTTTCATACCACTTTCTTGTTCTTGAAATATCTGTGAAATCGGAGGGTGGATGACAGGACAGAGTTCACACTGTTCTCAGACATATCAGTCACAATCTGTAACTCTCAAGCAACACAACAGGTCTTTTAAACAATTGGACGTCACAAATTTGCTGGTTCTTACACACCTAAAGAGGACCTGGTGTCCTATGCTATTTTGTGCAATATAAGCATCACAGAAATGTGTTGGTGCAATAATACAACCATAGATGTGACTGGAGGCAAGGCAGATTCATTATAATGTTCCTACACATCACTACTAAGGATTACAACGTAGGAAAGGGGGCAAAAATAGCATGACAATTATATCTAAAAGGAATACAATCAAGACAACCTTTTTTTTCTTTTTTTTGACAAACATTATTGTAAAGGCATTTCCATGTGCTTGGTATCCAGGTAAACTGTAACTGTTCCCTGGTTTAACTTTTAAAACTATTCTTAAAACACACTTTCAACAGAGATGTTGATATAATTAGTTAAAGCTTTAACTTACTCAATACATTTCAATCGCTCATTCTCCGAACAATGTAAAGTGTGAAATGGTACCACTACAAATGGAACTCTATGGACGCTTTATATGTGTGAAGAAAAACAGACCCTAGTAAAAGAAGAAGAAATAAAACGTGCAAACTCTGAAAAGCAGAGGTTGTCTACAAATAAAACTACATGGATCTCCCTTAATATCTCATACTGTATCTCAATTCCCGTAAAACACAAAATAACATAAGAGAATAAGAACATTAATTTGACACACTTTTAACTTCCAATGGTGAATGAAAAACAATGCAGAAAACGAACAAAAACAACAACCGTATAATCAACTCATCTGGTGAGTTGATTATCCTGTCAGCTTATGTGTAGAGTGATGTGAAAGCTTGCATTTGATATGTGAAACTAGTTTTGATGAGAATCTGCTTGTTCTTCAAACAGCAGTTCAGTCAGACAAGGTTCAAACAGATAAAAGTAACTGTCACTCCACTGATTATACGAGGTGCATGAGGCATATAATGCATATGTGTAACCTTAAGCAACAGACATGGTAAGCTACATTAGAAAAATACCACCCAGTATAAGTTAAATAATTACAATGAGGTTCCGTATTGTTTTTTCAGGTGATCACACTCTGAACATCTAAAAGGCAATGTGTCTCTCAGACTGTCAAACCTCTGAGCGGTTTCCTGCAAAACATAAATAGTTTATTTTTTTTGTCCATCTCTAAAATCTACAATTTACACTCCTCTAGCATAATTAAACGTCTTCAAACAACCATGATCACATGGTAACATGGAGGTGATGTCAACAAAGAAATAGTAACCCCAATGGCTCTTTGCAAACCATAGGCACCATCCTTGCCTTTGAGAAATCATCCTTACTCTACAAATAAATCAAATTAAATTCTTGACAAACATACTGGCTATAGTATAGTCTCTGTTTTTTTGGCCACGATAAGCAGCAGGTTGTCACAGCTGCAACAGACTTAGTGCAAAAACTAAAAGGTTGAAGTAGAGCATGCAATTGAAACTGCACTGGTGCCAATATCCTCTCACCATTACACATCACATGACATCAGTGAAACAATGCTTTAGTGGTAAGAACGGATTCAAACTAATCCTAAAAACCCAAATAGGGATTGAAACAAATGAACATTATTTACATGATAGAAATGTCATTTTCCCATGGTAGAAAAATATTTCAAAACCATCATCCAATGAAAAAAGCAGTGATTTGGGTCAAGGAGGAGCTCAAAGTAAATCACTCTGTCTCCTGTCTTACTTTCCAAAGTGACAAAATACATAGACGGTCCTGTTCTTCAGCAAGGCATCAGGAACCCTCAAATCCTAGATATACTAACAACTCCCTTGCCACAGCCACGGGACAGAACCATGTTAGTAACAGAGGTATTGTAACAGAGACGGACGGGTCAAGGGTTAAGTGAGTGGTTCTTCTCAGTGGTCTGGGGGTTGGGGGCCATCCCTGTTAAAGGTCCCCTGGTTTCTGATTGCAGCTGGCACACACACGCACAGGGTGGTCCCAGCCCCGGGAGGGGACTGGGCGGCGCTCTGGCGAGCAGTCGTCACACACGCCTTGCCCGCAGGCACGACAGTGATGCTTGGACAGCTTGGCAGTGAAATGGCGTTGGCAGTTGTGGCAGGACAGGATGTCCTGGTCAGGTACCCAGTAGGCGGGGCGCGCTGCATCCTTCACCAGGCCTGAAGAGGGCACACACACAGAGTGAGGAATGACCATTTTAATTTTAATTATGCAGCATTGCCCCTCCAGATAACTACAATAAAACATTTTTGGACTATGCGAAATAGTGCTTTTTATTTCCCAGTAATGAAGACACTTCATACGCCACCAGGTGGCAGCCTGTCCATGGCATTACATGCACTGCAGTCATAGTTGCCTATTACACAATTCTCTTTGGATCCTGTTTTTCACAACAACAACTCACCCAGTGGGATGTCAATAGCAGTAACCACGGCACCCAGTGTATTAGTCACTGCCTCTCCAACCTTCCGAGCTAGGGTTCCGCCTTCTTCTTCCTCAACCTCTGCTTCCAACGGCTCTGCATGCAGTGAACAGCCATGTTACCTCTTTATGGCTCCAACCAAACAGAAATACTGTTCACCTTTAACACAGTTGATAATGTGTGTGTGTGTGTGTGTGTGTGTGTGTGTGTGTGTGTGTGTGTGTGTGTGTGTGTGTGTGTGTGTGTGTGTGTGTGTGTGTGTGTGTGCGTGTGCGTGTGTGTACCTGTGGCTCTCTGCTCATAGCAGGCATCACAGACTCTGACAGCCAGGCCCCAGCCTTTCTCTTTGACGGACGTGGCTTTGGATGAGCAGGTATCGCAGAATCCCTCCCCACAGGCCCGACAGTGATGCTTAGTGTCATTGTCCTGGAAGACCTCATGGCACTTATGGCATGTCTGTAAGTTTGTGTGAACAGGGAAAAGCACAAAAACAAGAGGCTGTTATTGACACAGGCCTCTCATGGCGAGGGGACGATCAGAGGCTTATCTTGTGACATGCAAACACTGGTTGTGTAAGAGATCGGAATACCAGAGCAGGGCCGTAAACAGGTCCCTGCCTGGACAGAAAAGTGTTGAGTCGACTGTCGATGGCGGGTGGGGCCGTGTCTCACTCACCAGGATGAGGGAGTTGGGTTTCCAGGAGGGCGGTGCGATCTGATCTGTCAGCCAGGAGGTCACGGCCTTGGCAGGCTTGATGCTCATCTCCGACACAGACTGGGCCATGAAGTTAACGCCATCCAGCAGACGCTGCGCTGCATTGCTGTTGTCCTTCAGAAAACCATCGGACTGTGGAGGGTGGAGATTACTCAGAGTTACAAGACGTTTGGTTGTTGGATTTTGACATGAATGATTCTCTGAGGGGGACAAATCAAGGATAATCAAGTAGTGTAGGTTAGATGTTGTTAAGTAGGTGCATCAGTAGATCTAGTTCTCTTGTGGCCTGGGGCGGTCCAATGGTCTAGCACCATGGCCTACAGTGCACAGATATGCCCATGTCGGCATGGGTTCGATTCCGGCCCATGCCCTGCTGACATACCCTCTCCCTCCTTACTTTCCTGTCTTTCTTCATGGTCTAATAGATAGTCCTCATACGTACCCCAGGCCATATATGCTCGATTTCAGTGCGGACCACTGTGTCCACTGGGTCCTGGTTTCCAAACCAGTACTGGCGGCTCCGATAGATCACTCCACAGTTTGGACATTCAATCACGTAACTGCAGACAAACACACATGGTAATACAAGTCAATCTTACAGAGCAGTTATAAGCACGTATCTGAACACGAATTGGTATATATTTGGAGTATTATTTATTTATTTATTTTGAATTGTGCTTTGGTAACACACAAATCTAAGGCTTTGTGGGAGAGAGACTGATTTCAGGTCAAAGACACAAGGCACGGAGCACCACCACGGTTAAAATTAGAGGGAGTTGTAGAAACTCAATCCTAACCCCCTGACCCACGACCCATGACCCATGACCTCTCACCCAGACCAAGCGTATCTAGCCAGGCCCAGCCATGGAGAGTCGGAGGACGCAGATGTCTTTGACACAACCACCACCTCCTTCCCTCCTTCGTAGCAGGCCTGCAGGGACGGAGAGACACTGTACAATCAACCTTAGGCAATAGTCATGAATCATAAGAGACTGCTATGGTAACATCGGGTTCGCCCAGGTGAAACTAGGCTGGGTCGGGTCATCCACTAGCCTCACCTTGCAGGTGTAAATACGGTTGTCATATTTGGCTGAGTAGCGGCAGCGATGTTTGGCCTCATGACACACTCCTTCTCCTAGGTGGTTCATGCTGTTCCTGCAGCCAGAGCTGAAATAACAACAACAAGGTGACATGTTTAAACAATTGTGCAAGTCAGCAGCAAATAACTAAGAGAGAGAGAGAGCTGGAAAGAGAGAGAGAGAGCTGGAAAGAGAAAGAGAGAACTGGGAAGAGAAAGAGAGAACTGGGAAGAGGGGGGAAGGAAAATAGAGAAACAGAGAGAGGACTAACCTGCAACTGAGACAGAGGCTGGAGCAGGTGAAGTACTCGTCAGGGAATAAGCAGCTGTGAGCTACCAGCTCGTCTGCAATCTCCCCATTGAAGCGCTCACTCAGGGCCTGGATACAGAGGGATGACGACAGCCATTGGAAATTAGATATAGTCTGAGTTCAACAGAGATAGCATTTAAGCAAATCGACCAGCAGCACCAAAACTGCCATGAACAATACGTATTGGGAATGAATCAATACAATATGATACGACACAGACCTGTCACTTCACACTGAATATTATTCATATTTGTTACTTTACATGCTCATTATCATGTATGTTTAAGTGAAGTCAGATCCACAGCGATGCAAATACATCCTTTTATCTTGAACATGCTGTACACCGTTCTTTGCCTGCAGCTACAGTTTCCTCTATGTAAATCCTTGCCTGTCTGAAGCAGGTTTGGAGCCAGCTGGACACGGAGCCATAAACTAACCTGCAGGGCTTTGAAGATGACCCCGGGTGAGCGCGGGGAGCGGGTGGCATTGTTGTCCAGCAGCTGCTCCAGGCTGCCCTGCAGGCCACCAAAGTCCGTAGGAGGGTTGCAGGTCTGCGTACCACGGTACTGGATGGAGCTGAAGGCCTCCGGGAAACGGCCCAGTTTCCTGAAGCGCTCCCGTAGTTGCCGATCTACAGATTCTGACGGTTTGTCTGTTGACAATGAGAGGCCATGAAGAAGGAGTTAATGGTAGCATAGAAAGACAACGCACAGCTTTTGAGTTGGAATATCCCCCCTTCCCAAATGTAAGCCAACACAAGAAAGACTTCTGAGAGAAAACAAGGAGTTGTATCAAGGAGAAAGATAATTCCCTGAGGAAAAAAAAAAAAGAAAGAAAAAGCAAAGGCATTCAGCTTTTCAACAGTCACACTCAGTTTGAACCCCAAAGGTCTACATTTCTTGGGCTGCTTGACTGGTCAAAAAAGTAGTGCTTGTGCTGTTTCAAAACAACCACGTTGGAATGACAATAACACAGTGTACAGTGTCAAAAGGGCAGGGGGTGAGCAGAGCTTCAGGCTCCACAGCCCAGGCCTAGGCTGAACATGTCATTATCAAATGACCTGTTATATGATCCTAACCCTAACCCTATTTTAGTTTAAAGGCACTGTTAAAACTGTTCTGACTTCTCTTTGCCAGATGAGAAGGTTTGACACACAAGGTACCAATCTACTGTACATATGTCCACTCAAAGAGGTGAATTATCAGTTGATAAGTAACCAAAACAACCCCCCTGTTCATGCACAGTATGATGACAGTATTGAGAGGAGTATTCCTCTACACTGACCTGAACCTAGTAGTTTGGTGTGGACGGTCTCATGGAAGATGATGACAGCAGGGCCCAGGGTGGACAAGGGGACGTCCAGGCCGCAGCGGGCCGTAGTAGCCTTAAGCTCCTTGGTGAAATGCTTCAAGTAGGCGTCCGACGCGTCTCCCAGGAACTTGAAGAGGTCATCGTGGAGGCGGTCGGTGTGCGTGCGGTAGATGATCAGGTCGGAGATGGCGAGCACCTTGAGCAGGAGGCGTGTTCTCTGGCCCTGGTTGGAGCTGTTACCCAGCAGCCCCTCTGTGTCGATCACCACTACCTTGTGGATGGGGTCCAGCGCCGCCCAAACCCCCACTGTGCAAGACTCCTGCGTGGGCGAGGTCTTGAACACCTCTCTGCCCATGAAGAAAGTATGGTTCAGGGTGTAGGATTTGCCCTCTCCCGTGCTGCCAAATATAGACACCACCTTGAGCAGCTTTTCAGGCTTGCAGTTCAATTTCTTGACAAAGTCATCTTCATCCTTTATCTGGAAAAAGCAGAGTGGACAGGGAAAGGTTAATGCATTGCACAAAATTCAATTTCGTTAGGCTACAAAACTGTCAGGAAAACGCTTACATAACTTGTCAAAGATCTCAATACCATTCAAAACCAGGTGAGTTTTATCAGTGCTGTGGACTCTCTTCATTGTACCCACCTGCATCTCCTCATTCTCATCTACCAGGAGGAAACTGCAGACGTTCTCCAACAGTCTTGCTCTCTGGGCTTCAGCCTCATCTATCGCCAGGCTTACGTTGACCTCTGCAGGTTTGGGTGGAGGTGGAGGTGAAGGTGGAGGTGGAGGTGGGGGTGGAGGGTAGGCTGTGAGTTGGTGCTTCTTCTTGTTACCTCCACCGTGGGTGCGTTTCTGACAGTTTTGGCACAAGTTAACTTTGCAGTTCTGGCAGTGGACCATGGCCCTCTGCCGTCTCCCACCACTCGCTGAGCCACCGTTGTTGCCCCCTTTGCAATTGCCACAGTAGGGGACGTGCCCTGGCCCTATCTGGACCCGCTCATGGTTGATCAGGCCCTCTTGACTGTGAAGGTCCAGCTCACAGCGAACACACTGCAGGCTGTTACACTCCTTACATTCAAAGGCAGCCTCCTCTGAGCCTCCACAAGCATAGCTCTCTTGACAGATCAAACTGGTGTTCACTCCCTTTTCTGATAACGAGCCATGGCCACTCATTGTTTCTCAGAGTGTGAATGTGAACAGTGTTGTTGTGCTAGCTGGAGCAGTTTGACTATAACGGCAAATATTGTCCAATAGCAAAGAGTAGAGCAGGGCTACCGGTATATCAGTCAAGTAATTCTAGAGAGAAATCATATCATATGACCTTCAGGTTAAAATATGGTGTGCTTTATACACCTACACGATCACTTGATCAAAGTGACAGAAGTGAACTTAACACAGTTGCATGGTGACTGTGACCTCTAAAGGTTAAGGTCCTCTAGCAAGTTCTACAGCTTATCAACACAATATCTGCAGCATGTATTTCAAATATTTATTAGGAAAATGTCAATATATGACAGTGCAAATATAAATACAGTGAGGTGACCAGGTTGAATTTTGTTTTATCCTATATCAACCAGATCTTGCCTGTAATATCTTTATCTGGCGTCATGAAACATCAAATGACTTAGCTGCCAGAATAGAAGATCTGTGGATAAGGGAAGCAAAGTGCAAGGCAAAACAAAAAAAGTTTACTAGTAATGGCAAGACAATGAATTTCCCTGAAACATTATAATGTGCAAACTGGCACCGAAAATCAAACCCATGTAGTTCTCGTTCATATAGTTCGGTCTATTCGCCGGCCAGCTTTGGAACAATAATACAAGATCCCCAAACTCTTCCCGTTATGGCCTCTTTTTGGATGGTCGACTGGCTGGAACAGTGAGTACCTAGTAGCTAGCTAGTTAGCTTAGTGTTGAGCAAAGGTTTTGCTAGCTGCCTGTAGCTTGACATTTATCAGTGTTATTATGCTAACTAGCACGTCAACATAATGAAGCTTATCTAACGTTTCACTGTTAGTAGGGCACACACTTGAACCGAGTTTCGACGGACAAAATCCCGAGAAAGATGATGTTTACCCAACAACAAATCCCAGTCGTCCTGTCTCTGCTAGCCTACTACTAGCTAGCCAGTTTTGGTAACTCGGTTGTCAACAGTAACACATAGAAGTCAAGTGTTCGGATGTCAGCGGGTCCGTGAATAATAAAAGACAGCGAAGGAAGAAAAATGGCACAGTCCGTTCCAGGAGTCTTTGAGATACGTTATTGCATTGAAGTGGTGCCTGGCGTTGTCATTGTTTGGTTCGCAGCCCCCTCCCTGGCGGATCCTGAGCTGTTGTTGATCTGTTCCCGGAGCTCCGCCCACCTCGTTCCGCTCAATGTACATTTATGTAAAGAAGAATTTCAAAATAAGAGCACCGAAGCTCAACTTTATTTAGCATTTAAACATGGTAAATAGGGGTCTAGGAACCACAACAAAAAATACGCTCATCATCTTAAGGAATATATATCAATCATAACCATATACTATTTCGTATAGTATTGCCCCAGAAGGGTTTGTAATTGTTCTTGTATCCTAATTATTATTCTGAAATGGTATTGCCCCAGGATAATGGGCTGTACAGATCTATTTTTAAAAGATTTCAATTCATCTCTGGTACCACTCGACTCCTCAACACTTGAAGAATACGTATCAGGTAAGTTTGAATCTAGAGCGATGTCATTGCAAATGTTGTTGGCTATTTACTTTGACCATACGCCTCAGAGTACCCAATCTGCACTGTGTAGGACACATATAATCGACTGTACAGAGCTATTTTTCAAAGATTTCAATACATCTTTGGTACCACTCTACTCTGGAACACTTCTAGAATACATATCAGGTGAGTTTGAATCTAAAGTGATGTCATTGCAAATGTTGCTGGCTATTTACTTTGACCATACGCCTCAGTACCCAATCTGCACTGTGTAGGACACATATAATCGACTGTACAGAGCTATTTTTCAAAGATTTCAATACATCTTTGGTACCACTCTACTCTGGAACACTTCTAGAATACATATCAGGTGAGTTTGAATCTAAAGTGATGTCATTGCAAATGTTGCTGGCTATTTACTGGCGCCATACAGCTCAAAGTACCCAATCTGCTTAACTAGCTAACAATAGTACATTGTACACGCAAGGTTGTCACTGTAAAACCGGAATCGAAAAATGTTCATGTTGTCATTAGACCTTTTTTGTTTTTCTCAGTTGTAACACTGTAGTCACGAAAATGTCTGTGTCGAAGCGTCTTCGTCTGTTGGGCTTGGAGGACGCGGCCCGCCTGTGCTACGAGAGGGAGGAGAGGGAGACTGATTCTGTCTCTTTTCTCATGGAAACTGATGAAGACGTCTGGAGGTACTGCAGCACTGACACTCAGCCCGGCGCCAGGGGAAAGTCACCAAGTGCCTGCGTGTACAATAGTTGGAATGTACAATATTTGGAATCTTCCATGACTGAGGCCCCAACTATATTCAGGGTGTCACACCAATACAACAGGATAGTTGTAGAGAGAGAGAGAGAGAGAGAGAGAGAGAGAGAGAGACAGGGAGACAGGGAGAGGGGGGAGAGAAATTGTTATTAGCTTAGGCCTGAGTGAAACAACAATTATTAACAATGAATTATTAATGACCATGGTAGAAATCGGAGGACAAGCTCATTCCTCATCACCTCTCCAGTGGAGGCTACGGATAGCCATGAGGGATGTCATATGAACAATTATTGCTCATATGACATATAGTATTTTCTGTACAGTCCGTTATGTGTTCCCTATGCAATCTAGAAGTAGCACTTTTAACTGTTGGGACACAGTTAAAAGTGCCAATAAATCTTTGTTTGACACCCCTCATGGTTGAAACTCAGTGTGTTGTCGAGTACAGTGGTAGTGAAAATCATGTTTAGCCTTTGATTTCAGCAAAAATAGGAGAAATATTGTGATCCCATCACTTTCCATTCATGTTTTAACTCGCGCTTTTATTTTGGAGACGCGAATACGGCGAAAAGTGAAACCGGAAGTCTCAATGGAGCTGTTGGAGTTCAGAGAACACAGATGTGTTGTTGCCAGGTCAGATCAGCTGATCGGATTATTTTCAGTCACACTGGGTCAGGGGTCACTAAACCAACTCAAACTAAACTAAGTCAAACTAAACTCAAGTGACCCAGGGCAGGCAGTGCTTAACCTGTACCACTTAATAATTGACGTGAAACATAACAGTGCAGAGATTTTTTTTTACATTTCAGACATTTAGCGGACGCTTTTATCCAAAGCAACTCACAACAAGTACATTTGTCTTTTCTGCCTGGTCTCCTCGCCTAAATGTGTATCAATCAATTACTATGCAGTGTCTGCAGCCCTAATTGCGGATTGTGTGCAGCTGCTGCAAATTAAGATAAAATAAGTGGAAAGGTGTTAGAGCTGGGAGCCAAATGCACATAGAACTGGTCATGGGACGTCTACCAAGGGGGCCTTGTGAAATGAGTTTGAAATGAGCACAACCAAAACCGTGGCACAACTAATATGATTCAACACAGTTGATTCAATCAGTATTCCAGCGGAGAGCACTAAATAACACACAGTTCCTGCTGGGACTTACATTGCAGTGAGTGCATACTAAGAAATGTATGCACTCACTGCAATGTAAGTTGCGTTGGATAAAAGCGTCAGCTAAATGGCATAAATAGACGAGACCTTTTATAAAACAGCCATTGATGTCGAGATGCTAATTAGTTTGACCACCAGTGACAGAATGCAAGGATTAATTCACCCCACTTTAAAAATGCTAATAGTCTCTTTGAAGGAGTTAGGGTTAGGTATTGACAGAGTGATTGATCCAGTGGAAAACTGCTGAGATCTGAGTCTCATCAGATCTGATGGTTTTCTTTTCTAAGCATTGTAGGGTGGCAGGAAACTCAGCAAGTTTGACAGGATCCGAGAGATTGGATGAATAGGTGGATGACCTGCTCGTCAAGAGGAAAATAGAATAGCTGTACTACAAATCATTGGGATTAATTGTTGACACATTAAGCCTACATGCTATACAGTAGTACATACAGTAATATAAGACATCTCAGAGTAGTATTGATACCTCTTTTATAATACATGTATTCAACTTTAACTATTGTTTTTAATCATACTTTTGTTTTCATCTATTGTATGAACAGAACTTTTGGTCTTTTTTTCAGCTGTGCAAATACCCAGTGCCTGGATGTAAATATAAACATGCCACTTAGACATACATTATATCTATTATGACCCTCCTATTACCAAAGGCCTGACTTAAACCAATTTGCTATGTTACAAAAGCAGAGGGGAACAGCTTTAATGGCCTGTTTTGTTTTTTAAACCAAGGAGCTCATTTAAATGGCTTTTGTCTTGTAAATTGGAACCTCAATGTGACAGCAGGTGACCATAGTCCTAAGACTCCTACAGAACCCTGTAGTGCCTTGCATCCTTGTTTCTCGCAGTCTTTCCCTCCATTTTCCCCAAAGGGTTTACCTGCTACCCTGGTCTACCAATCATTATTCTGGTGTTGATACTGATTTAATTAACCCACCAGCACTGTTTCTCAATCAGTATTGTGCACAACTCTGTCACTGTCAGAGACATCCTCACTTGCACAAAAAAAACCAAACTGTAAATGTATTTACTTCTATTTAATTTGAAATAAAGCATATGTACTATTGTAAAATTAAAAGTCACATTTGAACAGAAACACGTAAAAACCAACATAAAGACAAGACAACTGTTAAAAACATGTGGCTTCTACAAGAAGCATAGAAATATACTACTCACTGGATGATAAACAGTATTTATGTTTGAGCAAAACACTTGCAGATGGTAAACAGAGGGAGAGAGAAGACCATGAACTCTACGGTTTCAAGTATTTGATAGAGAGGGAGCTTTGAGTGGGAACTGTTAGCTGTACTGTCTGGTGAAATGTTTGCCCTCCTCAGCATGTAAACAAGACACTTCATCACTTCACCGTACTTTGATATGCAAGACCACCCCCAACAATCTACACGGCAGAGAGAAACACTGAAAAAAAAGTCATATGTACTCTGTGGTCTATGCATACAGTGCATTCGGTGGGCGAGTTGTGATTGTCAAGCTTCTGTACTACCATGCTGTGAACAATACAGTCAAATTAATGCATCTTTTAGATTCAAGAAAGTACCGTCACACAGCATGCACAGACAACACATTGTTGCGGGAGGTCGTGGCTTTTAGCATAACTGGGAATCTGCTTTTCCTCGGCTTCCATGGTGCATAATCCATACCAAGATGTTATTATTAGTGTTAATTCAGAAAGCTGCAACTGTATGCATAGTATTTAACACCAGTCGGTGTTCTGCCCTGTGTTGAGGTGGTGATGTTATGGGTCAGATGAAGCAGAAGAACTTCTTCCACCCATCGCGGGACAAAGTCTTCGCACAGTCCTGGAGTTTGAGCTTCTTTGCTTTTTTGTGCTTTTGTTTCTTGTGCTTTATGGCAGCAAAGATGGCAGAGTCAAATGCTTCTTTGAGGTTCTTCTGGGTCAGTGCTGAACACTCCACATAGTCATGAGCTCTGATCCTCCCTGCTAGGCCGCGGGCCTGAGAAATCACCACCGGTTTGACCCTCAACTGGTTCAGATTGATGAGGATGTTGACGTCGCAGCGAAGGTCGGACTGTGTCCCCACCAAAACGATGGGAGAAGCAGGACTGAAGGCACGAATCTGAGGGATCCATTTTGAGGTAATGTTGTGGAAGGACACTGGGTTGACAACGCTGAAGCAAAGGATAAAGACATCTACTTGATGGTAGCACAGGGAGCGGAAATGATCAAACTCCTCCTGCCAAAAAGAATAGGAAACCATTACATTTACAGCATTGAGCAGAGGCCTTTATCCAAAGCAACTTACAACAAATACATTTGTTTAAGTAAGTGAATCATCTATCCATCAGTCATCATAAGATAAAGTAATATTTGCATAAAGTAATATGCAGTCACAATGCTTTTTTTTTATTATTAACAGATAAATCTAGACTTTATTTTAAATGTATTTATTTATTTATTTTATTTAGCCAGAAAAATCCCATTGAGAAACACAATCTTTTATGCAACGGAGACCTGGCCAAGAAAGCAGCAGCAGTAGTCAAACAGTCATACATATCTATAGGTGAAAAGGTTGAGCATCACTTGAAAAACAAAGAAACACACATTTGTATTGTGCCCTAGGTAAATAATATGTTACCTGTCCAGCAGTGTCCATCAACTGGATTCGGACTGGAATCCCATCCACTTGAACCAGCCCTGTAGGAATAAGTACAATAGCATCAGACATTCCCGAAGTGTCCGTCACAGTCCCTTCCAAAACGTAATAGCTGACTCCAGGGTCCAGATTGTACTTTTTTCTTAAATGTTTTTATCTAAAAAGATAACTTACCTGAAAATACATCAAAAGCCGTCTGACGGTATTCGTTTGGATATCCATTGGAAATGTAACTGATAATCATGCTTGTTTTCCCCACGGCCCCATCCCCAATCAACATGCAGCTGATTGCTGGCTCAAGACGCTTCTCTTGGAAAACCTCAAGGGCGCATACGCTCTTATCTTCGCTACCGTTTTCGCAACAGCCCGGTGGCATTTCAGCAATTATTTTAATCTATAAGACCGCGCGCACTGCTTCATCAAGTAATCGGAGGGAAAGTGAGTCACCGGCAACCGGCGGAGAGA
Source organism: Argentina silus (assembly GCF_951799395.1). NCBI lineage: Eukaryota > Metazoa > Chordata > Actinopteri > Argentiniformes > Argentinidae > Argentina > Argentina silus. Next base: position 3,288,966 of record NC_139667.1, read on the forward strand.
GCGCACATGGTGACTCCAGTGTGCCAGATTGTAACACCTTCAATTTGAATTCACAATGCCGCCCAATCAAGTGGTTGCTCTCAGTTAAATGCCGGCTTCGTTTCACGGGTTTGAATTTGCATAGTCACTCCCCCCAAGTAAATGCACCACGTGCACAACTTGCATCCTAAACGGATTGACGGCCAGCAATTAATTGCATTTAAACGCAGGTAATTAAACATGACTCTTATCAAATAAGACATAACACACAGTTCAACAAAAGTACTACTGCACAAAAAGTATAGGCTTTTCAGATCTAAATTCAACCACTGAACGATGGTCCTTGAAAGTCATACCCCCCCAAAAAACTGTTGGATACATGTATTCTGATACAAAGAGATAACCATGTGCGAGTCAAATTGTTTTAAGAGAGAGGGCCGTGGATACTCATTGTGCCACTGTTACATAGTCATTACATAGGTTCTACTGGATTTTACCCTGGCCATTTGTAAAGTGTGACTGTCACTTTTTGTCTGTAGGAGGCAGTGTTGTTCCAGTGTCAGCCCAGGTATCTCCAGCTCTGTGTCAGGGAAGAGCTCCCTGTGCATTCCAGCCAGACCTGCTTCAGATGCTTCATCAGGTCTGGATTGTCCTCTGAAATACTGCTGTTGAGTGGGCATTGCAGCCCTGTCAACAGCTGGACAGTTGCTCTGCTCAGCTGTCAAATGCAGGTGCAGGATCCTCTGCCGTGCCAAGTTCCACTTCAATCTGCAGAGCTGGAATTTTCTCTGGTGTGACTTCCTAGTCTGACAGATACATAGGATACGGTATGTACTCTGTGTCCATCAGAGGCGTCAAGGTTATATATTGTTCCAACCCATTAAAGTATACAAGTGTTAATGCCTAATATGTTTATGTTTTCATAGGCTACCAATAATAAAGTTATTTTATTCATCAGCAGTAAATTAAGTTGCTTCACCACAATAACCATATTGTGTAGATAGAAAGCATTATAATGGACTTTGGATAGTGGGAATATTTAAGGGAAGAAATGTAAAATTAGACGTTCCTTATCTGTCAGAGCCTGCAGGAAATTCTGGGAGCATTGTGTTGTAAGCTTTCTGCTTCCTGTTTGCCGCTGTTCCTCACTCTCATTCTCTCCCCCCTTCTTCTCCACCTGCAGTGTGAGTGATAGGGAATGTATTCCCTCCGTAGCAAGACAACATCTGGACCCCCCCCCCCCCCCCGTCGGCCCCCTTCATCATATCACCAGCCCCCATACCACATCTCTGGCACCAGTGATTCACAAGTTTGTTCCCCAAGTCCAAGGTAACTGCCATACACAGGAAACAGCCCATTATGTTTGTATTTCCACTTTTCCACTTTTTTCAAAAGCTGCTCTTCACGTTTTTTCTGGAAAACTACACTTCAGCTTGCAAGCTTAGCAATAATGTAATGAGAGGGCAGAGTCGTTAGATGACCTGAGTCTACATTGACTCTACACTTGTACATATATATATATATACACCATTGTATATTTTTCAGTATATATGGTCCCAGCGGAAATCAAACCCACAACCTAAGCACTGTTAGCAACATGCTCTACCAACTGAGCCACAGAAGATGTACACATGTATTTGCTGCACATCCTAACCTGCCCTGTAGGGGTCAGCCTCGCCCTGTGGAATGATCTGACAGTTTGGGCCTTTTTTAGACGTGTAGAGTTCAATATTATATCCCAGTTAACAACTCTTAAGTACAGTAAGTGTAAACATGTTTTTGCCATTGTGTTCCCACGCCTCTGTGTGGCTCAGAAAAAGGGTGCACCATTAGCATTCAACAGCTCTGTATGACCAGACATTGAGAACTATATCCTGCCAGATTTGGATGGGTAATCTGCTTAGTAATGGTCTCTGAATGGCTATGTGCATCTCTTCACAGATTTATAGTTGAGTAGATACTTCAGTCAACCCAAATACCTCCCTCAGCCACCCTGAACCAATCCTAGTAAATCTGCTGAAGAGCAAACAAAGTAACTGACATAAGTTCACGTCTTAAGCAAAATCTGAACACAATAGCAAATCTAGGAGGTGTTAAAAGATTACACCCCTTAAGCTGGAGATCAACGGGGCATACAGTAGATAGGGTTTGAATGGCATGGTTTGTCACTGTGATGAGATACATTTGCATAATGCGTGGGATATATTTTCCCGGGTGACATATATCCTTTAAGCAAACCGACTCTGTTCTTAGAGTGGTGAGGATTTGCATAGGACGCCACCATCAACTGAGATCTAATGGGACCCCCCTAGAACAGTGCACTAGCAAATCCCCTTTCCTCTTCAGGCTCCCTAAGCTCCCCAATTAGTACTGTAGTTGTACTGCAGTGTATGCTCCCCCTTGCTCAACGTGGCGTTTGATCCCTGACCTATAAACTATGGAAAACCCTACGGCTCTGAGTCTGTAAGGCCTGTAGCAGACCTGCAAGGCCTGTAGCAGAGTCTGTAAGGCCTGTAGCAGAGTCTGTAAGGCTGTAAGGCTGTAAGGCTGTAAGGCTGTAAGGCCTGTAGCAGACCTGTAAGGCTGTAAGGCCTGTAGCAGACCTGTAAGGCTGTAAGGCCTGTAGCAGACCTGTAAGGCTGTAAGGCCTGTAGCAGACCTGTAAGGCTGTAAGGCCTGTAGCAGACCTTGTTGTGAAGGGTGTGAGGCAAGGCGGAGAGATACTAGATGTTGACAGAACCAGAGTGGTGCTGGTGGCCTGTATCACCGCTGTCCAGCTGCCTTCTGCAGACAGGATACAGCCCTTCCCCAGGTCACCTCCCTCTCTGGCTCCTTATGGCAGGCCGCTGGAGCAAATGATTCATGGGAATCCAGACCTCTGTGACTCTCCCTCGCTGCTCACATTCCTGACACGTTGCCAGCTATGGCTGGAGTTGGCAGAAACTAGTACAGTTCACAGTAAATACCAGAACTATACTGTAGCAACAGTCTTATTGCCATAGGAGTGTTGAATAATATTATGCTGTCTCATTTGCAGAGAGGAGTTGTATTGGAAGGAAATGATGATTCTTCATCTAAATTCACTTTTGATCTGACATTGCCTGATCTAGGCTTGATCCCAGTAGTGTGTAGCAAATTGCAATATGATACATTTCCTCACTGTGGGTTGTCTGCCTGGCCTAGTTTGTAAGTAAAGCCCAAGTGATGTGGGGGGTAACTGCTGCCAGCATGTATCCCCATCCATTCACTCACTTATTCCTGCTCCATTAAACCCTGGCGGGGGTCCACGAGGAGTGGGGCTAATCCCACTTTACCCTCTAGAGATAGCCATAGGGGGCCTGGCCCCGATGAAGAGTACCCCTCCTCCAAAACTGTCAAAACTAATCGTAAGGTCCATGTTCCTCTATCTGCCTGTTGAATGACCCTGGGGTCCTTCTCTCTCTCTTTCTCTCCCTCCCTCCCTCCCTTTCTCTCTCCCTCCCTCCCTCCCTCCCTCCCTCCCTCCCTCCCTCTCTCCCTCCCTTTCGATGAATTAACCCTTCAGTTGTTGGATTTCAGATGGGAATCTATTGATTTGCTTGCTTGATGTGAGCCTCTAGTGAGGGGCCAGGAAGCGCAACTCATCACCCGTCAGATATTATGCAGCACAGTACAGTGCAAACTGTATGTGGATGAATAGACAAAGCCACATTAATCACAGTGTGTCTGTAGCACACCATTGTCAGTCCTTGTCAGCACTTTGGGAGTAGAGGTAGGGGGTAGTCTGGCGGGGGTTTCTGGCTGAGGGTGTAACTCTAGTCTCTTGTTCAGTGGGCCCCGGGGCCTGTTTTCCCCCTGTAAGTGCGTCACCCAGCTCCAGCCTAGCGTGTCCTGGAACTTGATACCGCGTCTCTTCTATTGGACCCAGGGTCCACGGGTCAGCTGGATCTGCTGGAGTGCTCTCTTCCTAGCTGAGGGAAGCTGAGATCTCTCCCTTCTATCTGTCAGCATGTGTCTGATGAAAAGAGTTGGAGCGTTCTCTCTCTCTCTCTCTTTCTCTTTCTCTTTCTCTCCCTCTTTCTCTCTCTCCCTCTCTCGCTCTGTCGCTCTGTCTCTCTCTGTGGCACTAATCACTGTAGTTGAGGCGTGCAAAAGCCATCTAGTTGATTTCCCCCGGTTTCAAGCTCCATATTAAAATGCCCGAAGTCCTCGCCTGTCACCACCACAGCAATAATCGCATCTTCTCCCTAACATGCATGTCTGGCCATATAATTCCACTCGATCTTTCCCTCATTGGGAAATCTTGATCCAGACTAGTGAGTTTGGTGTGGTTTTATCCCTGTCTCCCAGTGGGTTAGACTGTCAGGCTCCGAGCACCCCCCCCAGGATTCCTCTCTCCCACCCCAAGGCAGAGGGCCCCAGTACCAAGGGGATGTCTCCAGTCTCTCCCCTGTCCATCTTGTGGTAAGTACTGTATCTCAGCCCACCACCCCACCCGACAATGGGGTATTATCCTTTTTCTGTGTCAGCAATTCCAGTCAGAGGGACTCAAATTCAAATGAACAAAAGAAGAAATGGAGTTAGGAGCAGTTAAGCTTAAACATTGATTTTTTCTTTGAAGTCATGTCTGAAGTTTCTCTGAAGTTGTGACATTTCCCTTCAATACTGTACACGGACATATCCACATGGGACCACATTGTTGAGTGGCATTAGTTCTTCAACAACAGATTGGGCTTTTGTTTAACTGTTGCATTTAGGAAAAGTGGGGACATTATCAATGGAAATCTCACACTTTGGCCCTGAAACATCTGTGCTTTGTTCTCATTTGGATGCAGTTTGTCCCAAACAAATATAAGCAACTGCATATGGTCTTTCAAAGCAAGATTAGAATCGAAACAAACAACAGCGAAAATCTGATAAGATTGGCTGATTACCCTCAGACTATTTAACATGCCCTCTTCAAAGGAATGCAATGAAGCACTCTAAACAAACACATACAAACACATAATTAATTCCTGCTATGAAGTAATGTCTGATATCATAAATTACTGTCGGAAATAGTTCCCTCTGACTCAAAGAATTTGAGTCATTTGTTTTAGGCTTATTTACTTTGGCCAAGGGCTTCTTGGAGAGGAGATTATAGGGAAGGACTCAGAGGTTATGATTGTTTTGTCCATAAGGCCAGTCTTGTCTCTGGTGTCCACCTGAAACAAGCACAGTTTGGCTGTCCATTCTTTGTATTGGCCTGTATGTCCAACTTTGCATTGCAGTGATAACATAGACACATATTGCAGAACTGTTTTCTCTCTGCTTCATCCAAGTCAGACATCTCAAAATGTGGAGTGAGCGTGATAGCAAGAATCAGGAACCAGTTTAAGAGGTTCCAGAGACAGGGAATGGGCAGGAGATTAAAGTAACCCCAGCTAAAACATTATCAGCTGAACATCAAAGGGTAATCCATAGAGGATGATTTCAGTTAATACAAGATTTGATCTGGTATTTAGACCAATTATTTCAAAGTAAACTGAGGTTTCCTGAGTAAACACAGTTCCCTTTGGGTCGTTTCAAAGCCAGATCTGTCTGAGTGAAATTATCTAGCATCACCGTTTGACCTGGGTGCCAAAGATGGTGTTGCTGGACCAAAACAGCCCCACTTTGAACGCTCTTATCACTGAGCAGGCAGATTGTTGATGCTCTATTAAAAAACACACGCTATCCAATCCTGACAAACGAGGCTTCACTCATAGCACGCCATACAAGCGATGGTCTGAAGCCAAACCATTACCCTCTTTTTTTTTTACGGATTGTACGTACACGTTTTAACAAGCTGTTGTCAGGCTGGCCAAAATGCATTTGCGGTGCCTGTCACAGCGGTTTGGTTAACAGGCAGTCAAACCTTGAAAGCTGACACCATGACGACACACCACGGCTGGCTCGGTTCCTAGAACCATTTGGTCAGAGAGGTACTCCGCCCACCCCACCCCACCCCCACCCCGCCCGCCGCCATCGCCAGGTAAATTACCTAAGGCTGTCAGCTACGAAGGGGCAAACAGCCATGACTGGAGAAGTTTAGGATGAACCCTCGGTAGAGATGAGTCTGGTTTCAATAAAATGAAACTGCACGAACTGTAGGTTCGTAAGTTTGAGTTACAGTTCCCCCAACAGACTACAGTAAGCCAAGCCAACAGTTTTTGAGAGAGTATACTGAACTTGTTAGAATTGACAAAGTACAGCCTTATCAGTAGGTGTCCAGGTTGATATCATGATGTGACAATCCCAGCATGCTGTTAAAGGGATGTTCAGGGAGATAAAATATTTAGATTTTTTTTGCTCCACGGGAATTTTGTAAGATATCAACGCCAACGTTTAACCACGTGCGATTTTGCAAAGTGCTTTGACTGTCCACGGTTCCATTTATAGAGGCCTTTATGTTAGTTAAATAGAAAATGTGCTGTTGATGAACTGAAATGACGGTATGAATGGATGAGTGTGCTCACTGAATTACAGTCAGAAAGCCTTTTATGTTCCTGACTGGAAGTAGGGGGCCAATAACCAGTACAGAGCACCTCACTCACAATAGGTCAGTTTCTCCTTTATTGTCTGCTGTAAATAAGACACAGAAACACTGTTGTATGGCATTGAGATCCAACCTCTGTGAGACTGTGGGAAAAATAGTCTCCCCTTCCTGTTTCTTTGAGAGAAAATGCTCTCCAGAAAAATGGCAGGAAACATTCATGGCCTTTTGATGTTTGCTAAGTGAGTATGGTATGAGGTATAAGTGTTTACACTCTGCGTATGTCAGGGCTGTCTGTATCATACAACGGATCTCTGGAGAAAAAGAGTCCGAGGAAAGTTACAATTTTTTTTTTTTAAAAGTAAGAAAAAAAATAAAGTTATTTATTGCACATGCTGTGTGGGGCGGGGGAAGATTTTTGGTTTTACATTGCTTTCTCAGAGTTTCAGATAGGCCTTGTTCCTTTTCGGGAAGGGAAAATGTTCCATTCCTTGTATGTGGGGACAGAAATGCCCTCCAAAGGTAATAATACTTTCTCTCCCAACATGCAGTTCTGCTGTGGGATGAGATGTCAGCATTGGTCCCCATAGGCTTGGTAACATGGCATGCCAGAGGTCAGATACATAATTCAGATGTACATACGTAATTGTTTTAAATATGAATACAGAGATAGAATGTTGTTTACTTAACATCAGACAAGGTCCCCCATAATTTGACCGTAGTGCTATGTGTTCTGCTACTGCTCCAAGTTACTGCTGCGCTCTCCTGCAACCTCTCTTTCCCTCATTTGTCTCCGACTATACGTTGCTCCACCTAACGCAACCAACAGGGGGAGCTGTTACCTCACCCCTCCCCTTATCAGTAACATCACTCAGTGTCGGCTATTGCAGTTCTCAAACCAGCTCTGATCTGGCTTCAAGGGGGAAAGTGGGCCTTTTTTCCATGTCAGTATTCTCTAGGTTTGTTGACAACCAACACTGTGCAATCTTGATGATAGGGCAAGATAACGTCACTCAGCGAAAGCCAGGACCATATGGTCCAGGCAGCTTTGTTGTGTAGCCACGCGGTTGAACGTGGGCTGAATTGCAAACAGAAACCCAGTGTTTACCAACACACAGCCACCCCTCCCCAGAGGGTTTGGTTACTACACATTGATTTGATTCCCCTCGGCGTTGCTCCGTGCCTTCCCTATAAAGTGATAGTCAAGTCCTCCCAGAGATGATGTCACAAAGCTATTTTACCAGAGGGCCCAACACCCCTGAGCCAGACCCGGGTGGCCTCGGAGAGCCTGAGTCAAAATTAGATTAGGGAAATGAAATTAAGCGCAGTGAAAGTGCCATTCCACAGGGGTGGGCAGGGCTAATGAAGCTAGGGGCAGATCCTTGGCTGGGGGGCTAATTGGGTCAGACCTGGTTCAGGTCCCAGTCCTGGTCCAGACAGATTGGATTATAAAATCCAGAGGTTGTTAGTCCTACGGCGTCTGGAGGTGGAACACAAACAGTAACGTCACTCACATACAGGCAATGATGGATGGATCAAAATATGGGCTTCATTATCATGTGGTGACAGATGATTGTCTTTTGGCCATTCTGTCTGATTACAACATCAGGTAATAGAGCCAATACCAACATTACTGTAACATTGTAACAACATTACTGTAACATTGTAACAACATTACTGTAACACTGTAACAACATTACTGTAACATTGTAACAACATTACTGTAACACTGTAACAACATTACTGTAACACTGTAACAACATTACTGTAACATTGTAACAACATTACTGTAACATTGTAACAACATTACTGTAACACTGTAACAACATTACTGTAACATTGTAACAACATTACTGTAACAATGTAACAACATTACTGTAACACTGTAACAACATTACTGTAACACTGTAACAACATTACTGTAACATTGTAACAACATTACTGTAACATTGTAACAACATTACTGTAACAACATTACTGTAACAACATCACTGTGAGGAGTGTAATTTTGACTTTGTCCCGAATGCTTGGAAAGGTGGGCAGGTTAGCAATATAGGGAGAAGCCCAAGACCCTTTCTGACATATTGTCTCATCTCGGCTAGTTTTATCTCATATTGAAACAGTTATATAAGGTTACTTTATTACAAAACGTTACTGCGCGTGCTTTGCAGATTTCCCGTTTTGCTTTGAGCGGTGGTGGGGGGTGAATAGGTCTTTAGGAGGGACTGTTAAGATGTAGCCTGAAGAGATGGGTTTTCAATCTACGGCGGAAGATCAGTAGTGACTCTGCAGTCCTGACAGTAGTGGGAAGCTCATTCCACCAGCGGGGCGCCAGGAGAGGACAGCGATCCTCTCCACGTCACCTGGTAGGAGCGACCGGCCAGGTAGGATGCAAACCAGGAGAGTGCAGAGCCAGAGATGCCCAATTCTGAGAGGGTGGAGAGAAGGATTGGGTGGTTTACTGTGTTGAATGCAGCGGACAGGTCCAGAAGAATGAGAACAGAGGAGAGGGAGGAAGCTTGAGCAGAGCCTCCGTGACAGCGAGGAGAGCAGTTTCAGTAGAGTGCCCAGCTTTAAAGCTGGATTGGTGAGGGTCAAAGAAGTTGTTCTGAAGGAGGTAGTTAGACAGTTGGTTAGAGACAGCACATTCAAGGGTTTTAGATAAGAAGGAGAGAAGGGATACCGGCCTGTAGTTATGGACAGCCAAGACAGTCAAGAGTTGGTTTCTTGAGAAGAGGCTTGACTGGCTGTCTTGAAGGCAGCAGGGACAGATCCTGTGGATAGAGAGGAATTGATTACGGTGGTAAGGAAGATCTGTGGAAAGAGAGAGTCGAAGGACGAGGAAAGAGAGGACAGGAGGGTGGAGGAAGCTGCATCAGTGGATAGAAGAGAGAAGGATTCAACAGAGGGTAGGGCGGATAAGACAGAGGAAGAGAGAACGGTGAGTGAGAGGGTGCGCAGGTTGCGATGAGAGGATACAGTGTGGGTAGAGACTGGCTGGGAGGGTGAGCATTTGAGAGGGAGGGAGAAGGATACGAAATGAAGTCTTCTCTCCGGTGGTGGGGAGACTTTTATGAGCATAATGGTCTAATGTCCAGTGGTGAGAGGGTGTACCGGGGTCAGCTGGTCCTCAGTGGAGAGGGTTGGCCTTCGGGGCTGGCTCCAGTATCGGGGGGGGGGGGGGGGGGGGGGCAGCGCTCTTGAGTGCCTGGACTCCATTAGTGCCCTAATCACTTTCTTTTTAACGCACTTCCAGGATGACCTTCAGCCTTCTGATGACCACACATGGTCAAGGGTCAGGGTTCAGCCTGAGTGCACATTAGCATGCAGGTGGAGGCGTGGGAAGGAGTAGCAGGTTTTGGGAGTGTGCCAACTATTCTAACGGAGTCTAACGGAGTCCTGTTATCACATGAGGACGTGACCTCAGCATTCTGTTCATTCCTTATAACCAAAGCACATTCAGTTCAGGACAACATAATTACGGTGTCTTTTACAACCGCAAATGATCACGAAAACAAATGTGAGTCAGTAGAAGAATGATAGAAGAAAACAGAATGATAGAAGATGACATCATCATAACAGACAAAAGAGGTTCAAGTGTTTTCATGAATGCATTCTAAACTGAGGCCCAAAGGGGTGTGAGGATGTCTTGTAAGACACCCGCTTAGATTTTCTCTGTCTCTCATTAAGCAATGCATCTGCTTAATACGATTTGGTTTGACTTTGTCTTGAATGACCACTTAAAGTGTGTTGGGCCCATGTGGTAATGTAGAGGGGGTCAGAGGTTATGACATGGCCTGTGTCCACTCTCTGTGGTCATGCTGTAATTGAGTGACCCCGGGGTCACATTTTCACTCCTAACCCTCTCCAAGGAGCCCTCATGCAGCCTTTGTGAAAGGCCTATTGATTGGTTAGTCCGTATTATCAAGCCTTCTAAGAGCTGTTAGGGTGACAGCTTACTAAATTCTGGGAGCCGTATTACTGTCCTCATTTGTCTTCATTACATATTTGGAAAGGCTCGGGTTGAGTATCGTACGATTAGGTCATTCCTCAAACTGAATTTAATCTGGAATCCTCACGTTGTTCTTTCCCGTTACCTTAAAATACCTTCATTATTTTTTTTATTCAAATGTTGTGACTACAGAAGATGCACAACGAACTAATCATAGGGTGTGGATTGATGTGCCAGCTCCGTGTTATGTAGTATTTCTGTTCCATGACATTGGAATTGTTTTTGTCGGTTGGCATCACGCGATGTTAATTTGTTCTTAAAGCTTATTTGATCTTCAGTGACTCATATTATATGTGAGGTTTCTTATTCTGTGGTGAAACTGCTCACGGCTACTAATTAAAAAAATGCATTCAAAAACAGAGGGATCATTTCAGGTCGCCCCAGAAAGTGCTTACTTACTGTTTCTCTTCTTCCTTCTCTTAATGTATTCTTCCATTTACTATTCCACCCTGTTTCCTAGCTGAGAGGCCTCACTCATTAAAATACCTTCAGCATTTTTTACAGTACAGAGAAAATTAAAATGTTTTGACTACAGAACATGAATAACAAACTAATGATATGATGTGAATGAATGAGCCAGCTGCATGTTGCACTCAAGTGACATGGAACACAAATTATTTTGATATTCAGTGACTCATTATCACTGTTCTGTTGTGAAACTCCTCGGGGCTACTAATTGAAACACTTATTGAAACACAGAGGGATCCAATCATTTCAGGTCACCTCAGAAAGTGCTTACTCACTGTTTCTCTTCTTCCTTCTCTATAATACATACTTCCATTTACTATTCCTCCCTGTTTGCTAGCTGAGGGACCTTGCTCATTTTCCGTTGCCATAACCTTTCCCCCAGTTAGACGAGGCTTTCTTGGAATCTCCACCAGTGTGACGCTGCGGGTTCACAAACCTAAAGGACATGCATGTGTATGTGTGATTGAGACCACTTTTTTTGTGGTCACGTGCACGTGCACATGTTTTCACAACGTGAGCCAAACGGCACGTTAAAGGAAGCCCCTCGGCCCCCAGCGCCTCCACACAGCACATCTCATATGAGTGTGGGACCAGCAAGTCCCAGGGAAAGAATGTACAAAGCAACACTGGAGGCACAGCACCAGTCAAAGGTTTGGACACACCTCGCCAAGAGTGTGCAAAGCTGTCATCAAAGCAAAAAGTGGCTACTTCTTTGAAGAATCTAAAATATAAAACATATTCTGGTTTGTTTAACACTTTTCTGTTTACTACACAATTCCATATGTGTTTCTTCATAGTTTTGATGTCTTCAGTATTAATCTACAATGTAGAAAATAATAAAAAATAAAGAGAAACCATTGAATGAGAAGGTGTGTCCAAACGTCTGACTGGTACTGTATGTATTTGTGGTTGTACCCTGGAACATACACCTGCCTCTCCCAGTGCATATGACGATGCCAAAGGGCAGGTCTGTTTTGATGATGTAATACCCTGTTTACATGCTTACAGGCTATATAAAGACATGGCTGACTCCTGTGTCCACTGTATCGTGCCAACCCTGGCCTATACTACCCTGGTCCTCCACAGGACAGCTGACTTCTGCACCTATCAACACCCAACTTAACTTTAACCTATTACAGAACCCCTGTGTCTGCACAGGGGTTAAAGGTTAAAGGTTCAGCTCACAGGACATAGTGATCTAGACTGGAAAGTCTCCAAACATGCACTATGCTGAATCCTCCATTTGCAGGAAAATAATATTAACATTTATATAACATTTATTATTAATTAAACCATGTTTACTGAGCGAAAGAAATCTGAATTTATTTCGATTTTAATTTAAGGGTTTTCTCACACAGGGACAGTGCGAATTAAATCTGAATTTATTTTGATTAAAGAGAAGAAGAGAGAGAAGATGACTTTATTGGCCACAAGGTAATTTGTATTTCAGTCAGATTACGTTGTTTGAATAGTTTAATGAAAATGGTAACACACTAGGTTTGGAGTAGTTGGATGTCTCCACTCTGATATAGCTCCCCATCTATAGTTAAACATTAAGTACAATATTATAATATTATATAATATTACAATATTATACCCCATAAACCTTTCAAAGGTAGGTAAACACAGAGCTGCAGGTGGGAACCTGCAGGTGGAAGCCGGGGGCGGTGGGTGGGACGACAAAAATGAAACTTGCATAGCCAATTGCGAAAACACTGTTTAATCACGATGACGTGTTGCATTACTTGGCTCTTTTGAGTCAAGTAGGGAGTTAGTAAGAGCTCCACTCAACTTTTTTATATATTTAAGTGGTTGGATTTAAAAAAAACTAAAAAAAACATTTGAAAATAGATTCCTCTTCCCTTTTCTAACAAAGACAAATAATGCTCATATTAGAAAAGAAAAGAAATAGCTATACATAGAACAATACAAGAATTTCAAAACAGAAAATGTTGCAGAATGCTGTACATTTTAAAATGAGATGTTCTTGTCTTACTAGGAAAACGCTAAAAGTGCTATAGAATGTCAAGTTGACATGTTAACTGTCAGTGAGTTATTGCTCAACCTCTTTGCACCCAAAACCTGACCACAAAAATGTTGAGTATTGCACAATGTTAAGATGATATTATTATGTCAGAAACATGGAAGTCAAAAAGGATGAACTCAGAAATCCCTTTACACACCTCTTACAAAAAATTGTGGGCCTTACTTAAATCATTGCCCAGGCATTTAGACAGATTATCTCAGCTTCAGAGGATTAAGTTCAAGTGAAAAACAACAAAAACAGTGATGATGACACGTCAACCCTTTTATGATGTGGAGTAACTCGTATCATCTTCAGATTGTTCACGTTAGCGAGCGTCACGTCTCTGTTGTGGTCCAGGCCAGTTCACAGTACCAGGGCCAAGGCAGCCGCCTCAATGGAGAAGAGGTGGTCATCGTCCACCTCGGGACAGTACAGCCTCATGAACTCTGCCAGGCGGAGGAGGTACTCTATGTTGTGGCCCGTGTTGCCCCTAGAGATGGCGATCTGGGAAGCGATCTCTGTAGGCGTCGCAGGCCCAAGGTAGATGGGGTTATCGGAGGTGGCGATGTAGACCAGGGCTAGCAGTGGCCCTTGGCTCTTCTCTTTGGGAGTGAACTCTACCATTTTGGTGATGTAGCCACCCAACACAGTTTCTCTTATATTCAAGTATTGCAGTGACTCTTCGATCTGGGAGTCTGTGACCTCGTAGGCTACCCCCCAAGTGCAAGCCTGCAGTGAAAAGAGGTGAAGATTGTGAGCTAACTTCAAACAGTGAGTTAGGCCTAGAATGTAAAGCAATAGTCAACTGAAGTGAATAATGCACTTAATTGAGTATACCAGTGTTTACTTTACACAAGCGCTTACACAACAACAAATGCTTGAAAGCAGTGTGCTTTCTCAAGGTTGGATTAACAAGTGAAGTGCAGTGAAGTTCTGGGTTATTTTAGAACAAAGTAAGGCCACTTACGTCATGATCTTCCACCAGAGTCACCACTCGACCTGGCTTTGGAGGGCAAGGGCAACCAGAGAGAGGGTACATTAGAAGGCATGCACACTCAGCAATTTTTCAGTTGGGCATAATATCTCTGAGCATTAGTATAATATATATATATAAAAAAGCGTTAAACAAACCAGAATATGTTTTATATTTTAGATTCTTCAAAGTAGCCACCTTTTGCTTTGATGACAGCTTTGCACACTCTTGGCAAGTTTGTGTCCAAACTTTTGAACATTATTATTATTATTTATTTTTTTCACATTAATGCCTGTTTGTCCCCCTTTGGGTATACTAATACATTTAAAAACACATACTTAATAATTACATTTTGTGTCACAAATCAGAATATTCTTCGGTAATTTTCAAATTCTCCACTGTTTCTGATCTGCTTTTCTACTCATAAGCTCAACACTGCATTGCTGTGCATTAGCACTGCTGCATATTGAATGAAAATACTTACCGTGTCTTTATCTCCTCTATGGAAATTGTCCCCGTGCCAGAAGCGTCTCTTATATCCTTTAATGTAACCCACTTTGCTCCTCTTGAATTTGAAGTCTGGTTTCCAGACTAAGGAACCATATCCGAATATCCACAGGCTGGCTTTTTCTGTTATAATGTCTTGTGGCTTCATTGTATCCCAAGCTGGTAACAAGGTATTAGATGTAAGAGACCGAAGTGTTGTTTATTTTCTTCTGTCAAGAAGTAACTGCCCTACGATTTTACCGATGCAGCTCAATCTCAATTGTATTTGATGCATTCCGAAGCATTAGGATTTGCACAATGATTCCATATTGACTACACTACAGTAGTTGCCTATTGACACACATGCGTTTTCAATTCTACAAAAAAAGCCCACAATTATATCCCAAGATGTCGATAAGGTGTTCTTCTAAACAGCTGATGTAGGAATCTCGCTGTTTCAACTTCTATCACATACAATCGGAAGGCATTGATGTATCAGATACTGCACAGTGTCGCGATGTACAGACACGTGTGTTTGTTGTTACGTTCCTGGACGTTCCTAACCAATGATTTCATAGAGGAGGTTGGCTTGAGACCTGGAACGCAACCAATCACAATATCTCTCTGGAGCAAAACATTCTCAGGAAACCACCGCGCGAACACGTTACAATTCATCTGGGTTCTCTGCTCATACGTAACAGTTATTGCTACTGTACTGTGTCCCAACAGTTAAAACTGTGTCCCAACAGTTAAAAGTGCCTCGTCTAAATTGCATAAGGAACATAGAAAATCAAAGGCTAAACATGATTTTCACTGCCACTGTACTCGATAACACAGTATACATATCAACTGAGTTTCAACCATGAGGGATGTCTTACGAATAATTATTGCTACTTTACTGTGTCCCAACAGTGAACGACGCCACCCCTAAGTTGCATAGGGAACACATTATGGACTGTGCACAAGATATTATATGTCATACGAACAATTATGTGCCAATAATTGTTCATATGACACCCGTCATGGCTATCCGTAGCCCGTCCTCCGATTTCTGCCATAGTCATTCATAATTCATCGTCAGTAAAGTGGCAAAACCTGTTCGTATGACATCCCTCATGACTGAAACTCAGTTGATATGTGTATTAGAAGTGTTGTCAAGTACAACGGGAGTAAAAATCATGTTTAGCCTTGGAAAAGTACAAACCCTTCTGGGGCAATGCTATACCAAATATTATATGGTTATGAGTGATACATATTTATTTAGATATTTATATCGTATATTATATATTTTTGGTTCCTTGACCCCTATTTACCATGTTTAAATTCAAAATAAAGTTGAACTTGGGTGCTCTTATTTTGAAGAAATCCTTATTTCCATAAATGTACATTGACTGGAAGTAGATGGACGGAGTTCCACTTGTGGAGCTCAGAGAACACAGATGAAATGATGAGTCATGGGTCATGGTTAGCCTACAGTGTTGCCACACGCCGAAGGGTAGAAACAAGGATGGAAACAAGGAAAAAAATAGGTTGTGTGTTTTCTGAAAGCACTTGTACGCATGGCAACAAGTTTAATAAGATGTTTGATAAGATGTTTGTCCTGGCAGGGGGTACTGTACATTGTACAGTGCACATATTCTTAGAATGGCTATTTGCTACTACTCACATGATGTTCTTTGGTCAGATATAGATTGACAGTGGCGTGAAATGGCACGGGCTCAGTTCAGTGTCCAAGCCTGTGCGCTGAATAGTTAACTTCCTGCAAGAATGCCAGAGCTTTCATTTGAGTAGTATGAGTAGTATGAGTAGTATGAGTAGTATGAGTAGTATGCCCAAAGACATTCCTTGTTCGTTCGTATACATCTTTTAAAGTCATTTAAGATCGTTAGGTTTGTTGCTCCTCACAGTCACAGATAAGGCCTCACAGTCACAGATAAGGAAAGCACATCTATTTTTAACCCTGTGTGAAAAGCAGCTCCCATTATATCCTTGAGGGTCATATAGTCAGTGATACTCTAATGAGATTACCTATAAATAGAGGCTTTAGCTTGCACAATAAGATCCAAGGATTCTAATGCGCATTAAATGTCTGCGCTCTACTCAGGTGTGTCTGTAGCGCCCAAAAGCGTTTTATCATTCCTAGTCATCATTCAGCGAATGACCACTTAAGGAGGCTTGCTGCCCTCATTGACCTCAGGCCAGGGCAATGATGCTTTGGTCCGAACATGATGCGACCGACACCGTCAGATAATGCTATTCCGCCATCAATGATGCTTCCTTCACGACACACATCATTTCTGATTAGTGGTTTCAATGACTTGTTAGTGTCATTTGTGATTCTCAAAGCATTATTATTTTTTATTCAAATTAATCAATGTTTGAGTTAACTTACAGCAGAGTGCAAAAGTGGAAGTTCATTCTCATTTTGAGGCCCCTGACATATATGGTTTACTGCCCCCAAGTGTTAATTAACAACATTACAACACGGAGGGAAACCCTTGAAACATATTGGAAAACTGGTCATTTAACCCTTTTGCAGCTATTGGAGGGTTTTCTTTAAGAGGTGTCACACATACTTTTCGGGAACAAATGCGTGAGAAAGGTTGTCGGCCGGCGCCCTTCGCATTTTAATCAGAAGGGAAACAGGAAATGATGTCACTTGGCCATAAACAGGATGCTTTGATTATAACACAATGAAAATGCCTGGCTTTGTGGTTCTCGTTTGAAAGGGGTTCGAAAATGAAATGGGATAGAATATGTGGAAAAGACCAACGTTTAGGTGTTAGTGTGTTCTGACAAATATCTGGACCTAAGAGGGGAGGGGGGGGGGGGGGGAGGGGGAGGGGAGTCAGAAGACAAATATCAATACAAGGATAAGGGTGGATAATTGGATGGGTTTTTTCCCCCAGTGGATCGATACTAGGGTTAGGATACATGTTCATATGCCCATGTGTGTTTCCCACTCAATTTGAGGGCGTGACAGATATCTGTGTTTTGAGAGTTATTGGGCTGAGTGCTGTGTGGGCAACATCCCTTAGTTGGCAGTGACTCGGCACCGGACTCTTTGGTTCCTAACCTCTATGTTCACGCTCAGTTAAAGCGGGGGCATATGCTGAGTTTCCCACTGGTGTGAGGTCACACACAAAGCGTCCGCCTGGGTTTTTGTTAAGTAGCTTCTTTCCCATATTGTGCACTCTCGTTGTTTCAGTATTGTAGCTTATTATGGGATGGGCAATCAAGGAAACAGCCAATTAAAGGGGACGGACGTGAATGATTGGGAACAGGGGGCAGGGATGCGGTTGGTTTTCCTTTTAGGAGGATATGCCACAGTACAATTATTGACTACTCTGTATACTGTATAGTTATACAGTAGCCTTCCTACCTGCCTTTTGATTGCTGGCATGCAGTATTAAACAGATACTGTATCTTTGCAGTTAGCTGTAAAACAAATAAATCGATATATATATATACAATACCAGTCAAAAGTTTGGACACACCTTGCCAAGAGTGTGCAAAGCTGTCATCAAAGCAAAAGGTGGCTACTTTGAAGAATCTAAAATATAAACCATATTCTGGTTTGTTTAACACTTTTTTGTTTACTACATAATTCCATATGTGTTCCTTCATAGTTCTGATGTCTTCAATATTAACCTACAACGTAGAAAATAATAAAAAAAAATAAAGAAAAACCATTGAATGAGAAGGTGTATATGTGAAGGAGATGGATGATATTAACGTTGTAAGAATGATTCATTTTAACTTACAGGTTTTTTAATATATAACTTTTGTCCATATTCCTCACATTGCTGTCACTTACAATACTGTCCACTGAATGATTGCGAGCACATTGATTTCACATCACATTGACACGTCTCTGATCACCATATATATGGGATTATTACAACTGCTACAAGGCCAAGCGTCATCTAGACAAGGAAGCCATCTTCACACCAGGTGATAATAACTTCAACTGAAGATTCTTGATAATTCCAACATCTAGGCAGATTTATCGATCTCTAGTTGACCTCTTGCACTCAACATTTAATGTAACCAACAAACAACAGTGTACCAGATATTTTTTTCATTGTTTAGACAACGACGACAACGACAACAACAACAACAACAACAACAACAACATTAAAAAATAAATTCAACTTTTTGGGCAACAAATTAAAAACAGTTGTACACATCAGACTTCTAAACTTATAAATATACATTATATACAAAATAATCTTATAAAACATAGAAAGATCAGTGCTTCATAATATTTAAATAACTAGTGAAATACGAATCTTAAAAATAACATTATTGGTTCAGTAATTTCAATTGAAGGCGTCCTTGGTACGATAGTCACTTTTAGTTTTTCTTTGTATTCATAAATGGGCAATGTTGCATAATAAGAAGTAATAGTTGCTTCATCTTGAATCCCTCTGGCACTGCAGCATATATTGCATCAATTGTCATCTCGAAAGGTATTTTCCCTCCATTTTTGTTGTGCAAAGGATTCAAGAAGAAGCTGGGCACAAATGTTGCTCTTAAAACCCATACTTAAGGCTCTGTGATTTGGGCTGCATACATTCTTTATCAAAGTAAAAAAAAAAAAAAAAAAAAAAAAAGGAATAGCAAATTTACAAAACTGACACAGGTCTCAAATATTCTCAAAAATGAACCGTTTCCAGTAGGTTTTTTTTCCTTTAAAGTTTTTTTGATTTCCCTTTTCTTGCATAGCACATAGCCAGGGTTGAGAAATAGAAGTAGCTGGCTCCTTCCACAGGCTTGTTGGCAGTAAGTTGATTGGCTGATTGCTGATTATTGCAATAGGGTGAAGTGTCTTCAGACAGAGCCCTCTCCTTCTGCTCATGAGTATGCTGGCCTCAACAAGACAGACCTGTTTCCCATAGAAGTCCTGTCAAGGGCCTGAATCTAACAGTGCACACTGGAGGTCAAACGTCCCAGTCAGCTGTGTGCATCATTTCTCACCGTCTGTTCAGTCCTTACATTCTAACAAAGGTTCGTCGTTTGAGTCCTATTGCATTCATAGAGCGCACAGGCTCTGTCCAGTTATCAAGTTTTCAAGAGCAGCAAATTGCAGTTAAATAAATCCCAGTCTATTTTTACACCTGTAAACAGACCAGAAGATATCCATTCTTCAGAATGACTGATACCCTCCATGTATTATACCTGAATGAGGGAAGGAATGAAACAGGTTCAATCACCAGAGCAATGGAATCAAAACTCTATCTCAGAGTTGAAGATACTGAAGATACCAGTAAAGATAACGTTTTTGTTTTTTAGAAATCAGTGAAATTAGAAATTAGAGTCAGCGGTTTTGTTTGCCTTCGGCAACTGCGATACGATCTTTTGCATTACTGATTGACAAGCACTCATGACATTTCGCTGTCGAGTTGCAGAAACATGTTCAGAGGAAATGTGAAAATGAAAGCTTACCTCGGTGGCTATGACACACTCATTCTTCTCCTCTGCTATTACAAACACAGACTGGTACATTGAATCTCTTGGGGAACATATCGTTGATATCGTACACTCTGGCCTTTCACTGTGAAGGAAAAACAAACATGTCAACATTCAAACACCACTGGAATCGATCGAGGTTAGAGCTGGAGGAGTAAAGTGGATAGTAGTCGTAAAGGTTATATTCAAAGGGCTAACTAGTCCTGACTCGGTACAGTTGAGAGTGCATTCACTTTTAACTGTAATAAGCTTGTTTACATCAGCAGTGAACGTACAGTACTGAGTATGTCAACTGCACAAAGCTGTGTGTGCAGCGAGGAAGGCAGGCGATGCATTCATGATGGTCATGTTGACAGTTTGTCTCCTCGCTTACCTGTACATTCTACTCAATGGCATCTTCTCCACTATCGTCTTTTCACAGTTGTCGTCTTTATCCTCCTGGAGCGCTTCATCCTTGTAGTCCTTGGAGCTTTTGTAGTCCAGGTGGTAGTTGAAGTGTTTGTGGTTGGACTTCTCCTCCTTTGGACAGTCCACCTCCAGGTCCACCTGCTTGTTGGTGTTTTTCAGCTGCAGAGGGGAGATGAGGTTCTCCTTCTGGAAGGCCGACAGGTTGTTCATGGTCTCTGAGTCGCGCTGACGCTTCCTCTGCTGCTGAACGTGCCGCAGGACGACGGCCACCATGCAGAGGAGCACCAGGAGAGCCACCAAGCCCACGCCCAGGAAGATGGCTGCCCAGTGGAGCCTGTCCCTGGGCTCGCCGCCTGTGCTGCTGGGGCTGGGCGTGATGGACAAAGGCACGTTGTAGTCCTGGCACCGGGGGCCGGAGTAGTGGGTGGGGCATGCGCAGGCGGGGGATTGGCCTTTGCCACCCGGGGCGCAGGTCCCACCGTTCAGGCAGGGATGGGAGGCACAGCGGTCGGTGGACATGTCGCAGTTGCGTCCCGTGTAGCCCGGCGGGCAGACGCAGGTGTAGCTGTTGATGCGGTCCATGCAGGTGGCTCCGTTGGCACAGGGGGTCATGGCACACTCGTTGATGTTGACCTCGCAGCGCGGGCCGGTGAAGCCCGAGCGACAGCTGCACAGACGGGTGTTGCCATGGATAACACAGCGCCCCCCTGAGGATGGATGAACAGACCACTTCATACATCACCTCTTAAAACAGTTACAGTCTGTAGGTAGTAGATTCGTTATCGTTAAAGAGTCAAAAGAGAGAGAGAAGACAGTGACAGTCTGTAGGTAGAGGATTCATTATTGTTAAAAAGTCAAAAGAGAAAGAGAGAGAGAAAGAGAAAGAGAGAGAGAAGGGAGGACTGTTTACCGTTTGTACAGGGCAGAGAGGTGCACTTGTCCACTTTCTTCTCACAGTTGAGTCCGGTGAAGCCCGCCGAACACTCACACATGTAGCTCCGCCCATTGTCTCTCTCGTGGCACTTCCCGGCGTGGAAGCAGGGCGAATCAGCGCACGTCAGCATTCTGTGCTCGCAGTGCGCCCCCTCAAACCCCTGTGGGCACCCACACTTGTAGCCGTTCTCAAGGTCCTGAGGGCCAGGAAGAGACAGGGGTTATCACCTGAGACCACTGAAACAACTAAGGTCACTGAGTTTGCTGCCTGTGCCTCTTCATTCAGATATGCTGGTGACACCACTTTTTTTTTCTTTTTTTTCTTCTTTATGCCCACGTTGCCTCAGTTTGAATTACATTCATTCACAGGAGAGTATGTGAACTGGGTCAACTATCTGACTTAAGGTCTGTCTGGGGCATTCTTCAACACTAGCAGATAGACTTGGACAGATAGATAGAGGGGAAAAACAAAAACAGGAAAGCCTGTGGCTGTGTGGGAAACGAGAGCCTGGCTTCCGGGCTTACCAAGCACTGGCCTCCGTTCCTGCACGGCTCGCTGTCACACTCGCTGACCTCCGTCTCACAGTAGACCCCTGTGAAGCCGGGCTGGCAGGTACAGGTGAAGCTCCCCTGGCCCGCGTTCATACAGGTGGCTCCGTTGACACAGGGCTTGTGATGGGTGCAATAGTTCAGATCTGTGGATGCGATGTGTACATGAAAACAGTCACTCCTCTCCTCCTTCTCTTTGGGCCCGACAAGGATATCAGATGACACTTCCTCTAGTAACTTCCTCTACTGTTCCTCTACTGTATGCATGTCATGTATGTCCTCTTGGCTCAGTTGGTAGAGCATGGCACTAACAACGCTTAGATACTGAAATGATATACTGAAATGTATGCACTCACTGCAATGTAAGTCGCTTTGGATAAAAGCATCAGCTAAATGGCATATACACACACATATATATATATATATATATATATATATATATATATGTGTGTGTGTGTGTGTGTGTGTGTGTGTGTGTGTCTGTTATATAGCCAGTTATTCTATGTTTTCCCCCTATGTGTTTTTAAACTGCCGTACTTAAGGTTTGTTAAGGTTTTAGGGAGGGATCCATGGAGGGTGTAGTGAACTCACCCTGGTCACAGAGGAGTCCCCCCCAGCCCTCCTTGCAGGTGCACTGCCATGGCTGCTGACAGGTGCCGTGTTTGCAGGACGGATGGCGCTTACACTCATCACAGAAGGTGCCCTGCCAGCCCTCCCTGCAACTGTTAGAGGAAAAACACCACACCTTTTACTACTGTGTACATGCACACATGCAGGCACACTCAGGCAAGCACACACACGAGTGTGTGCACACACACACACACACACACACACACACACACACACACACACACACACACACACACACACACAAGAGGCAGACATCTTGATTAGATCAACTGGTGATTACAGTCAAGATCTACAAAGGGAGTAAGAGTACTTACCTACATTCTCCTGGCTTTGAACAATTTCCATTCCTTTTACTGCAGCCCTCAAGACAGATTGCTGCAATAAAATGAGACAAGAAGACGGGCTCTATTAGGTGGCTCATTCAACCAGGTTGCTTCGGCCTACGCATTACAAACCTCCCAATTAGGATCTGTCACCTTAAAACACCTTTTTTTTTCAACACCAAACCTGTTACCTGACTATTTCTAAAGAAATCTTAATTTGCTGCGCCTGTGTTGTGTTGTGTGTGACATTGATTTTTGCATGGTTACAAGACCAGTGTTTAACGGCTGGTTAGGCCTGAGCAGATGCTTGCTCTCAAAAGCGGACAGCTGCCCCATTGTTGTTGGTAGGCTGTTGGAACCCTGTTTGCAGCTGCTGCCCTCCCGCTCAACAATAGAGCCCGCAATTTAGTGGCGCGTGGCGGATAATAATGCCGCGATTAACCCGGCGCGTGCTGTACCCGGAGAACGCCGCTCGGGATTATGATTGGCGCAGGCGCAGAGATGTCTGAGAAAAGGGGTTGAATGAGTTGGATTGAGAGGGACTAGGTGTTCAACCCTGGTCAACCCGAAATTAATTCATAGGCAGCCGTCAGTTGAGCGTCGCCGTTCTAGCCGTTTTTGCTGCTAATATAGTCAGTCTACTTATATACTTGAATAATGTGACACATCTTCCTCAGAAACAAATCCAAGTAGGCCTATAGCCTAAACCCATATATTACACTGATTGCTTACGTTCTTCGCAGTATTCTCCCTTCCAGCCTGCCTTCCAGCCTGGGAGACAGGATATGTGCCCGTCAGGGTTGCAGGTGTAGTGGCCAAAACGGTCGTCCCTTGGAGTGCATTTTTTGGAACAACTGTCACCGTAGTAATTTTCATCGCAGATGAACCGGTATGAGTACCTTAACTCCGTCTGTTTCCCGGTCTGCACCTCCTGGGACCACTCATCCCCTACTTCCAACTTTCTTTGGATGGCAAAGGAACTAATCAATAATTCGGGGTTGTTTGTATCTGTGAAGGATAGAGCACAAAACACATGCGTAAAGATAAGTAAACATCATGTTTTTTTGTTTTGTTTTTTGGGGGGGGGGGGGGAGGGGTGAATTACAGATGTATTGGCTATGCAAACTTTTGTTTTATAGCCTCAATAATACAAACACACAGTGCACATTGTTCCTTTAAATATACTTCCAGCAAAATCTACAGAAATATAACGTGTAGCACAATCCCGTTTGTGAATATATCAAGGCCTGTTTGCTATTCTTTCAAGTGGTTCAAGTGCACTGCGTGTACTGCGATTGAAATTTCCTCTTCCTTTATGTCAGCAAAACATTTTCAACCCATTATTCCCCTTCCAAAGGGCGGAACAGAAAAAGGTGTAAAATACAGGAAAGGCAGTCAGAGGGTTTTGGCAAGGTTCAGATATTCTCACTAAAGACGTGCACACTTTCCCACGCCAAAAATAAACCAAAGGAAGTGCAATTGTGTTGGAGAGAGATTGTGAAAAAAAAGTGCTTTGTGGCACGTAACTCATCCCAACACATGAAGCAAAAACATTCACGTTTACCAAGTTTGTTTTCTCTACAAAGATATTTTCAAATAGATTTCATTCGTTTATACTGTGTACTAAGTATTTATTCCAGTGGATTGGGAATATTTTAAATGCACTTATTACAGTGACATGTCTCCCTCTTGCGGTTGTCGGGCATTGAGCGCTTCACTCACCTTCAGGATGATCCGCTGAAGGAGAATACCAGGCATCAATGATTAGTGAAAAAGAACCCTAGGGAAAGATGAAAGAAAATATGACAATCTCAAATAAACGATTTGCTGACTTATTTTTCATATATTTGTCTTTTGATAAATGTTATTATGTAATGCATTTAAGGAAACTCTTGTAATGCACATGTTATGGCTTTTAATACCCTATGCATCACTATTTCTTTCATATAGTCCAGTTGTTAGTGGACCTATACTCTACCAACTTTTTTTGCATCAACGGTTATTTACCAATTAGGCATAAGCCATTATTTTCTAATTGCATAGCCTATTTTGATGTGGTAATAACAGACGCGTCTTACCGGCCATGCAAAGTTGAGCGGCAAACGAATTGGTTTAGTGAACCCGCCGCCCTCCATGATGCTGAAGGAGTTGGTTCCTAGTACAGGTGTGACGGCAGTGCCGAAGATGCAATAACCAGGTGACACTACGGTCTGATAGTTCTTCAAGCAAACTCGGAAAAATGTCCTACATGCAGGGCTGCACGCAATGTCATTGGCCAGCAAACCTCTGCTATTCTGAAATTGTTGAAGATCAAGCTCGAATACACCAGATCCCAGAACCTATAGGAATACAATCAATCAATACATATATACAATACAATGCAAAACTGCTTTGGAAACATTTATATTTCAGCAATAATATATCCCTATGTCACCCAACTCTAAAGTTCATAAATTACCTGCGTTGATATCGTTATAATAATTGCGATGATAAAGGTAAAACAAGCGGCCATTCTTGTCCAAAGTTGCAGTGTGTATCCTTTGAAAAATAACCTGTTCTCCCAAAACAGCTCCTATTCCAAGTAATGATGGTGAAATTTCAAATTGGGGAAAAGGGAAATAAATATATCCTTCTTCAAAACCGTTTTGGACGAGACCCAGCACCACAATCCGAAACCAGCAGATGTTGAAAAACCTTGTTATCCAGTGATACAGATTAAACGCATAACAATAACGTCAATATCCACAGTTCAGTCATCCTTCTGTCTTTCTGTTGACCATCCATCCTGCCGGTAAAGTGATTTCCCTTGGTCTTGTGTGGATGCAACTCTTGCGCTTCGGTCACACAGAAACACACGTCTTGTGGCGCCAGTAATGTTGTGCACATGTGGTGGTACATCAGTCACGGAGCATACTGTTTTTAATGAAGGGTGTTTGACGTCTCGCACAGTTTATATACTTGAGTGAGTGCACGCATTATGAATACTGTCAATCAATAAACGCCGCCCACTTTTCATCCAAGCGCCAGTCGCAACCAAGCCTACGAACCAACCCCCACGTTGTCCCGCGGTCTGTCCGAAGACAGATTTCTGACCATCAACATTACGCGCATGTTGAACTGTTTTAGGTTAACTGAATGGGCTTTCTATCATGTTCAAATAAAAAATGAACACATTCATAATTGCACACAATGTATGAATTGAATATTAACAGACTTCCTTCTGTATCAGCAGAATGCTAAATGAAGACAAGATGCAACATCTTTCCTGTTTTAATTAGGTTAGGCTATCTGCTCTCTTTAATCAATTTTGGTTTACATATGAAGAAGTCTTTCGGCCACTATAGCAGCTTTACATATCATTTGAAACATACACATTTCATATTTGTTCGTTTCATGAATGGTTGAGTTACATGTTTTGAAGCTTTTTAGCCACTTTTTAGTCACTGATTTGATCACTGCTTAATTTCAACACATTTGATGAACTGGTGCAATGTTAAACCATGCTATGTCAGATATTTGTTGTATTCTCCAACGAATTATGCATCGACTTATTTGGCTATCTTTTTTCATTTTACCGACGTCTTTTACGCCCGGCGTCGTGAACCAACTGGCCGCGCGTCTTTGCGCGCCATTCATGCTCCCCAAAGATGCGCGTGTGTCTTTAGTCGCGTGCCTCACATTAACACCGACCACACCATCCTCTTTCATGTCTCTCGTATTTATCTAAGATAGTGAAGGCGGAGCGGGAGATAACCTCACAGCTGTATGGTAATAAGATCCCATCCCAAACTGCGCTGCCACAGAAATCATAAATCTTTTGAGGGATCCCGCCCTTCGGAAATGTGAAGAACAGTGAAAATGCGAGCAGTCTGTCTCGTCCTGTCCATAACTCATTGTAACAGATGTAAAGTGATGTAGGTGACTGTCAGATTGAAATACGATGGTCATAACATTTGTTGCTATGAAACTATTGTAGGCCATTAGAGTCAATGTCTTTTGTTTATTGTGTGTTTAAATGGTAAATCGTGTTATTTTGTATTCTATATTTTTTTTATAGAAGAAATGTGTCTACCCTGTGGTACAATTTAGTGCCTGATTTAGAGTTTTCAGAGAAATTATTTAATTAGCTATACCATATTCTGTGTGTGTGTGTGTGTGTGTGTGTGTGTGTGTGTGTGTGTGTGTGTGTGTGTGTGTGTGTGTGTGTGTGTGTGTGTGTGTGTGTGTGTGTGTGTGTGTGAAAAATGTTGATTTAGTTCTACACCATGGCATTGAACATTAGATCCTAGATAGTGTAACACTTGCTTTAACAATGCAAACTGTGGGCAGTTCGCTCACATTGACAGAGCCAAATGTGGATATGGAGCAGAGACTGTATATTAGTTTACCATATGTGTATTTAACTTAATACTGTATATAATATCCACCCAAGCTGTTAAACAACTCTGCCTCTTTTTAAGATCAAATGATTGTTGAGAGAGGGAAACAGAAATTAAGTCAAAGGAGTAAATGTAGGTTCTTGAACAAATAATTCATACGCTCCATACAGTTTTATCACAACTGGACTCATGCTGGGTGGAAGCATTGTTGGCTTTATCACCTATGAAGCAGGCCACCTCGTCCAGGACGACTTACGGTGAGAGAGTGAGGGAACAGGACTGAGGAAACGTTCCCTCGCTAGATGAAGGTGTCTCGCTACGGAGCTCTCCTGCAGAGATGACCTCATCTCTACCCCTCCCCCCCCCCCTCTCCCCCCCACACACATACACACACCTTTGACTTATTGGTCCAAGGCAGAGCAGTTGAGTGCAGAGACAATGGACTATTGAGTCTATTTTAACCAAACAGCCGTGTGAGTGAGACCATTATCCATGCATTAGAACACGTTCCCACCATTGACTATACCACACTGGTCCTGTGGTGTGGTGTACTGATTGCTGTACACTCAACCCTACTGAGCAGACTAGTACAGAGGTACAGACGCCCACATTGCAGTACTTCAGCCCAGCCACTAGGGGTGCCCTGTTCTCTCCTCTAGTTTATTTGGGTGCTATCAGCCTAAAGCCTGCTGATCCCCTCTGAATGAAGGAAAACCGTGGTGAGCTTCACTCCCGTGCCAAACAAACCCTATCCAAGGAACCCTCACACTGTACACACGTCAAAACATCCATGGGACATGAATAACTGACGGGTTACGGTTACGGTTACGGTTACGGTTACCTCAGCTCCAATTGCAGTGCCTTTTAAAGCCGAACACTGTACAAGCTGGGATGCCTGGATTTATACATCTTCCAAATATGACCTGAACCAAAACACTGACAGTCTGGTAGACGGAACGCGTCAGATGTGGAGCTGAGCCCTCTCCTATTCCACGGCAATAACGGTGTCATCACACTTTCAATATTTCAATCGTTACCCCCCCTCCCCCTCCTCATCCCTCATCTCTCACCCCACCATTTGATCAATCTTTTTGTGCCCTTATTTATTTTTGTATTTTAAAATCCAAAACCTAGCCTGAAATAATATGACATTCTAGTCCCTAGGCCTAGGGCTATTTACCCTTGGCCAACGCAAACAATACCCTAACTGGCTCTTTTCTCCTTTGCAGGCCTTGTGTCAACACAGCTTTGGAAACTAGACATCGGCCCTCCATGATTCCATCTGCGGTCCTTTATTGGGACATAATTTTTCTTTGTGGCAGTTTTGTAAAGCGCTGCCTTCTAATTGTTCTCTGGCGTTTTAGCTTGGATCTGAAACATATAGAAATAACATTTTGATTGGGAGATGAGGCGGTAGTGAAAGTAGTGAAAGTGCTTTTGGATTTCGGGCTTTTAAGCGTTGTGACTAATAGTTTAAATGAATGACACATTGTGTGTGTGTGTGTGTGTGTGTGTGTGTGTGTGTGTGTGTGTGTATGTGCGTGTGTGTGTGTGTGTGTATTCGTTTATCTACCTTGGCCGTCTTTTACAGCCCTTAGGTTGGAGTTTGTCATGAGCTCCATTATAAGCTACACAAGTTGAATTCTTCACTAATTAAACATCCTTAACATAATATTTGAAACGCCCAACCCAGACCAACAGTTTTCTCTACTGATATTAAGATGCTATGAGCCTTGATTAGGGGCTATATTTTATCAGCAGTCTTCGGTTCTGATAGTCGTTAGAGTGAGGGCATTAGTTCAACGCTGTTATTGCAAGCCTCTACCGATGCTAATATATTTCCAAAACATACCGAATGAGGATTATACTTTCCCTCATCACAGGGGATCAAAGAAACTTAATCATTCAATTTTCTTTGGCTGTATGTCAACATCTCTTTACAGTAAATCTGCTTTTGGCATGGCAAGCTTTGTCAATGACAAAGACAAAGACGGGGACATCGTGGCACAAATGACTACTCAGATGACGAACGTTTGAATGTCAGCAGGTTATTTCAGTCGGCTGTCAATACCATTACATTGTGGAGGCCACTGGCAGAGGACAAACAAATCATCCATCATCATCCATTTATCTTGCCGTTTGTGACGTACAGTAGGTTTTCAGAATGTTAGATGATCAGATAGATGATCTTTTGTAGATGATCAGAAATGACTATACACCTGATTATCAGTTAGTGTGGGCCTACAATTGTGATTTTGTCATTACACGAAATTACATTTTCAGAACAGTTCCTGATTTGGTCTCCTGTCTCATTGCCAGTTTCGGTGCAGTGTCGTGTCCGATACTGCCTATTTAGTCCACTGTCCCAACAACAGTATCACCACACTGGGCAAGAGCAGTGGGAAATTAGCTACAGTGTTAACAGATGGCCCCTTTTAGTCCAGAAATCTGCCCCTGTTTAAGGCACAGCAGTTAAACACTTCTTAACAGCACATTTGATCTCTATGCAACAATCTGTCCGGGGAATCAATAGAGCTTTTGATGTGTGCTGCCAATGGATGTGAGGCATCTAACCATGTCGCCCTCAGAGGAAACGTCACCTGCTGCCAAAGTTAGAGAGCCTATCGGGTTGTTTGCCTCCACCGGTGCACTAGGATGCCCTGTCCCACTTGAGAATAAAGGTTTTAAATGCATATCCTCAGTAGATTAGATCAGCCCCTTCTTTCTGGTCGTGAGTGAGTCAATTTTAACTCAATGAGTGGGAGGCCATTTCAAGCAGTATTGACAGTGTTGATTAAACTTCAGAACGTATTTTTCTGTGAATATGAATGTTGCATCCTCCCTGTCTTAACTGACCATTAGAACAGTTTCCTGATTCATAAAACAAAATGTCTCTGGCCAGGAATCAGGGAGTGTATCAGGGTGGTTGGTGAGATTCAAATGTCGGAGACTGGGGGTTGTAATGTAATCAGATGATGGATCGTTTTAAATATTGTACCCAAAGGAGTTGTACTGAAACGACACTCACAGAGATCCAGAAACGTCCTCCTATTTCCCTACAGTGTGTTACTCTCTCCCATCTCTGACCCAGTCATGAGATCTGTATCGCTCATATTCATAATCTTCATAGTAAGTCACAGACTTGTCTTCAGACTGTCTTCAGACTGGCCTTCAGATGAGCTCAAAGCACCTGCCAATGGCTGCTGGCTATGTCAGAGTTATTCGATTTATGAGAGCCTGGAGCTGTTTTGGAACTTTCCAACCACCCTCTTGGTGTTGTGTTTACAAAACAGCGCCATGTCAGCGCTCTCCTACCCCTACAAAACAACTGACAACACACCGTAGCGTCTGAGGCTGTTGGGCCGTGCTGCTGGGGATATAGGTGACACTGGGGCAGGGAGGACGAGGGCCGATTAGGTAACAAAGTGCTCTTTGGACCTAGGCTGAAAAGTCAGTTGGTTGGCCTGTTGGGTGCTACTTATTTTGTGGTGTGAGGATCCAGTGTTTTAGATCTGTGTAGGTATCACCTTCTAATTTTTTCCTCCGGTAACGGTACTCACTGTACTGCTAAATGAATAAGTAGATAAATACACCAATAAGCCAATAAGTTGGGTTTTGAAACTAGAAAGGCTTCGATTTTCAAGAGTGATGTCTGTAAAGTTGGAGTGTGTAAATCAGTTTTAGATGACTGGGGGTGTGTGGGTGTGTGACAGCTGCCTGTGTGCTGGACCACAGAGCCCCCCCCGCCCCGCCCTCCCCGCCTGGGATGAGTGATCCATCCACAGGGACAACAGGACAGGGACAGACAGCAGCACATGTCTGCCTCACCACACAGGGACCATTATACCATTACAACGGCCAGCGGAGCCGCTCCTCTCAATGCACACTATTGATCCCATCAGATCTGCTCCACGTGTGACGCATGGCGGCCAGCAGGGCCGGGTGACCACCACGGCATCTGTCCATTGACCCTGATGATGTCACGTCCTGCTCATTTTAATGAGGTGTATTTCTGTTGACCAAAAAAAGAAAATCACATGAAGTGTGTCTGTCGGTCACTGTCTGTCTTTCTACTGCAGGTGTTTTCGGGTGTGTATTGACTGTATTTATGGCACTGTACTTGAAGTACTTGAACGCCAAATGTGTTATTTTTGTGTCACCATATTCTGTTTTTCTTGTGTGGTGTTTGACTGTGAGTCTAATTGTGTGTGTGTGTGTGTGTGTGTGTGTGGACGTAGTGGGCCTTGAGGAAATCCTTCCTCACAAGGGTCAAGGCATCGCTTTAACACAAGACAAAACCCCCTCGGACAGGAAAAGGAAAGAGCAAAATGGAGGAGAGGGAAGGTGTCTGCTGGTGTGAAGAGGGCTGTTAAGATCCCACAAGCCCAGTCCTAAGACTCACACCCTGACAATGGCCCCTCAGGCCTGGTCTCAGGGCCTCTGTCCTGCATTTCACACATAAACACACCAGTGTACAGGGCACTTGGACAGGTGCTTAGTCTTCTTCATGTACTCTACTGCACAGTAGGGGTGTCTTTGTCCCCAAGTTCCCATGATGGGAGTTTGGCAACGGGTCCACAGTGGATGTATACAGTCACACAGCCTCACACTCACATTCTCATACATTACTGACTTAAAACGGATGCTGCTCATTTCCCTTAGATTAAGGTACAGCCATAAGGGTAAATACGTAGCCAGAGAGATTCTACTGATACGCAGTTCTGCCCTGCCGTGCTATAAGAAGTTTGAACCGAAAATATGTCAATGTTTAAAAGCAGAGGAAGTCACACCGCTCTGTTGTCCAAGAACAACGTGAGAGGCTGATTGGAATCGAATCATTTCACCCTGTCATGCAGCTCTCTGGACGGCGTGGTCATGTGTGTTAATTGATAAATAGCGTGATTATGTGTGATAAGTGCCTGTGATTCTGGCTTAATCACTGAGCGAGCTTAATGATCTCTAATCAGCTGTTCTTCCTGCACTTCCTGGCCCAGGGCACATGACCTCTGCGCTTGGTTAGTCATATTATTGTTTATTTACACTGAAGGACTGTGGGTATTTTTGGAGGGCCGTTGTTGTTTCCTTTTTGATTTGGAATTCCATGGTTTGTCCTTTTCCCATTTGGTGAGTGCTGAGGCCATTTCCTACCCCTACTTCCGATTCACATAGTTTGGTTCTTGGGAATCAGGTATGTGTCCTTGTCTCTGAGAGAGTTTGTATTCTTTTGTGTGTGTTTCACATTTGTACAGTTAGTTATGCTTATAAATGAGACCCCTTGAGGTCCGTCTATCTCTGTCTGGAACTGTCTTTTTATTATTTATTTTTTATTGTGTGAGCTGAGGTAAGCAGGCTGTGTGTGTGTGTGTGTGTGTGTGTGTGTGTGTGTGTGTGTGTGTGTGTGGCTCTGTATGAAGTAATGTACACTGTGTGTGATACAGTATAGGATTGAGAGAAAGGCTGTTTATTTTGTTGTCATACAGAGAGTCATTTTGCCTCCTCTGAGACTTCTTGACCTCAAACATTTGAACAGACGTCAGAGCCAAAATAAGCCTACAAGTCCACTTGTGTTTTGCGTAATGCCTGTTGAGCAACCTGTCATCATGGAGCACTTATACATGTCTTTGTCACGCATCAGAAGTGATATTGACTCAGTTGTTTGTGGACCATTCAGTGCTAACTGAACAGCAGTTGACCTTATAGGAGGTGTACATACACTCCTCTACAGTAGAGGATAAACAACAGGTAGAGGGCCTTTGTTAAGTATAACACACTGGCCAACTCAGACTCTGGTGGATTTGTACAAGTCAAGTCAAATCAAATTGTATGTGTCACTTAAATTGCATACAGTTGTAATAGAGAAAGTGAAATGTTTTGGGATTCTTGCTCCACGCTCAATAACAACAGCAGCGACAACAATTCAACAACTATTAAGTAATAAAAAACTGACAATAAAGTGACAATCGTATTAGTGCAATAATGTCAGTGTGCAATAATATGTGCAATGACGTCAGATGTCTTCTGATCAAAGGGGGCAGGGCGGGGGGGGGGGGGGTCGGGGTCCTATGGGGGACATATGGTACCGTACTGCGTTGGGGGGATGTTGAACGGCAGGTTTTCACTGCCCATTAGCGTCCCAGGCCCACAGGCACGGTTCATGCTGTGTTTTATTTAATTGGAGCTGTATGTTCATGCTTACTCAGCCACACACTGAGACAACAGGGTCTGTCTGACTCTCACCTGATAAATGCTCTCTGTGGGACGTCAATGGAGAGGCAGGGGCAGCAGGGTGTGTGTGGGGGGGGGGGGGGCACGACCCAAGGTGTTTGTGTTAGAGAAGGTTCTGGGGCTGTGAGCGGTGTCTGATGAGGGGGGAATAGGGGGGCAAGGTTTATGAAAATGATAAATGGCTCCATACTGGGCCTCGGTCGCTGGAGGGGTGATGGATTTACCCCACTTTCCAGAACCAAACCCATAGTTCACTCATTGGCGGGGGTGAAGGCTGTGGTCTGTTATTCTAAGATGACCCCCCCCCCCTCCCCCTTTCCTCTCTGG